>NC_134171.1:28592067-28958752 GCF_964188355.1 Buteo buteo | reverse complement strand
GAGCCTTTTGTTATATTTTCTCCCCCCTGTCCAGCTGAGGAGGGGAGTGATAGAGCAGCTTTGGTGGGCACCTGGCATCCAGCCATGGCCAACCCACCACAGAGGCCAGTAGGAGTGATGATGATCAGGAGCTGTGGATCTGGCAGGTGCCTCTCCATTGCTGTACCGAGGCAGCCTTGAAGCTAAATTGCCTGCCCATTCCACCTTACCTGTTGGGTAGCCCTTAGAGCCTGTTTCTGGAACAACTTGCTTACCATTTTTTGGGACGTGCACAGGCCTTTAGTTTGTGCACAAGCACATACACACTTGCTGATGGTCATTTCATGTACTAAAGGCTTGATTCAGTTTCCTGCTTTTAAGCTGTTGGAGAGGTTAAGTGTAACATATGTTACCTGAATTTTCAAAATGATGGGGGACATCTTGTGTGCGAGTCCTCTAAGGGACCCCAGGCATGAGATGATGACCAATGAGGCACTTGACAGCCCAATGATAGCATTTGAACAGCAGCAGAATTTTGGGCACTTGCTAATGAAAATATTGGTACTTATTGGCTTACTTAAGGAAATCTCTTTAATTACTCAGCTGAAGGCAGGCTACTAGTTATATTTCCCTGAAATGTTGTCATTTTGGTAATTTATTATTTCTCAGAACTACTTTTTCCTAGCTCTAGTTGAGTGTCTTTGCACTGGTCCTGCAATATTTTGGGAGTTTTTATTGCTTACCCTTATTTTTAAGAAGTTAATATATGCTGAGTCTTTCTAACAGGTTCAGATAGAAAGCCCTTAAGTATTGTGTACCAGAGGATTATTTCAGAGAGAGGTTGAAATAAGTGACCAGTCTTTCCTGCTGCTGGTCTTTAGGGGATAAATCATTTCTCTGACAGTAATCTGTTGTACTTACTGTTAATGTGACATGTTGAAAATACTTATTGTTTTGAGTGTAATGACTTAATTCTTACAGTACTTCTTAATCTCCTCCTTTATTGGTCAGTTCGTGTATTTTTGCGCACCTTGGTGAGCACTTCTTCCTCCCAACTCTGATATTTTTCTGCTATTGAGGCTTTCTCATTCTCTGCCTGAGTTGACTGGTTAAGACAGACTGGAGGTGCTGGCACAGGTGAATACTTGTTTCCAAGCTATAGGCTGCCTGTCAGAATTTGGTGAGCCCCTTATAAAATGCACTGTCAAATGGTTTACCTGGAGAGAGACTAAGATGCTGTGGCAGAGCAACAATGTGATAAATGTGAAATTTGACAACTGAGAGCTACTTAAGTTGGTGGCCTTTGAACTCGGGGATAGTGGTCCTGGACTTAGGATTTGAAGCTGCAGACTGCATAAAATAAATGGGATCTGTGGTCACCACCTTCATTAAAATTCACCCTTGTTTTTATGCTTCCTACATCATGCTGTTGCCAAGTAATAAAAATTCAATTCCTTGTGAAATGAAAATCATTCTAGCCCTAAAATGCTGTCAGAATTTTAAAAAAGATGGCTTACTGGCAGCTGCATCCACCATACCATGCTTTTCTGTTCTACTTTATATGTGCTATTTAGCCATACCAGAGTTTTCTTTACTATTTTACTTATTTATAACTTAATGATTCTTTTCATGCTTTCAGTGGCTTCTTTTGCAAGACATAGTCAGGCTAGCCTTAGTATAGATTTATTGCTGCTAAAATATGTCATGAGAATAATCGGATTAACTGTACAGGTGACAGGTAAGGCTTATTAATTGATCATCCTCTACCATAAGCAGCTTCAGAAATTCATTATTTTTATTTTCTAAATGACCTTCATAAGCCCTCTATGCCTTGTGTCTTCAGAAGCTGAAAATCCAGACCTTTAAGCTGTATGCTAAACTCTAAAGGAAGGAAAAAAAAAAGGGTAGGGGTGGGCGTGGGATTTTAACAGACTATTCAAAACCAGTGCCATTATACACAATTAACAAACAATTTTGAATTTCTTCTTGCAAATTAATAAGCTGTTAGAAGCAATGAGTGGAAACTTACACTATCTGTGCAAGAATGATTGTGGTGAGCTCATACTAAGTATTTCTCATGTTTCTTTTTGGTCCGAACTTTTCTATGCCTCAGTTCACTCACCTGTAAAATAATAAATCTTGGCTATTTCACAGGGCTGTTCTGAGGCTTAATTAATTGTACTCTTTAAAGAGCTACAGTTATTATACTGTGATATATAAAATGTCACACTGTAATTGGTGTAAGAAATGAAACGTCCAAATAGCTATATCTGAGAAGGGATATGTCTCTTGAAGGCACTTTTACCTTTCTTTGCAGCAGTAATTTGAGAGGCAGAAAGGAATAGAAATGAAAAAATAAAGCAGTGCAATGTTTCCTTTGCTGCTAATTTTGCAAGACTTGTTTAAAGTGGGAATGTGTAGACTTTGGAAACCAGAGACAAAACAAAAGACTGCACAGTGTCCTCAGCCTAGAAATGAGGGACTCGAACTCAAATATTGAAGGCATCCTGCTAATCTCCCACCTACTATGATTTACCAGCTGAACCTTTTGGAAAGCTATAGCTCTTGGTACTAGAGATGGTGTCTTTGTAGTCAGTATCTTTGCTGAGACCTTTTTTTTTTTTTTTTTTGCTTCAGAGCCAAGGCAAATTCTATCTGTCATTGCCTGGGGAACTGCAAGCATGTGGTTTCTCTGAAGGCCCACAGGGTTTTAGTACATTTCTGTTTGGATTTTTGGTACTTGCAATCCCAAGTGATTTTTGGATTGCTTAGGAAGTAAACTGCCTTTTCATCCTTTAAAGTAGTTTGGATACAGCAGCTCGTCTCAATTAGTATCTATTACTTAAAACACTCCCTGCAGCTACCCTACAGTAGAGAATTAACATTTGGTTAAGAAATTTGCAATTCCTTGATGCAAATCACAGAGGGAAATATATGTATATACACACATGCATATATATATATATATACACCCACACACAGATATATAAAAAGAGTGGTTTTTGATACCTCATAGTGACACCCTTTGGTTTAAATTGATGAATGCCCCTATAGAAGGAGAAGGTGTTGGAAAAGCTCTGAAAAAGCCTGGACACTCATTTTTCCATGGGGCCAACAGGAACAAGATGCCAGGAATCCTAAAAATGCATAGGTACCATATTGGGCTATAACAGAAGGAAAATATAGACAAGGATGTTGGAAGATTGAGGTCAGGTAGACCCCCCCGGTGATGACTACAATGTTATTTCTGTAGGCTCTGTTCAGCTATGCTATAGCTGAGGGGGATAGTCTATGCTTTGGCATAGAAGGAATAGGAAACATGGGAATCGGAAACAAGGGGAGAGCAATGGGTATTGTCTACCTGGACTTCAGTAAGTCTTTTGACACTCTTCCTTACAATCCTCATAGAGAAGGTGATGAAGTATGGGCTGGATGAGCAGACAGGGAGGTGGATTGAAAACTGGCTGAATGGCCAGGCACAGAGGATGGTGATCAGTGGCACAGAGTTTAGTTGGAGGCCACTAGCTAGCGGTGTACTTTAGGCGTCAATACTGGGTCCAGTCCTGTTCATCATTAATGACCTGGATGATGGGACAGAGTGTACCTTCAGCAAGTTTGCTGATGATACCAAACTGGGAAGAGTGGCTGATATTGTCAGAGGGTCATGCTGCCATCCAGAGGGACCCTGACATGCTGGAGAACCTCATGAACTTCAACCAGGAGAAATGCAAAGTCCTGCACCTGGGAAGGAACAACCCCAAGCACCAGTATATGCCGGGGACCACCCAGCTGGAAAGCAGCTTGGCAGAAAAGGGACTGTGGTTCCTGGTGGACACCAAGTCGAACATGAGTCAGCAACATGCCCTTGCCACAAAGAAGGCTAATGGTATGCTGGTCTGCGTTAGACAAAGAATTGCCAGCAGGTCAAGGGAGCTGAACCTTCCCCTCTACTCAGCACTGGTGAGACCATACCTGGATTACTGTGTCCAGTCCTCGGCTCCTCAGTACAAGAGAGACCTGGACATACTGGAGAGAGTTCAGCTAAAGGGCCACAAAGATGATGAAGGGATAGGAGCAACTCTCCTATGAAGAAAGGCTGTGAGAGCTGGGACTGTTCAGAGAAGAGAAGGCTCAGTGGGGCTCTCACCAATGTATATAAATACGTGAAGGGAGGGTGCAAAGAGGACAGAGCCAGGCTATTTCCAGTGGTGCCCAGGGACAGGATAAGAGTCAACAGGCACAAACTGCAACACAGGAGGTTCCGCCTGAACATCAGGAAACAATTTTTTACTGTGCGGGTGACCAAGTATTGGCACAGATTCCCAAGAGAGGTCATGGAGTCTCCATCCTTGGAGATATTCAAAAGCTGTCTGGGCATGGTCCCGCACAGCATGCTTTTGGTGGCCCTGCCTGAGCAGAAGGGCTGGACCAGATTACCTCCAGAGGTGCCTTCCAACCTCAACGATTCTGTGATTTTTATCAATGTATAGTCTATTAGAAGTTTGCGGTTTTTAAGTGGTTTAAATCCTGAATGTTTGTGCAGCCACAAATTCTCCACACAGGAGAATTTGGTCCTTCCAACTTACATAATCACCCTTCACCAATACACATTTATGTAGTAGATAGAACTGTTTACTAAGATCACCCAAAAGGTGAATTAGGTTCCAATGGGTTTATCTAAGCTGTACTGCTTCACATATTCTGCTAGCACATTGCATGCTGCATTAGCTGCTTTCTGCCTTATTACCCTATAAAGCTCTAAATGCTTTGGGACTTTGCTATTGCAGAGAATAGGCTTTCCACATCTGATACCTCTGCTGCTGCAGTTAGTGTTAATGTGTGAACTAACAACTACTTTTAAAAGAAACAGGATAAAGCAGAAACATTTAATGAACAGCAATAATCCTTTTTTTTTTTTCCTTCATATCACAGCAAGCTGGGAAGTGAGAAATGCAAGCAAACGAACAAGAACGTAACCTGCTCTGGGGACTTTGAGATCACATATGGTATTAAGAGGTGTCTATTATAAGCAATGGAAATTTCCATGCATACATTCTTTAGAAAGAATTGGAAAAACCTTGAAACCTTATTTTGCAAGTGGTTTTGTCTGTTTAAATTCTCAGTGAAATTTCTGGGTACATGACTTGTCTCCTCACCTCCCCTTTTGCACTTTATGAAGACTTTAGCTCAAAAGTTTAGTGGCAGAGACATTCACTGGAGGGGTATGCTGGGCATGTGGTAGGCTTTACTAGCAAAAACAGTTCCTAGAGTTCCAGACTTTTTGCTTTGACCTCTATATATAATTTCCGTGGTTCAGGTAGAATGATGGCAATCTGCATAGTCATTTTGCTTCTGGTGTTGGTGTCTGTTGAAAATTATGCTAGCTCTGTTGTTGTGCCTTATAACACTGGCTGTTAAAAACAAGCATCCATGTATGTGTCCAGGAAGCCTTTAGATGATCCATTCTGAAGTGGATTCGATACAGAGATGAACAGCTCCAAACACTATTATGATATGAACTAAAGTCACTCCTCATACTGAAAGGGAGCTTAATTAGATTTTTCTATTTACTTTGAAATTGTAGACATCACATTTATTTCAAACCAGTTTAAAAACAGAGTGGAATTTTTTTCATGAGGAATATGTTAATACACAAGGCAGATGATTTATATTCCGAAGGGTTGGTTTTGTGGTGCTTTCTAGCAAGGTTAATGGGTAAAGATACGTGGTAATAAAGAACTGTACTGAGTAGTCTGATATTGACATGAGTACAAGGAAGAATAAATCTAGTGCTAATCAGGTAAGACATATCAAAATTGTGTTCCTTAATCACTTATTGTGTGATTAGGAGGAAAGTCTAGAAAAGCCAGTAGTGGTTACTGAAGAAGACTTTAATGTGGAACATTTAGCCTACAGTAAGAAACTTAGAATTCTGTTTTAGGACTTGAAATGTCTGCAAAATTGTTTTCCAAAGAGAAATGGGGAGTTGCATAGTACAGTGTACAGTTGTGTTACGTGAAATCTCTGGTTACACACAGGTTATTTCAAGGCTAGTGTCTCAAATAGCTCACTGCTGCGCCTAATCCAAGAGTGGCAGCTGATGACAGACCATGTAATACAATAATGATAAAAGAGCATGATGGTAGCAGTAAGAATCAGAGGAAATCTACAGCTGTGATGGATATAAGAGAACTCTGTTTTCTTTGAACTTTTCCTTTTGTCTCCGGTATTACCCCTGAAAAAGCTTCAGATAAAAGATTTTTTTAAAGAGTATTTTTTCATTTATAACAGTAGCCTTTGTAGTTAGAAGAAACAGATTCACACACACACAGAGGACAGGAGACTTCTAAACCATGCAACAACAGCTTTTAAAAAACACTGCATTTCGTCTAGGAGGAAAAGGTGTAGTTGGTGTGCAAATGCTTGGTGGACAGCTGACTAAGGTATTGAGCACTGGAATGGGGGAATGTGCCTATGCAGGTTCATGGTGGCACAATAATGTAGTGAAGGAACAGCCCTGTATGTCCTGAAAGACACTGACTGGGTGCTACTGGTTATAAATATCTGACATCCCAGGAAGATACATTTGGTAAGTGGAAAACTCAGGTGTACTCTGAAGAACTGGAAAGATCCCATGGCAAAGAGTATTTCTGAAAGTCTGTGTGTGTTCGGAAAGATGCTGAAATTAACTGCACTGAAAAGGGGATCTGCGGGGGGGGAAGGGGCTAGTCAGTCCCTGAATCCATTTCGTGCCTGAAAGAAGTTGAACTTAACAAAAATTTCAGGGAAATATTATGGTTCAGAATCATAGAATTGTTTAGGTTGGAAAAGACCTTTAAGATCACAGAGTCCAACCATCAACCCAACACCACTATGCCCACTAAACCATGTCCTAAAGTGCTACATCTATGCATTTTTCTGAACACCTCCAGGGATGGTGACTCCACCACTTCCCTGAGCAGCCTGTTCTAATGCCTGACAATCCTTTCAGTAAAGAAATTTTTCCTAATATCCAATCTAAACATCCCCTGATGCAACTTGAGGCCATCTCCTCTCAGCCTGTTGCTTGTTACTTGACAGAAGAGACCAATGCCCACCTCACTACAACCCCCCTTCAGGTAGTTGTAGAGAGCGATAAGGTCTCCCCTCAGCCTCCTTTTCTCCAGACTAAACAGCCCCAGTTCCTCAGCTGCTCCTCATAAGACTTGTGCTCCAGGCCCCTCACCAACTTGGTTGCCCTTCCATGGACATGCTCCAGCACCTCCATGTCTTTCCTGTAGTGAGGGGCCCAAAACTGAACACAGCACTTGAGGTGCGGCCTCACCAGTGCCCAGTACAGGGGAACAACCACCTCCCTGCTCCTGCTGGCCACACTATTTCTGATACAGGCCAGGATGTCATTGGCCTTCTTGGCCACCTGGGCACACTGCTGGCTCGTATTCAGCCGGCTGTTGACCAACACCCCCAGGTCTTTCTCTGCCGGGCAGCTTTCCAGCCACTCTTCCCCAAGCCCGTAGCGCTGCATGGGGTTGCTGTGACCCAACCGCAGGACCTGGCACTTGGCCTTGTTGAACCTCATACGATCGGCCTCAGCCCATTGATCCAGCCTGTCCAGATCCCTCTGTAGAACCTTCCTACCCTCGAGCAGATCAACTCTCCCTCCCAACTTGGTGTTGGCACTAGTTTAGTAGTGGTCAGATGTGCCATTGCCTTTTACATTTACTACATACCTCTGTTACAAAGAGATTTTAATAAATTAGGTTCCCAAAGAGCAAAAACCATTGGTAGTAGGATGTGATGAATTATCCGAGCAGGATAATCCTGGCAGGGTTGTAACTATGCCTTGAGAGGTGCAAGCACAGCATGTCCTGGGTGGAGGAGTGCTTCTGTGAAGGGCTTACTGTACATCATGGCCTAAAATCATGGCACCTAATGACTGTGAAGCTTTTATTTTGGTGAAAAGCAAGTTTCTGGCCTACTTGGAAAGAGTGTCTGTAACAGAAGCAAGGGAGGTTTCAGATGCACTTGATTTGTGGCACTTGTTGCAGAGGGTGTAAGGCAACCTTGAAAACCCTTGTTTGCCTTTATAGAGTCTTTATTGTGGAGCCATTACTTCTAGATAGTACAAAGAATGCTTACAGCAATACACTGAAAAATAAGAAAACCAGCAGAAAATTATGATGATTACTTTACTTCCAAAAAACTGTGTTTTTGAGAATATTTGGCTTCTGGCTGAATGGAATTTATTAAGCTAATAACTATTCTCCTGGCTGGAACTGATCGAAACTGCCACAAGCAGGACACTGACACCAGTGTCGGGCAGTCTGGGATCACTCTAAGTATCAACCTGAGTTACAGTTTTGTTTCCCACTATAATGGATCTGACTAAAGATACGTGGCCTCTCAGAGCTCTCTGCATACTAAGGTGGGGCTATTTCTTTTCCTCTGGCTCTTGCAGCCACGTTTTCACGGCTTTTGCCTGCCCTGCTGGGAAATAAAGCATCACAGTGAGCAGATAGGGCAGCTGAGCTGTTCCTTCAGAGACCTTGTGTCTACCTCAGGCACAAGGCCCCTGGGAGCTGCTGTACCAGCTCATTCCTCAGAGGGTGACTTTTTAGTCTTGAAATTCTAACTCGAGAAGGTAAGGATGTATTGCTTACTCTGCTCTTAGAAACAACAGGAAGAACGAAATGAAGCAAGGGAATGGGTAAGCCGCGTTAACATGCTTGGACAAAAATAAAGCCCAAGAAAAGCCATTGTCGGTGTCAGAGTTCCTTGGCTGTCATAGTCAATTGTACAAATCCTGGTGATGTTATGTCTGCAGCAGATGTTTTCTATTATTTATGATGGGTTGTGGGGAATTTGCCTTTTAGTTGGATTTGTTTTGGTGCTACCATCTTTTTTCCCCTAGGCTGTTTCAGGTCTTCTGAGAGCGCTGTTGCAGAGTGAATCTTTTCTCAGGTGGCCCATAAACTTCAAAGTCACTTTCCTGTATCTACGTAACACTTATTTTGATCGGGAGCTGACACCAGACCAAATGCATACATGGAATGCAATATTGTATGTTATGTCTTCTCTTAATGAAGTCAGGCAGAGGCGTGAGCTTTCTGCTGTAAAATTTCCTTATTGGTCTTCCAGAAAGAGTGGGCATTCAGAAACAGGCTGTGATTTCCCAGAAATAAAAAGAGCTGTGTTTGGTGTAAGAGTGATGGATTAGGCAGACTATTAGAAAGTTGGCAAAGGAAACATTCTGTAAATTAGAGAGAGCAGCTCAGATCTGTTCTTATTTAAAAATCTGTATACACAGAAATTTTGAGCAAGGACATTAGGCTGCAGCGTTGCACCGTGAGAACAGATCATCACTGCTCAGTGGTTGTGAGGACAAGACACTGTTACCTAGCAACTTCTCAGAGCTGTCTTTTATAAATCCATCCTGTCATGGATGTCACGTATACGTCACAGTTGGTCTTTACAAATTTTGCACAGGGTAGTACTGGAAACCGTATCTTCTGAGCAGTAGTATCCTTGGCAGGTATTAAATCATGACAGTGCAGGTTGTTGTCACAATAGTAGTGAATTCTACCTTAAACATGTTTTGTGATGAGGAAATGCTACCTTTGTCTTATTTTTTTCAGATTTCTGCCTGTAATAGAAGCAGCAATGACTCTAAGGACAGGAAAGATACTACTAATGCATTTTGCAGGCTGCCCATTGACTGGGAAACTTCAGATAAACCAGTACTTTTTGTATTGCATACAAATTGACATTCTTGACTGCATGTGATGGGAAGCAACTATTATGTTAGTTTTCCTTCCCAAAACAGATAACCTGGACAGTTACGATGAGATGCCTTTTTTGGTTCCACACAGACTTTAGCCCATGTTTCAAGCCACTCAAGCTATGGAAGCCAGTAAAAGGGTTTTCAAACCTATTCTGACAAGTACATGTTGTATTTTTTTTTCTCCCAATTTAACCAATGGGATTACTCAGAGTATATTGACTTTGAATAGTGGTGTTTCTGTTTCATTTGAGTAGAACACAGGTGGGTAAGTACCCTGACAATGCAGTGTTAGAAGTATTTCACTTCAAAGGAAAGTGATTTCTGCTCTGTCTTCTTTCTTTAGCTGTCTTGTCTTTCTGTCAAGACCTTCACAAACTCAAGAAACAGTCTGAAAAAGTGGGATGTGATTCAGTTAAGGATGCATTCAAATTCCTGTCTACACCCAACAGGAATATTGTATATGCATATACAGGACAGGGAATAGATAACAGCTCTGAACAAAAGGATCTGTGGCTCACAAGATGAACGTGGACTAAGGTAAAGCTGTTGCAGAAAGAAAAAAAGGCATATGCTGTAGTGGGATGTATAGAGAACCTGCAACATCTGGTATTTAATACAGTATAGAGAAGACAGAGGGGATGTGATACCAGTCTTTAAATACATGAAAGGCTGCTGCTGACTTCAGTGGTTAAGTCAAGACATGCTGGGCTTAAAATGCAGCAAGGTAGATTTCAGTTAGTAAGGGTAAACCTTTCTAATACCAAGGATACATTTTGCATCAATTGCTTCTGGATGTTACAGGGAATTAGTCACTGGCGGTTTCTGAGTACCTATTAGCCAAATATGTGGTATGGGTACTATACCACCACTAACCCTACCTTGGAGCATCCAAAGAAATGGACCGTGATACCACCTTAGGCTTCTCTGGGATTATGCCAATATGTATAACAGCACTATTTCATTTTCAGGATAGTACTTGACAAGAGGCAGGAAGAAAGGTAACATATTTTTGGAGTAAATTTATTTTATTTTGCAATTACCCAAATACATATTCATGCTAATTCCTAACATCCTAGTATTAAAAGGTTACAGTAACATCTAAAGAATGTGTCCTAAATACAGTGATCTCCATGATACAAACCAGCCTCTGTTGCCAGAGCTGCAGGGCCATCCTCAGCTGAAGTCTTGTTTTTGAGGTTCTCCCCCCGCCCTCCCCCCCATCTTCATTCTCTCCTATTACCTCTTGTAACTGTGGAAAACTTTCTACATACAATTCCTTCAGCCCCCTTTACCATGACACACAGTTAGTCTTTCAGTCTGGCCATGGCAGGTGGTAAGTTGCCATCAGGACCACTCATTATAAATAGCGTAACCAAGATGATGGTGGCTGGACAGAAAAGAAATTGTTCTTTAATACAAGCTGGACTCCTACACAATTTTCTTTTGGCTCATGCTTGTTTTATCCAAATATTAAGTCTTGTGATTTAGATTATGAAGTCTTTGCTTCAGAGCTTCCACCTACTGTCTTGCACGTGGGTTTTTCCTCTATGTAAAGTCGGCTGTGGTCTTTCTTTGGTACTTTCTCCCTTGCCCTTCACTTGCTCAGAGTGCCTAAGACAGTGGATCAGCTTAATAATTGGAACGATTTCAGGTCAAGTACTTGGCAAGAAATGTGAATAGAGTACTCATTCTGGAAATGGCCTGAAACAGCAGAGCTTGATTAATTGATTAATGTCTGATTTCCAGTTAAACATTTAATAAATCTTATCTTTTATGCTATGTTATGCACAATATGTGGCATATGAAAGCGGCCAGCTGGTTAAGATGCACACTGTGCTGTTCAGCATATTGGCCAGCCAGCTAGTGTGCAAATGAAGCAAGCTGCCAAGCCATCTGTGAGGATGGGACACCACAGGAAAAAAAAGAAAAAACAGAAGAGGGCATGGTAGAAAAAGAAGGTAGAGGGGGTAGTAGCAATGATGGAAGAAAAAGGAAGTGTTTTAGGAGCCAGGGGAAGTAGCTGCAGACATTGCTTATCAGGTGAAGCCTTTAAATATTGAACTTGCTTGTTTTGGGTTTATTACTCTTGGTTCACCACCTGATTTTTAATGCATCATATATCAGCTGTTGTTGCTCCACATGAAGACAGAAGCTGGAGCCAAGATAAAACAATTTTGCTCACCAGTTAGTTGCTGGCCATGATGAAGTTTTCTTCAGCTGAAAGTAATTTTAATTTGAAATGCACAGAGAAAACCAGTACTTTTTTTTAACTCAGCAGTGCAAGTCTGACAGCACCAGGTGCCCCCAAGACCTAGTGCTTCTATGACTTAATTACACAAAGTCTACAAATTAAGCAGGACAACATCTGAAATGAGTGGGATTTGTGCTATTTTTCCCTTGACTCTTGTTTGCACGCTTGAGAAATCAAGTGCATGTCCAGGGAGAAGCCATGCTGTGCTCCTATTCATCCCCTGGATGCAGTGATGGGGTCACTGGGACTTGAGGCCATGGCATGAAATGTCCCCTCCCACCACAGGGATGGGTCTGGCTGGGCACACTGATAACAGGGCTGTAAGAAGGGGCATGAGGGATGGGTATAAATATAATAAAGATGCTAATGATGAATGGCAACATTTAAAATGGGAGGAGGGCTGGGGAGTTTGGGTGCAGTGTTTACGAATTGTTCTATCCTCCTCTTTTTCCTTATACACACCTTTTGGAAAAGAGAGTTCACTGAAATCCTAAGTAGGCTCCATGATGCTGTAATGGACTCATGTCTATTGAAAATGATCTGCTTGGTAACATTTCTTCTGTGCTCATTGTAGTAATGCTAGTAAGAATTATTCCATTGGCTTTTATATGGATGGTGCAAGAACTTCACATAGTTAGCATTAGCACACATGAGGAAAAACCCTTGAAGGTCATTCACAGATTTCCCCTCTTTATACCACCTATGTTCTTAGAGTAACCCTTCTAAAGCTCATGTTGTCCATTTTAATTATTTGCAAATGAACATGTTTTAAACTCCACAAGAAAGATGGCTTTAGTGATGCTTTATTGATGTGCACAAGGAGGCGTGAAATTAGCTGCAATACATAACACTATTTCTTTCCAAGAGGCTTTAATCACTTTATACTCTTATGTAACTGGGACCACTCTGTATGTGGGTGTATGTTTAAATGCACATCAGTGTGTTTGTCACGTCATTTCCAGATGACAAATATGGAACTGGAGAGGATCTCCAAATAGCCTTTGCTACAGCCACTCACACTGCTTTACATTGGGAGTGGGGAAAAATGTCACATAACATTTGAGACTGATTCAATTACCCTGGCTCATTGAAATGTTTTATTGTTGATTCTTGATTTCATTTTCTTTCCCTTGCTCATTATCTCATGTAAATGCTCCTCCCCCCTTACCAAATTGTTCAGGGTTTTGTCAGGTAGCAGAAAAATGAAAAAGAGCTTATGTAAAAAATAAAACTAGTTTTAAATCATTAATAGTTGCAGCAAATTCTCTTTTTGAAACCAAGCCTAACCGTATAGGGAGATGCTGCTTTCCTGCAATCGCAGACGGCAGGATCAGCTCAGTTCTCTTGCAACCTTCTCTTTGGGAGACTGAGAAGTGATTCTTCTAGGATGGGTTTGAGAGTATTTGTACAGGCTTCTTGTTCCTTCAGGGCTAATCCTCATACCAGTCAAAAACAGTGAGCGAGAAGACCTCTGGAGCTAGAGGGTGGGTTGTAGGGAAATTTAAGCATATTTGATAGGTAACTGCTCCTTGGTCCTTATCGATTCAACACAGTGAAGTCACATCTTGTTAATTATGGAGGACATGTTCAATGATAGCAAACAGATTCTCCTTGTGGCAAAGCATGCTGTCAAGATCTGTAGCCTTCCGCTGTGAAAAGTACATGGAAGATGCATCATGAGCTGTTTTGCATCTGCCCACATATTGAGTTGGCTGCAGGTTTCATATCAGTGCAAACACAATTAAATATTACTGCCTTGAGGATGAAGATAAAATAACTTACTCATTTTGACAAAATTCAGCTTCACAGCCACAAAAGCATGACTCTGTCAGGCACCATCTACCTACGTGGGCTGGGAGCAAAGGCTGAAGGAGCTCCCTTTCCCGACGCTTGTGTCTGTCTGTGTATTCAGTTTTATCTACAGCTGCTGCTTCCCCTGCCGATACTGAAGTTGTGTGCCCAGCCGTTGCCCTGTTGTCTGGAGAAAGGTGAGCAGAAAGCAGCCAGCTGCCTCTCCCTGCCACCATGCTGCCTACCAAGGCAGCTTCACCTGTGCAGCCTTTTCCTTCAGCATCAGCACTGGCACGCAGAGCACGGAGTCAGGCGTGCACTGCAAGAGGCACTTGCATACACAGGTGCATGGGAGAGGGCATTTGAATGAGCTGCTCTGGGGAGACAGCCTGAACCTGGAACAGAGCTGGGGTCACTGCCGGGAGACCTACAGGATTTCCCTCCTGCACTTACCCCTACGCATTTGCTGTGTCTAGCACTTGCTTAGTTTAGGTAACTGCTTATTTTCCTTGTGCCTTCACCACTGCTGACTGTAGTCTTCAAAACCTCTGTTTTAACCTGTACTGTCTGGGAACTGCAAGCCTGGAGGGAATAACTACAATGCTCCCATACCTTGCACCAGCAGCTGGGAATCATTTGGTGATGCAGTCCCTAAGGAATCCTGACCTGGTGGGAGCTACTGATTTCCTGCTTTCCACCCTTTCTTTAGCACATGCAGCTACAAAGGAGCAGGATGCTGCATGTGCTCCAGCCTGTAATTCCCAGTACAGCCAGCTCACGCAGAGTTGCCGAGTGTGTATTTCCATTAGAATTACAGATGCTGTGTATTTTCACGATGAATCTGCTACAAGACTGGAGAAAGGTAACAAATTACTTATCACCAGACACATTCCTGTTTACGATCCTTGTGGCTACTGCTGTAGTGCTATTAAATTTTAGCACTTCTGTTTAAGAAGGGACTTCATGTTAAGAAATTTGTCATCTAAAAAACAAAGCCTGTCTGTGCACATATGGTACAGAGGCATTTCAGCTGTCCAAACAATCTTCTAAGCAGGCTTCTTTTCTCTTTCTAGGGAGGTTTTAAAACTTCACTGTAGCAATCCCTGAGGAATAATGTATTACTTCTCTTAAAGTAAAGAATCTTTATTATTTAGCTTCTTTGTTATTCTCACCTCTGCTGAAAATGTGGCCATGTAAATTCTGTACACAAGTTCTTGCATAGACCTACATGGATTTCTAGATGGGGGAAAAAGCCTCAGTCCAGTCCTTGCTCCTTGATGAGGCAAAGAAAGAACTTCTTAATTGTCAGTTTTCAAACATTCCTATTTTGTAACTTTGCTGGACATATGCTTAAATCCTGGAGTAAGAAAATTCCCACTAGAGCTGCATAGGCAAACATTTTTGTCTGAAATTAGTGTGTATTTAATATTAGGCATTTACTAGGGTAGGGCTGGACCTCAGATATGTTTCCTCTCACGTTTTCTTACTCAAAAACATGCAACAGCTTCTACAGGAGCAACTTAGCCCTACACCAGGATAACTTTGTTGGCCATTCCTCAAGGAGGTGTGAAATCAGTTACTCTAGAACAGGAACATTGTATTTTTCTCAACTGCTCAAGCCTGTAGGTAACCAAGTGAAAGGGAAACAGTACTGCACCTTCCTCTTCTGTAAAAAACATCTGGCTTGGATGCCTACACTGTGAGCACTCAAAGTTAGGAAGATGACATCTATGTGGCTAGGTTAGGCTGATCTCTGCTTAGTGAGCTGACCTCATGCTTTAATTTGGTGCATGTATGTCTTTTGCTGCAGGTCTTAGTACAGGCAACCTAAACTGCTTCTGACCCATGTCTGTTCTGAAATAGAAATGGTGCAGCTATATTTGTGGATGCCAAGCCTAAATTAATCATCCCTGCTGAGTCTGGACTAATTATTTTGGGTGTAGTGCTGCAAGATCTGTTTTCCTTGCTTTCAGACTCAAAACAGTATCTTCATGTTATCCTGCATGATGTGAAAATATAAGCCTGGAAGGTGGATTAGCTTACACTCCATCACAGGATGAGCCATCATCTTGGTCACCTCACATTCTCCATGTATGGTAGAGCATGTAATTCAGGAGTGCAGGTACCATTCACCTACTCAATTGCACCACTGCAAATTAGACACAAAGCACTGCTATTCAGATTTGGTCTCACAAAATAAGAGTGGAAAGAGTGGAGAACAAGGGTCTAAATTTAGTCTGTTTAGAATGACACACCACTGAGTATTCCCATCTATTTTCAAAGATGCAATAAAACAGCATGGCAATACTAGTAAATGTCATTAGCTCTTTGAATTAATAGAATTACTGTTGGCAGCCAACAGTAATAGATTAGAGCAATTCTCATCTACTACATTAGAGTAATTCTTGGCAGCGTGAACATAATGAATCAGAGGAGTTTACAATACAACCATCCAACTAAAATTTGGAATATAAATTCTCAGCCTGTAATCACTTCCTTTTTCACCTCTTTTCTCTTTACTCAAGGCAGTATGATTTTTTTTTCCAGTCAGAGAGTCATAAAATTTCTGTTTAAAGTTTTTATTGGTTTTCAAAGATGCAGTTGATGATTGGTTAATTTGATTTAAAAAAAAAAAACCTTCTCTTTTTAACACAGGACACTTTCAAGCTTTAAGAAATTTACCTGAAATCACTTTTAGGCAGATAAATTATAAATTTCATTACACAAATATATCAAGCCATGCCATCTTAACTGGGTTATGAATAGTAAAGTACTGATCCTGTTCTATAGCTTCTTTAAAAGCCTTTTCAGTAAAAGAAAAATTGTGTCCGAAGCTTATCCAGTGTTAGTTATTTTTTCCCAGTGTTTAACAGCTGTATTGATAAAAACAGCATCATCATAATAGCATCAACACTATGTAAGCCCTTGAAATGCTACAGAAGCCAGTATTTTATCACTATAGTTCTTAAGCCTGATACCAATTTCTCTGTTCCTGGTATAATCCCCAGGTGTAAGTGGAGTTATTGTTGATTTATGTGGAAGAATTAAGTCCTGCGGAGGTTGTTACCACTGGCATGGCATTGGGAATGGGATTGTGATTCCTTTTGTTTGTGAACCAGTCTTTGCTGTTCCTACCCTCTGTCTGGGCTACAGTCCAAACGTTACCTGAGTGACAGTGCTATATCTGAAGAGATTCAGAGACTCTGAACTGGTTAAGAAAACAGCGTGCTTTGATTCATCACCTACTTGTGCTAAATTTTGAATTATTTGAGAGAAGACAGCGGCTTCTTCTGCTTGCCCCCAAAGAGATGCTGGTAAGACAGTGAGCAACCGCTCCCTGACACCTTTTAACAAATTAATTCAATTGTTGAAGAGGAGCGTTGCCACCTTTTAATAATCACATCTTTGGTTATCAAAGGCATTGAAATACTGGCTCTGTTGTAGAACAGCACCTATGTGTTGCTTGCCCAAAGAATTGATGTATGTGGATTACAGGTTATCAGAAGATCTATACAGATATTGAAAAAGATGTTCTGTCCTCTTTCCCCAGCGACAAATTTATGGACCGCTAGCACTTTCCTCAGATTTGAACACAAAGCGAATGTTGAACCTAATGGCTGCATTCTGGAATGATTACTGACAGACAATATCTTGTACAGAAAAGGAGAACCACCAGTCACAGGTGAACATGCCTGAGACCATGATGCCATGTGGAGAACCTGATAGTTGGCTCCTTCAACACAGTGGTGAAAACCAGGCTTTTTTATGGAAAGTTGAATCTCTCCATATAATCTTAAAAACATCCATCCCATAGGCTGGGCACCAGTTTTTATTTATTTATTTCATTCTCCTTGCTGAGCTATGTATGTTTGTTTGTCTAATACTTCACCTTGATGGCCATCACTACAGGAATGCCCCTGAAGAACTGAAGTTAGAGCAGTATTTAGGTATTTTGAGGACTACTGAAAAGTTAAATGTTCCTTCTGTTTCTTCTTTACAACTAACCTTCCAATACCACTGTAATGCAGAAGCAGAGTTTTTTGTAAACTGAGCAAAAGTAGTGGATGAACCCTTCTCTACTGTTTCACCAAGAACAATGTAAAAGAGAATGGGGGCGGGGGGGAAGATAGATGTACAGTGATGTAGAGATAGGAAGCCCAGTGTTTCTGAAATGACCAAAATTACACAAATGGTAAGCACTTCTGGATCTCTTTTATGACCTTTCCTCCAGTTTTCATCATTATACTATCTTCTGTATTTTCTTATATTCTGAAGCAACCAAATAGTAGTTGACACAGGGAGAACTTGCTAAAGGAAACAACCTACTAAAAGTAAATGCAAGACAACACTGTGACTAAGTGCTGTACCAACAGATCTTGCCTTTCTCTGTCTACATTGGCCAGCTTTCCCTTGCATTACTTCAGGAAGGATTTTGACTTTGTTACTGCTTTCAGTTGTTTTCATTCCAGAATGGATGCTGAATGGAAAAGAAAGTAAAAAACCGTTGTCTCTCTGCAGTCCACCATAGAAGCAAATGATATCACTGGTTTGAGAAATGTGCCAGACTCATTCAGTAAAAACAAAAAACTACTTTTTGCTTGCTGTTCTGTAATTGGTTTACAGATTCCAGAAACTTATAGAAAAGACAAAGCATTCAGAGACTTGGAGGCTCCATAAAAATTACATATTTTTTGCTAATGTGTGTAAGTCCAGTAAATATTGTTAATTTAATTCTCTTAGGCTTATAATCAACAGGACAGAAGAAAATTTGCATGAAAAATGCATCTTTGTAGGCATTTTCTTTCATAAAATAATCCTCTTAACAACTTAGGTTTTTCTTCCCAACTGTTTGAGAAAAAATGAATTCTCAAGTGATTAATAACTTGAATTATGAGCATTCAAAAAAACTCCTCCATGATCTGAAAATGTTGGAAGCAAATCATAGTCACCTAACAAAACATAAAAATACACAGGGGCAGAAATATATCACACAGAGAAATAAATAATTCTTTGTGACTCTAACTCTCATGCTGTGAAAGTCATTTAGATAACTCTCCTTTTAAAATGAAATCAGAGATATCATAAAATATCATACTGAATTAATAAACCAGGATTTTAGTAATAAATCTGTTGGATGTTGTCATAATTGGTCATGTTGGAAAGCTCAGATCTTCAGCAAAAGGAAATAATATAGCTAGATAAAATATAACTGCAACCCTACAGCTGATTTGGGAATTGCATTAGGCTATCTAGAATCTTGGCCAAAAAACAGCTTTTCTTTCTAATCTTGGTTCAGGGAAAAACAATACTGACTTTTATAAGATCTCTAACAATCCCACATATAACGTCCTTGATTACTGTCCTGTGCAGTTTCTTATTGTCACCTAACATTTCTCTGCCCGACTCATTGTCTAAGCAAATGTTTAAATAACTGTGGCCAGCCATTCTTACCTCTTTTGGGAGTGATTTGTTTTCAAAGACCTTTTTTTCAAAGGTTGTGTTGCTTGGGGAGCTCTGTGCAATACAGTCACAGTTCTCCTGCTACTCATCAACTGTTGTATTCTTCCAGTCACAAATAGCTGTTGTGGGAGGGAAGGGATAGATTCATGGGCTTTGGAGTATTTTTTGCAACGGATTTTCATACACTGATAATTTGTCAGCAGGAAATGCCAAGTGATGAAGGCCCCAGAGGATCCTACAAGAGAACCACTAATATCCATTTCAAAACATGGGATGCCATGCTAAAGAAACAATGGCTGCTACAGGTACAGAAAGAGTGGTTTATAAAACCTGCAGGATAAAACTTGGATTTCTGCACTGCATTACATTTTCATTTACTATTTAGTCCACAGTGGGAATCCATTGCTTTTTGACATGGAACGCTGCAAAGGGAGATAGAAACTGAGTCATAGTATTTTGATTAGATAAACACTGAATCACAGTATTTTGATTACAGTCACTCTTGTATCTTAAATCTTCTATCTGTATGTAGAAATAGTAGTGAAGCAAGGAGTAAATTTCCTAACACTCTGCTTAATATCATGCTCAGTTGTTGGTACTGTCTGGTTTACAAAACATGAAGTTGGCACTCTCTGTTTACATTTTCCAGAGCAAGAGGGCTCTAGACTACTGAATTTGTTTCAGTTCCAAAATTAATAATACCTTCTGTTTACAACCATGGTGGAGCACTACAGGGTTGATCCTCATCTTTGGGAAGATTTCTGTGAATTTTGCTTTTGCCGTATCTATTCAGCAGTAGAGACTAAAGTGATGCTTTTGATTATCTCATTCCATCCTCCAAGGCTAACACCAAGTCCCTAGCATAACCTAAGCCTTTTGTTGACCTTTATGTTAATGCTAATGACTAAATGAAGGAATTTATGAAGCATTTTTCAGGATGGTGTTTTCCCCACCATACTTCTGTGAAAATCCTCCTGCTCAAACTCCTAGCTATGCAGCTACCTGAGCTGAACACGTCAGCACTAGTTTTTGAAACACTGGTTCTGGCTTTTTATCATTTGCTGATACAGCAAGGGATGGGGGCGAGAGATGGGAGCCATGTGATGGTGGAGTGCAGAGAGCTCTCTTCTGAAGGGAAGTTTTCTTGGCCATCCTTTTCCATTCAGCTAAACATAAGATAGTAAAACATTTCATGCAGTAAAAACAACTTGGAGTGAGGGAAGAAAATTGAAGTGGTTTTTTTTAATGGAAGTTGATCCTACATTTTGTATTCCTCTTTAGATTTTATTACGCTTACAGATGTCCAAATAAGAGATTTAATCTGTTAACAGAGATGGATGAAAAAGCAATTGTTTTGTATTTAGTTTTTAACGCTGCATCTTCTGAGAGATTTCTTTGCTCAGAAACCAACTTTCACTTTAATGAAAAATGTAGTTAGTCCTTTAAAATTTGATTGTACTATGATAGGTTGTATACAATACACTGTCTAGTATTTGTATTCCATTCTGGCATGCTCTAGGTACATTATTATCATATTGTTTACATATGTTTTCTGTTGATCATTTCTGAACTATATTTCACTGATCCTCTGATACGCTTTTATCATTTGACTCTGTGAATGCAATTGCCAGTAAGACTGACTGACTGTGTCAAGACTACAAAGAAACTGAGGAATTGCCCATGTCTGCTATCAAGGTCTTATATCACCCCTTGCTAAGGTGAGAAACATATTCTTGCTTGATGCTTATAATCCACTTTAAAGAAACATACCTCCCACCCTCACATAACTCAGAAACATGCTGGAGAGAAGACTTTTTTTTTTTTTTTAAAGCACTGTTGACCTGGGTCTAAGCTATGCCTTGCTGTCTGGACTCAAGGCTCACTCACCATTCGCTTCCCTTGCTTCCAGTGCCATTTTAATATGTCATAATTTTCTCCCTGCAACTAGATAAAACCCATCGAATGCCATCCAAAGTGACTCTCAAAGTGCAGGCCAATTTCAGCAAGTCCGTAACTAAACTCCAGCTGGGTATCTTCCTACTGTCTGCCAGATGTCCCCCTTCTCATCTGCCATGCAGGTGTTTGGTTTGCTCACCTCCATGATAATGAATCAGACACCCGGTAAGCCCTCAGCTTGCTGCCCCATCATGCATATCTCATGTGTCAGAAGATACTGAATCTAAAAAAAAATATCCATTTGGTGATTGCCTACTGCTGTGTATTCAACGGAAAACCCAGCTCTGAGAAAATGAGCTGGATTGCTGACATCAGAAAATGTGCATTTACTTATCTTCTTGTAACATATTTTCACTCAGCCTTGCATGAAAATTCATTTGTGGCACTGATGCAGAAAGCAATATAGAAGTTGCCTATCTACTAAAAGTCATAGTGTGGAAAATATACTGCCTCTCTAGGAATTTGTTTGTTTCAGGTCTGTAATAATGCCCAGGCTGAGTGGTCAAAGCATTTTATCTCCAGCCTGATCTCAAACGCATTGGTTCCACACTTGCCTCAGCCAGAGTACCTAGGAACCTGATGAGAAATAATTTATGACAGCAAAGCATCTTGTGTGATAAAGCATCTTGAACCTGTTTACTCCTCACTCTTTTCACAGAGGAATTTACTGTAAATCATTTACTGTTCTTCCCTTAGCTCAGTGTTGTTCAACAGCTATTTATGGCACAACTTTGCAAGCTGTTGAGTATCCTTGGGGGGGATCACAAGGCCCAGTTATTGACGGAATGTACCAATGTTTCCACAAGTGACCTCTGTGAGAAGGCTTATTTTATATAGACCTATCTGTGGGATGACACAGCCAGAAAGTTGAGTGAATGCACTAAGTCATGTATTAAAATAAACAGGATACAGGTACATTTAGGTAAGATTGCTTAGGTGTAGATAAGATTGCTTAGATGTAGAAACAGGCAAGAAAACAGAATTAATAAAAGATAATTCATAGTATAAAAAAACAGTAGGGCTGTGCTATAAGGAACAAAAATTACAGGGAAATGAGGAGACTTGGGAATAATACTCTGAATTGCAATTACTTTCCATGCAACATCTGAAAGATGCTTTGTTCTGGAATGAATATATATGCAGAAGTTGGCTTTTGAAAATACAGTATGTCTGCTTGTCCTCTTTCCTTTCATCTGGATCTGATTCACTGATTCAGACTAGTTACTGCCAATTTATAACAGTGTTGGAGAGCAGGGGTTCTGATCCAACATCAATGTGTAGTGAAAAGTATGACTCCATATTGGACTACTCACATTACAAAGCATGACATTACTCATCAGTTGTTTTCTCAGTGACATGTGTGAAAATACATCTAGGAAGCTGCAAGGTAGCCAAGCATGCATTTCCAGACTGCATAAGGCGGATCCTTACACAGGCTGGTACTTGGAATGACGTATGACGTGCTGTTTCAATAACTTGAAAATAAGTAAAATAGCCATTGAGTTTAAGAGTATCATATAAGAGAAAACGTTGAGGAAAAAAAGGATTATAGGATGTAAAACAAAGGACACAAAATTACTTACCCTTATGTGAAAGGAGCAGGTATTGGGACATGTGATATAAAGTCTTAAAGAGAATATAGGAGAAATAAAGTCCTGGAGACAAGGGGAACCTCCTGACTGAGATATGGAAGGACTGCTCAGCAAGGATCTGATTTTAGTTCCTGGAGTCTTTCAGACTAGCTTGGAGTAAGCACAGAAAATACACAATGCAGGGCAGGATTGTCCTCACTCAGTGGATGGACTAGATAAGACCACTTTTTCTCATTTCAAGCTGATTTCTACACTTTCGTCCCAACAAATGTAGCAGTTTTTGTCTAAATATCTTGTCCTTGCTAAAGTCTTGTTTATCTTTATGCATCTGCAATGCCACTTTACCCAGTTATCCAGGGACTTCTTGCCAAGTGCATGAAAACTTCCAGTTGGCACACACCAGCCATATTACCTTCTGTTGCCTTTGACTGGTCTTTATGGTAGAGACATAGCCAAGAGAATGAGTCTGAGGAGCAATTTTATCCACCAAACACACCTAATATCCGCACAATTTTTAGGTGGCTCTAAATTACTTTGTGAAACTGGTCTGGTAATGTTTGAATCATGAGGCTAAGGATCGTTGGGGGAAATAGTGCTCCTTATTTTGAATTTAAGGAGTAACAGATTATAAAGCAAGAAAAAAAAAAATCTTTGTCAAGGTCTTCACTGCCTAACTTTATCTTCCTAACCTTGGAGAAATATCTGCATACTTTGTATGACAGCATTAATGGAGAGAGAGAGAGAGACGAGGATCCTTCAACCAAGTTATTTAGAGGACGGAGGGAAACTTTCCTCTTAGGCACTTTAAACAACCTGCATTACCTCCCTGGTGAGTAGACTGATAGCAACTGAAGACATTTGGCACTACCATGCTCAGCTCTCATTACAGCACATCAGTAGCAACATTTTAGAATTGAAGTACTTGACCTGCTCATGTACCCAGGACTAAAGCTGAGCATCCACCTTCATGTGCCCCCCAGGAATGGCTGATGTTAAAAGTATTGCTCCCAGCCTAAGACATAAACTTACCCAGGAGGCCAAAGGGCTGAAACTGCTGAAACTGCAATGCAGAGTTGCTATGGACAGGTTTTTTTTTTAAAGAGCACATTAGGCATAGCACTGACAGAGAACCCAGTGAATTAAGTGTCCATTCTGGAAATGAGAATGGCAGGTCTGGCAAGACTTTTTCCACTTACAAGCTACACACTTTGCATGAAGGCTACGGTTTGTCAGGGTGCACTAAAACTCTTCCAGAAATACCTAAAGAAAAAAATCTTTACCACAGAAGGGAATTTCTGCTCATGCTAACTGCCCTGGTAAATTTGTGAGACAAAAACCAGAATTTGTGTCAGTCTCTAGTGCTTCTTCCTCCCCAAATACCACCCTCGCAATTTCTTGCAAAAGACAATATGACTATGGAGGGATACATATGAAAATCTTCCCACCTCTTTAATGATCAGCAGAGCCCTCTGCTGTTGCATGTTGTTGTCATGTTCCAAAAACTGGGCAAATAATGATCTGAAATTTAATGAGATTAAATAGCCTACTTACAGAATAGTCATGCATGTTGCTTACCTGTTCTGTTACTCACATGTGGCATCAAAGAGTAAATAGAAAGAAAAAGTTAAGTTTTTTATTTTGACATGCCTGATTCTTCTGACAAATGAGTATCATTATTGTCTTCTCCTGTGAATCCATTCTGCAAACAATATGTTCTTAAATATTAAAGTGAATATGTAAGCTAAATAAATAATGAATACACAAAGTTTTCCCAAGCCAGCCCAGAACTGTGTGTGTTTTGAAAGCTAATGCTGACAAAGTACGCATGATGCTGTGAGGTATTCAGAAACTTCCCTTTATTCTTACACTCACACTATGTATCTGGAAACCTACTGTACTGGGCAAAGTCTACTGTGCTGACTCAAGTTAAATTCACAGTTGCCTCTTGATATATCACAATATGTCATTCAGTAATCACACTGAGGAAAATGTAATTACCATGCAACATCTTGTGCTGTCTTGGGATTTCTCACTAGGTAAGTAAGAAATAAATTTGTCAGTACTGCAGGAATACTGTTGTTGAGATGTAGGAACAGACCAGTTGGGTCATAAGCCACAATGCTGTGTTGAAATTACTGGTCACAGGGGATATATTCTTTTTTAGCTGCAGGCTGTATGCCTTTTCTTTCCTCCTGAGTGTGCAGAAACTTGCCCACTGTCCAAATGAACACTCATAAAATGCATTTAATTCTCATAATATCCCTGTAAGGTAGAAATCATAACAGAGGAGGAACTGAGGGCCAGAGGAATTGTGTGTCCACAGTCATGCAGGGAAAAAAAAAAAAATCTGTGTAAGGAACAGAAATCACCCCGTTGGTTCTAGGATCACTCCCCTGAGACTGTGTATTCTTCTACAATGCAATAATATATAACCCTGTAGGCACTGATCTGCTGAAGACAGAGCGAAATCTAAGGCTTTTGCACTGGCCTCCAAAACACTTTCTGAACCTGTCCCAAGCCAGCTGAATTGCTGCCTTTTCCTTGGGAATCGGGACCTCCCCTTGCAGCTTTGTTCTGCCGCTACAACAACTGTCATAATTGCTGGGAGGAAGAAGCATTAACACCCACATACCTCCCCAATTTCAGCACAAAATTCAAAGCTCCTATTGTGGACCTATTCTGGTTTCTTAATTTAAAGACAAAGATACAAATAAAATCAAAGGTAGTTGATCACTCATACCTACAGAGAACAGAAGAGATTCTCACTTGTGACTTTTAAAGCTTGTATGTTATTCTGATAATGTAGTTGTTGCTGTGAACAATAAAAAAGAAGATGCATAGGTAGTTGTTCACATTTATTTTGTTTCTACTGGAGCTGGCTCAATGTAGACTAAGGAGACTGAAATCTCACATTACCATCAGAAAGACTGATAGCTTCTGATACCAACATTTAAACGTTAGGTTAGGATGGATGAATACAGCAGCAAGAAAATTGTAAAAAAGCTGCAAGGGAAACCAAGTTGTCTGCAAGCCAAGATTCTGAAATGACAGGAGAATATATTCCTGAAAGGATAGCAGGCTTCTTGTTTTTTTTCAGTTGCTCATTTTCATTTGTTTGCATTTTGCTATTAAGATCTTCTCAGAAGCTTTAGCATAGTAATTAAACATTTTGAAAAGTTTTTCCTTAATGTCTGTGTGCATTCAGGACAGTTCAGTTTGTCTTGAGTTTACAAATGTTACAGGCAGCATTTTTACAAGAAAATGCAATTATTGCAGGAAAGTATAATCAGCTTGAATAAGGTTGGTTTGATTCATTACTGATACATCCTCACCGATTTCAGTGGAACCTAATCCAAAGGACAAGGTAGGCTGAGCACCTCTATGCTCCCCCTACTCCAGAAGAGCTGTTTGGAGCCAATATTCAGTGGAAGTACAGCTAACAAATGAGAACAGCTAATATTAAACTATTTCACCCAAAGTGTATTGGTTCCAAACTGGGTTTGGCTTACTATTGCCTAAAGTTTGTCCAGCTTCCTGCTCCAGAGTTCTTGAATATTGCAATGTGTTATGGTGATCACTTTTGTAACTGGAAGGCACATGAAATACTGACTTCCCATTTGCTTAGACTAGAAAGTGCAAAATTATGCATCCTAATGAGTTTATTGGATTCATAATGTTTTAAGTACAGAGCTCCATATTTTTTAATCCCTTTCCACAATATTGTGCATCACTGTAATCATTTGGATGAGAAAAAACCCAC
Organism: Buteo buteo; assembly: GCF_964188355.1. NCBI lineage: Eukaryota > Metazoa > Chordata > Aves > Accipitriformes > Accipitridae > Buteo > Buteo buteo. The sequence goes on along the minus strand of NC_134171.1, from coordinate 28,932,182 downwards.
AACTAAGGAATGTAGTTCTACTAGTTCAAGTTCCATTCTAGCCCCACAAACATCCTTGGAAATACAGCAAACCTGAAACTTATAAAAAATGTTGACTGCACTGTAAGAGGTTCTCTATAGTCTTATAAAAACTAATCTAAACCACAGTATTCCTGTCTTAAATATGGTGAAAAGAATTAGCCATCTGTCATGACAGCAGCTTGACCTGATGGGCCCTGCAGAGTAGCGGTGAGATCAACAGGGTCTCTGCTGAGCCAGCAGTCCTCTCCTGCAGAGTCAGGCGCTGACGTTGTTCCTTGGAACAACAGGTTGTCGTCAGCAGCATCTCTTGCACATATTCTCTATGATCTGGAGCACCAGTGTTGCCTACAAGCTGTGCAAAAATCATTGAAACCATCAGGTCCTGCAATAAACCCATGTAATAAGCTTGCCTGAATAATACATGCCTGAATCATCTGCAGATTAATATTTAATCTTTTTTAAAAAACAGTTATTTGTTTCCAATAAGATAGTAGCTTAATAGCTATCCTGCTGCAGAAGGAGGGGAGGTATAACCAGAAGTATTACCTTGAGAGAAAAAGTGGCTTGTACATCAATTTAAAAAAAAAAAAAAAAAAAAAAAAGGTCAATTTTCTCTTTCCTTTTGAGAAAGAAAAACAACTTTTAAATTGGACAACTTAATGAGCAGTGTTCCTGGATGGTCCTTTGTTCTGTGTTACACTTCGAGAGAAGGACGCAGTTCAGGAGTTGACCTATCATTTTAATTGCTTCTGGCTTCTGCAGATGTGAAAAGCAAACGCCTGACACTGAGGATACTGCTGGATGCTCTGCTGCTCTTTGCCAGTGCTGCACTCTCGCTTAATGATGAGCTGAAGAATTAATATTAATACCCCTTAAAAAGTAATTTATGGTATGTATTTAATGTCTGTTCTTTGACTAACGGAGTGCTTACAGGTACTTTGAAGGCACTAAAATAAAATTAAAAAAATTAAAATCCATGGTGTTTCATAGTGGGCAGTGTAACAGTACTGTACCCATGTCACACTGCAAAATGCCCAGAGACATAAAGTGACAGTGCAGTATCATGTTATGCATGAGTATAGTCTTGACTCATGCTATTTGTATCTCCTCTTGCCTATTCCTCTTCTAGGAGCTAGAGCAGTATTACTTACAAAGCACCCCTGTTCCAGTGAGAGATTGAGGAGGTCAAACCCAGAGAAGGACAGTGGCTGCACATAGGCCACATTTCCCTATTTTGTCTCTGGCAGTGGTATTTCCCTGGTGCTGTCTGAAGGTCAGAACAGTGTAAACTGCATTTAAGATTATAGGGTTCTGGGAAGGGAAGAATGAAAGATTTGTGTTATGGTATGTTTTCAGTATTGGCATGGTGAAATGTCAACTGGGATGAGACGCTCCAGAATGAGGTGGAATTTTTAGCTTTGTATTTGAAATTGGCTCACTGAATTGATCCAGTGCAGAAATTTCCTCAAAGAGCAACTTTCTCTGATGGACCAGGTCCCATTGGTGAGAAGACCCAGGATGATTGCTCTGAGTTGAATGGTTACTACTTTGTTATGTTTGTCTATTTTCCTGAAATATGCTAGTCCTTTTCATCATCTGCTTTATGCTTACTCCCAAGTTTCTACTAGGAATAATTAAAAGCAAAGAATGTGTTATCTGGAATACAAACATTCCTTAAGATCTCAGAAATGCATGCCCCCAGTGTGCTTCTGGAAAATAAACTCATTTCTCTTGACAGTGGGAACTGAAAAGATCTATATTCAGGATTCATTTCCAATTGACACCACAATGACACTGTATTTGCTCCCTATTAGTTTAGGAATCCACAGAGCATTTAACAAGCTGTGAAGACTGTCATTGCAGATTTGATTCCCAGCATGTTATTGATGTTTTGCAGCTTACTTTTTTTTCCCCTAGTTGGTCCTGGCACAGTAGATAAAATAAACCCAGAATTTACAGGTGGCTGTTAATCCCATGTTTTGTTTCCTTCATAGGAAGCCAGTGACAAAGATGCACTGCCTGTGAAATGCAATATATGCATGAAGCCTCTGAACCTCATCCATTTCTCTCCTTGACCAATGTATTGTTTTGACCAGTGAATGGTTTACAAAACAATTGGTTAAAGAAAGGATAAATCATTATGGAAGAACACAGGGTGGGAGGCTATCATTCCAGGTTTTGTTATTCTCTCATGCTGAAGAATAATGACACAGAAAATTATAAGGAAACAAAGGTTTAAAACCAATGTAAGCTGGAGAGCTGGTAAAGCTAATATGCACTTAATTTTACTGGTGTGAGAATTTTATCCATGAGCATGCTCATTGAAACCAATGGGAATATCAGCGTCTAGTTTCCTTGGTTGGGACAAGAGTCCTCAGCGCTTTGAAGAGTCCTCAGCGCTTTGTAGGAATTAGTAGTGCCTAGAAGTTCCTGAGATACACAAGCATGAACATACCTACCTGCAGTTGACTGCTACTCATGTTACTTCAGCTACACTTAAGAGTCTCTTCAGGTTAAAAATAGGCTGGGGAATTAATTGCACTCCTCTTTTAGTATGATTAAGATCCTGAATAATATTTAGACACTGTGTATCTGTTTCAACAGTTTTAACTTTGCTATCTCTTCAGTTCTCTCTACAGGCAATTAAAAAAAGACATGACTGAAATTCTTCCATCTCAGCCAAATGGATTGATGAATTTTAATGGAGAACATTTATTCCAACCTTTAATTAAGTTTGGCAGTCTGAAATAATTCATCTTTGCTTTGAAACTACGCACTATATTGTGAGCATTTAAAACCTTACAACTCAACCTTGCTATAGGGTGTATGTCTGTGTGACAATGCAGCTTTCCAGAAAGCTTCGTGTCTTTTAAAATTACCTTTCCTTTGTTCACAACGTAACACAAACCATTAAGGATTTGCCCCAGCAGAGGATGGAGCAAACCTCAGTGTGACACTGCTTTGGCCAAAAGCAACCTTTTAATCCTGAAAGGTCATTGTAAAGGTTGATAGGCAAGAAATCTAATCTACCTTCTCTAGCCCATGGTAATCTTAATACAGAGCCATTGCTTAAAGAAAGAATCAAACAAACTGCATAATCTGGTGTTATTCTGCTAGATTATTCAGTGACTGCTACTACTGATTTCCTTGTGAACATATTTGCAGTAGTTTAGCCTTTGGGGTGGAAATAATTTCATTTAAATATGCTTTTTGGAGCACTGCCAGTCACAGGCGATATTGTATGTGAGGGAAGAGGAATTATACAAGCATGGAAGTGCGTGCCTTGAGATCCTGAATTCTTTTTCTAGAAGAAAAAAAGGAGCCTCAAAGAGAATTTAAGTATAAAATGTTTCTGGTAGCCATCTTGGACTCTTTCATCACCTGCGAGAAGTTGGTTTTTTTCAGGCTTTACTGATGCTTTAAAATACAGCACACTTGAATGGGAGATGAGACACCTCAGGCAGCTGTTGTTCGGAATACAGTGATCAACAAAATATATCAGCTGGGGATACTTCTGAATGAAGGCCATCTCTGGCTTTGATTTCACATTTTCAGCTGTTGTCCCAGAGTACCTGGCATCCTGTGAACAAGAACAGGTCTTTTTGGAGCTAGCTTTGGAGCTTGTTACTGTTCCCCCCCTGAGGCTGGGATCTTTTCCCACTTCAGGGTGAACTGGTGGTGTGACTGTCTCCTTTCTTGGTCACGCAGCTTCAGCTCCAGGTCTGTACTGAACTGCAGTTGGTAGAGAATTATCAATACAGCCTAGAGGAGTTAAGGAATACTTCTCAGGCAATAGAGTACAAAGCAAAGCTGATTAAAAAAAAACCAAACACTAAGTTTTGCAGACACTTGAAATGTATCCCTTAAATCTCCTTATGAAGAAAAATGCTTAGTTTGGAAGATTCTGATATTCTCTCCTTTCCAGAATCAGAAGTAAAAAGGCAATGCAATTGGGGAAAATGAAAACACAAGTTTTTAATTAAGCCCCTGTCCTGTCCTACACACACACAAGAAAAGAAACATCTTTCAGGTTCCTGGAAGAACTTAAAATTTAGTTTTATGGATTTATTTTGCTCTTTTTAGAAAGCGGTTAATTTGGGGGAATGGGTCTTTCGTGTGAATCATTGACTGTTCCAAGAATTATTTGGGACCCTAAATGTTTCAAAAGGTTTGTCCCACTGAACTGTGGGGTTTGTGCACGCTGACAGACTACAAGCTGGAAGGTTCCAGCAGTCACAGCACAGCTGCATTGTTTGATGTGGTGCACAAAACAGGCAGTGCTGGGGAAACCCCTGGATTTTCTCATCCACATAATTGAAAGGCATATCTCACTGCAGGTATACCCCTTATTTAGTGAAATCCTAGACATCCCAAACTGGGTGCTAAAGCTTCCAAGAAACAGGGGGAGGGTGTCACCCCTCCCATTTCATATGCACCACTATGCACCCCTGTGATACGATTAACTGTAGATTTCAGGAACGAGACCTGGCTGGAGAAGCAGTTTAGGGCATGATTAAGAAAACGTGTGGTCCTTTCCTTTGCAGGTGGTCACTTGCTCACTCCAGTGGAAGAGATTTTTGACAGTTCGTCACAGTAATGCCACCATATTTCAGACTTGCAGTCATTTGGTTTGTTTTTTTTTTTAAACTCCATGCTCAGGAGAAACAAGAAGGTAAGAAGCAGCTTACCAAAAAAATTATGTTAAAAATTCAACTGAGTTTAGTAATTTTCTGTCCTTTTTTATCTTGTGCAATTCTGTTGCATTCCTGGAATATGTTTTAAACAAATGGCAAGTGTGACTGCTTTATTTCTTGTCTTCAGAAATGTGAAGTCTGCGCAGGTTGTATTATCTGGCTGGACTACAGATGTGTCAGGATGCCCTGTGGTGTCAGGTATAAAATCTGGCCTAAAAGATGAAGTACACAGGTCAGAACTGAGCTTAGCAACTCTTGAGAAAAGCTGGGAAGTGAGGGTAAGCTACCTGCAGTGGCTAGATAAACAATTGAGGGAGTCAGGAGAGTTGCCCTTGTGGGAAACTGAGTTTAACATTAAATAAAAGAATCACATCTTTTCTATGAAGGGCATTCATTGCTAGTTTGTTTAAACCTTGATATCAGGGAAGTATTATGCCTGTCAGGCTAAAAAGAAAATTTGGAATACAGCTTGTATCAACCCTGAAGCTGGTCTCAGGTTAGTTTAACTTTTGAAAAATTAAGATATATCCACTTTCTGGATCATATGAAACAACATTTAAGTTACTGCTTTATCCTTTTTGCCTACTTGTTCAGCAAAAATTTTGTTGAAGAACAGCTTATTCATGTAGTGAAATGAAAAACAACCCAACAAAATATCCAGTAACAGTGACCCAGCCATTTAACCTCAAGCTGCCTATTTCTACATTCATTCCGTGTTTCACTCTTTAATATAATTATTCCTGTTTGGAATAGACAGTCATGAAATGATCTGACCTTTACGTATTATTACTTGATTAGTTTTTCTGCATTTGCTGAAAAAAAATAAAATCAGTTGCTGAACATTCTTATTAATATTCATTTCAAGTGCTTTTGTATGTCCTTCATGCTCTTCAAGAGAGTTGCTATATAACAGAAAAGTACTTCTCCCTTCTTCTGCACTAGTTAAGCAAATTTTCATTAATAATTATTGAGGTTTATATCTTTTTTTAAAAATCGGTTTAATCTGTACAAACATCTTCAGGCAAATATATTTAGACCAAGGACCACTTATTATCATTGTGACTACCCTAATCACTTCTGTTGCCTCACTGGCTGAGCTGAAGAAGTTTGACTTTTTAGTTCTCCAGGAACCAGACTTAAGATTACAAAAAAATGAGACTTGGCTGCTCTGACGCAAAGAGGTATGAGGTGTGGTTCATAATACCAATTTAGTTCCCTAGTGCAAAGTTTGTCTTGTATATTTGAGATTCACAACAGCCACCATGCTAAATTCTCAGATACTTAATCCAGACAGGGAGAAAGAACAAGATGATGTGAAACTCTGGCTACATCTATAAACATAGCTTAAGCCTCCCTCAGCCTGCAAAAAGTCCCGTAAGATGATCTGCACCCATACATGAAAGTCTCCCTACCATTCCTAAAACTGGGGTCCAGTGCAGGATTAATGGGCAAACTTTCAGTGTCTTGGTTCTAAGCCTTATACATCCTGAGTGTTTAAACCCACAGATTTAGCTCCTCTTAAAACACCTACCAGTGTAGGATGCCACAGCCACCTGGGCTGGCATCAGCCCTAAGGTAAGGGGAAGCCCTTCTCTTCTTCTAGGCCCTGGAAGCATCTATATCCTTGCCTTGGATTAATAGACAAATTTGAAAACTTTTGTGTGTGTACATATATATATTTTGTCAAGTTCATCTTGTGTGATCATCCCAGAACTCTTGAAATTAGACACAGCTGACTATCAGTGAATGTTTATTAAAGTTTAGGGGAGTTCTGCCTCCTGAATGTGTTAACCAGTTATTATTTTATAAAATAGAAAAATTCAGCTATTAAGTCAGATCAGGTTGCTCACAGCTTGATCCAGTCAGGTGTTGCAGACCACCGAGGATGGAGACTGTACAACCTCCCTGGGCATCCTGCTTCTCTGCTGGACCATCCTCAAAGGGTAAAACCCCCTCCTCCTTACATACAGTCTGAACCTCTTTTGCTTCCCTTCATGTCTGTCATCTCTTGTCCTCCGTGAAGAGCCTAGTCCATTTTCTCCCTAACCTTTCCACAGGTCCTGGAAAGCTGCCTCTGAAGCTGCCTCCTTCCAGGCTGAACAAGCCCTGGTCTCAGAGCCTCTACTCACAGAGCAAGTGCTCTAGCTGCAATCAGCTTGGTGGCTCTTCCACTGAACTTGCTTCTGTTCAACATATTTCTTGTATTGGCTGGGGGGAGCCCAGAACTGGATGCAGTACCTAGATGTGGTCTAGCACGTTCAAAGTAGAGATAATCAGTTCCCTCAACATACTGGCTGTTGCTCCTGTTCATGCAGCTCTGGATGCAGATGTCCTTCTTTACTGCTGTTTATACAACTGAACAGAACTCTAATCCTCTGTTGCAACCTACAGAGAGATAATTTGCTCAAAGACTTATTCATTTGGCTTAGTTCTGATGTTCAGACTGTCTGGAACCTATTCTGTTGATTTCTGTCATTTTTTTGAAGGAAATTTAGCAGTTAAGACTGGTGATAAGCAGCAAACACAGCAAACCTGTGCAGATCCCAAAAGAAGTAAAATACACACTGTTATGTGGGAAATGACTCTCTGAATGTTCAAACAGAAAAAGCAAGTATCCCAGAAAGACACAATCTGAAGATCAAGAAGATTCTTTCTAGAGATCATGTGGGGGAAGAACACAAGTTTGTTCTTCCTTTTTCCACACTTGCAGAACTGTTCACTACCCAAACCAAACAAAGATGCTCTGAACTAACTAATATAGTTCAGCCTTCAGACAGAGAACTGTTTATAAGCCTCTAAAGTAATACATCTGTAAACTTCTAGTACATCAGAAAATGCATTTCTCTTGGATTCAATTTCTAATGTAAGCTAGTGTTTCAGCAGTAGGCCTGGGAGCAGCCCTAAAGCAAGAAAAAAAGAGAAATACTATTTTGCTTCCAGGGAAAGCTAAGTAAGTGTAGTAGAAAAGGATGTCTGACAATATGGGGAGTGCAGCTCTAGTACTGTGGGAGACACTTCATTCTCCAAATCAATGATAATCTGCAGTCATGACAGAGTAAGGGATCAAACATGACATGCAGGTCTACTCTCTGCTGCAAACACAACTTCATCATTCGGCATAAGCCGTGGTGTCAAAGATGCACCAGAAGATAATGGCTGTCTCTATGTCTAATTCCTTATGTATAATCATACAGGTTAGAAGGATTGAGACAGAATATAAGAGCGTGGTATCACATGAAATGGATAAAAAAAAAATCTATGCAGCTGGCTTATTCAATTATCAGTTTTCTCAAAAGGACACAAAAAGTGAGTGGTTTAAGCTAAATTAAATTTTTTCTGGGGCAAAAAGACGTTATCCAACAGGTTGGGATGTTGACAGCATAAAGACAGACTACTTAAGAAGAAATCTTGAGAACCAGGTAGTGACTTTTCAGTAGGCAACAGATGACGAGATCCTGCTTCTCTGCAGGATTTGTGGCTTATTCGGGAGTTCAGATAAATATAAGAGCCTTGAGTAAAAGTGACTTTGGGATGCAGAAGCTAAAGAATCATACATTCTTCCCATGTTTTCTTTACCTTCTTTTTGCTGGGACACAAAACCTTCAATCTGCTGTCATACAAACCAAATCTTCATCATCAGTGTAAAATCAGTATGGTAGGTCAGGAACAGTGTTCCCAATATAAAATAATGGGCGCTTTTTTTTTTTTCCTTTTTGGTGTTTCTAAACTGCTCTATAAAAGGTTCTATATCATGTGCACTGGTTTTCAAAACTTTAGAACGTGTATAGCTATCTTTTCCCTGATATAAAGGTTTGACCACCTGCTCAGTAGGAAATACATTTTTGAGAAAATTATGCATGTACTACATGTGAATTCTTTTACAGAGTCCAGGTACTTATTGACTGCTTCCTAGTAGATGTAGCAATATGCTATTTGTTTGCTTGCCCTGAAGCTTGACGGTATTTACCAGGAATCATGCTGTCCATGCTTATTCTTGATGTACAAGCAGCACCTTCTTTTAACCATGTAAAGGTATCAGAGTAAACCATACAACTGACATCACAGCAGCTTAATCGAATTGGTCGTAGTGTGGTTCTTAATGAACTCTTTATATTCATGTAAATATCTGATATACTTCTAAAGGAACTCTGCCATGGATGAAAGTTAGCTGAACCGCCATTAACTGAGACAAAGCAAAGGGTCACCTTGTACCTTTGGAAGGGAATGCTTGCAGTTACTGTAGTATGGATGTGAAAATCTGATGGAAACAGATTAAAACTAATCTTACGGTATATTAGGGAGAAAGAATGCTTAGAACCATCATTAGGACTTTTACATTCTACTTCTCCTGCTTGTTCGATGTATGAGAAGCTCTTCAGCTTATTACCTGCAAAAATCAATATATGACAACATACCTGATGCCAAATGGGAAAGTCATGAGAATGAGTGCTTCAATTAATCCTTGTGTAAAAGTTGCTATGGCAGCTCACTACAGTTTTATTAAACTACAAAGCAACTATAAAACAATGCAGTTTAAAGAGCTGAACAGATAAGGACCAACTACTCAGGGAAAAAAACAGAAAGGTTGACTTCAAGGCTGCGCAAGTCTTGATTCATTAACTGAGTAAAGAACTTCACAATAGTTTAGCATATTTGAAGAAGCCACTACAACTAGACAAGCTGCTTGAGCAGATGGTTATTGTGAATTCTGTGAACACCATCAGTAATAGTTCCACTGTCTGTATTTCACCTTTTTACCTGAGGACTGGATTTACTTGGACATACAGATCAGCCTGTTGACTTGGCAGACAACCTACAGCCATGACAAATTCTCAGCTAATGCACCAAAGGGGTACACCTCCTTCATAGCCTAGAGAGAGATATTTATGGATTTTATTTTTTTTAAAATCTTTACTCTTATTTAAGCACCGAGACTGGAATAGAAAATTTAACCCTGCCTGTGGTTACCAGGATTTGGAATAACTGCCTTTGTCATTCTGGAAATAAGGTTTCACGTGCTCGAGGAGAGCCAAGGGATGAGACAACTCCTTTCAATACTGCTAGGGTGAGACTGACTGAACAGAGCTCTGCTGGAGTCCAACCAGACTCTATTGCCAGGAGGAGCTCACACAATGAGGCTGTTGCTCTCTCTGCTTGTTACCAGTTTCCTACAGCAACAAAACTGCCCTATAGAAAACAGAAGCTATAAACTAGCATCTTCTGGTAAACATTTCTGGCACTGAAGCCACAGAATGGTAACTCTTACTAAAAAAAGAAAACAATAATCTATGAGACAACAGTTTAAAAGGAAAGGAGAGAAGGTGAATGATTCACAGGTTGCTGCAACATTAAGCATTTCAAGGCTGCGATTCTCAGAAAAAGTACTAGAATAAAGCATTATTTTACTAGGTAGAAAAATTTTTCTTAAGATGAGATATCGATCCCCTTATTTCTGCAGCGATGGATGAAATTATTGATCATTTTCCAAAAGACTGTGTAACAGTCTCTAGCAACACAATAAAGGCCTTGCAACAAAGAACACTCTGACATGGGTGTGTACAGGTAAGCACTTGGTGATATGGGAAAGCCCCTTTCACACTGATTCAGAATGGAGACTGTTTCTTCCATATTTTGCCTTAAGGAATGGGCTCTTGGCTATACCTGGGAATGGTTGCTTCCTTCCATTGTGAGAGATGTGGCATTTTATGAAATGAAAACATCATCTTACTTTTTTGACCAGTCTTATTCAAGCTGCCCCCCTTAGCACATGGAGATTAGTCAAAGAATCCATTTGGCATGTAACTTTCCTTGATTAAAACCCAGGAAGTTCAAATTACAGTTTCCCTGGGGCTGTGCAAGTGTTGGAATGGAGGAGGAAGCTGCATGCTGGATCCATCAAAGCTAAGCAGAAATGCTGTGAGCTGGTGCAATGCAATTAATGCCCTGTGACATTGCCACTGGAAACCATCACATCCACTCCCCTCCAAATTAACAGTATTTCAGGTGTTGAGACTTTACAAGATAAGTTCTGGACCTTTCAGAACAGTTATATTAGTGATGGTGTTTACTGTGTTTGGCTTTCCCAGGGTATACCACTTCATAGAAGCAGCAATCCTGTTACAGGGTGGTAGAAACAGTTTGGAGTTGGAATAGATTTGTTCTTTCACTGTTTTGCTAAGGTCTATGTTCTGTTTTCTCTGCCTCATCTGCACGGTCCTTACCACGTTCCTCCCTGAAAGTACAATACAGCAACAGGAACTCCAGGAGCCAAAACTTGCAAAACATTGTCTTTGTGCGTTATTAGCACTCTGCAGAGCCTGCTATGCTACACGCAATGTGACAAATCTCCTTTCCTCCCCTTTCTGCCAAGCATATTCGTAAGCAAATGTAACAGTTACACACAAACAGGAACTGTGTATATATAACAAACAACAGAAAAAAATAAATATGAAAATGAAAACAACCTCTGAAGAGATTGTTGTAATGACAACTATTGGCTAATATACCAAGGAAAAAATCCCCACTCTTGAATGAACTAATTCGGATGGGCAAATATCCCCCTTTTTTGAGTGAAATAAACTGCTGATCAGCATGCAAATGTAAGGTTTCTAGCCTCTTTTAACTAAATAGGTGTTCCCCTATGGAAAGAAAGCATCTTAGATTTTCATGAGACCAAACAAAAGAAAAAAGAGTGAGAGCAAAACGCCCACGGTGCATACTAATCCAACATGATTTTTTAAAATGTTCAAACTTGTAACTGATTTTTCATCTTCTTCTGGGAAAAGGCTGTCAAACGAGGCAAGCACTATACAGACACATTTTCGCTCTTTAAGCCTGCACGTCTATTAGCATTCCTTCCAGCAGCAGAACTGAAATCAAATACAGTATGTTTCACACCTGTAGCTAGGAGACTTTTCTGATTTTGATAGCTGGGTAGGCAACGTCCTCATGTACTTAATCTGCAATGTTGGAGTGGGGTTTTTTCCCTTGTACAAGAAAAGGCGCATTTTCTAGAAGCTCCTTTTTCTTTTCTTTTTGCGCCTTTTACTCAACACCACTAGCTTGCAAAGTGAACTAACTCTTTAAGATGAAAAAACGCACGTCTGCCCATCTGCTGCTCCAGCTCAAGAAACTCCCAACATTTCTGAAGACAGCTACGCAAAGGGCAAACCAGCGCAAGCAGAACGCAGAACCTCAAACCTGCAGCAGGTACTCTGATCCAGGCAGGGAGCGCCTCTGGAGCGCCGATTCAGGCACGCAAACACCACCTCAACCGCGCAAATAACTTTTCCGCCCAACCGCCGCCTCCTCGGCTACCTTACAGCATTCGGGGTGGCTGGGGGGCAGCCCCCTCCGCAGCCGGCCGCCCCGGCAGGTTGCAGCCCGTCCCGCCGGGGCGCTACCTCCGCACCTGCGGGGCGGCGCGCAGCTCGGCGGCCGGCAGGCGGCGCTATAGCGCGGGGGTGGAGGGGGGGGTGTCTCACTCCGGCCGGGCGCTGTGAGGAGCCGGCGGCAGCGCCCTCCGGCCCGGCCCAGCGGTCACTCACCATGTTGACTTCCGAGACCACGTCGATGCTGGCGATCTCTATCCGCATGCCCACGTCCACGGGCGGACCTGCGGGAGGGGGGTTGGGGAGGGGGGGAAGCGGGAGGCGGCGTTAGCCGGCGGGGGGCGCCCGGGGGGGCCGGGGCGCGGGTCGGGGGAGCGCGGGCGCCTCACCTCCGAAGTCGGGCCGGAGGCGGATGTCGTAGCCCTGGAGCAGCCTGTCCACCGTCTCCTTCACGTAGGACATGTTGCTGGGCCCGTCGGCGCTGCGGGAAGGAGCAGAGGCGGGTTAGGGAGGCGGCCGGGCGGCCCCGCGCCCGCGTCCCTCGGCGGCCCGGCCGGCGCTCACCTGCGCGCCGCGCACGCCACGGCCAGCACCAGCGGCAGCGACAGGGCCCGCGGGCCGTCCCGCCTCGCCCCCACCGCCCCCCTCATCCCGGCCCCGGCCGCGCCGCCGCCTCGCGGGGGAAGAGCCGCGGACTGCAACTTGGTGCGGAGCGGAGCAACAATTCCCGACAGCACGACGCATGCGCGGAGCGGGGCGCCGCGGCCCCCGGGGCGCACCTCAGCCCGCCGCGCGCCCCCGCCCCGCCCCGACCTGACCCGGACCGGACCGGACCGGATCGGATCGGATCGGACCGGGCCGGACCGGACCCCGGCCCCGCCGCGGAGGGGGGCTGAAGGCGGCGGCGGGGCAACAGGTGCCGGTGGCGGGGCGGATCGGGAGCGAGAGCCCCCGGGCTGCCGTGAGGGGCTGCCACGGGCGGGCGCGGCCGCCCTCGCGGGGGCGCGAACTTCTCGTCGAGAGAAAACGGATCATGGTGGAGGGCGAGCCGCTGAAAATTCACGCTGGCAGGCTCTGGCGTTGGCGGTAACGTAAAAGGGTATCGGCAAATTCGAAAGGAATCGCACGTTCTGGTGCGAATAGTATTTTGTCCAGCTGTGAAGGCTTAGCTGCGCGTCCATCCGTCCGTCGGCGCGCTCGCCGCTCCTCGAGCGGGTTCGTCGCTGCCGTGCAGAAGTACCTGCTGTGGCACACGCAGGAGATCCCAACAGATTTTTAGTTGTTATTTTTCAACCGAAATAATTGATCCTGCCTTCAGAAGCGGATTTTTTTTTTAAAGGCTCCGTGAATTGATGGTCTAAGGTAGCCCGACCTCTTACAAGCAGTATTACTGCTGAATAATCGGAGCCCTGTGAACAATTTATGGCTTTGCTGGTGCCGCTCTGTTCTCCTGCACAGTAGCTCAGCAGAGGTAACATTTATCCCTTTCAAATTCAACCCACCTCATCTGTGCGCTATACAGTCCTGCATGCGGTGACCTTCGGGTGCATATTTGATGGTTTTGAGGCCCCTACAGTATTTCTGAGAAATGGCAGACTTTGGTGATCCTTCCGTGGCTGAAATATGCCACGATATTTGAAAAATGCAGGAGTATTGAAACAGTTTGTGACACAAACTCTAGTGATGATTTTGAATATTTTAACAATGCATATTTCTATGCAAATTTGTCACTCTTGGAAGAAGGGGCACAACACACTTCCTGAGAGATGACCACAGGAGTCTTTCACCCTCACAGCTATTTCCTGTAACCATGACAGTACAAGTTTATGAAAATAATTATTTTATTGATGGTTTGTTACAGTATAATAAGTATTTTCATTTGGCTTTGAGGATTTTTACACTGAACATATCTTTCTTTTCCTCCTAGTTTAGTCCTTAGTTGCTGAAAAATGTGATCTCCCAGCTCAACTGAATGGTACTTTAGCATTGCTGTTTGGAAAGATTTTTTTAAATTTATTCATCATGATCAGTACATTTTAGTAGTGTTCAAGTCTAATTGATGCGGCTTGGGTATAGACTTCTAAAAAAAAATTTCCTGCCCATAGAAGTCTACCAAACAATATCTTCTAATTCAGAGTTTTATCAAACATATCCATAATAAAGTTTCCTGGTTCCTCGGAAGCACTGAATTAGGATTTTCCATGGAACTATGGAGTCCCTTTTACTTCTTGATGGCGTGCAGCATTATATCCTATAGAAAATTTTAGCTTTGTCATAAGCCATATGAAAGTCAGATATGCCTGTATGAAAGGGAGACCACTGCTTGCCAAAATCTGTCTTCAGGCATAAGTGCAGGGGTTTATTCTATATCAAGTCTTCATTCTCTGTACATTTAAGGGCAGCTTTAGTTTGGACTAGCTGTAGTCCAGTCCCTGGACTGAATGCCCATTAGTGGCTGAAATATTTTAAAGGTGCGTTTCTGAAGCTTATCATCTGGTTGGAAAAGGAAGGTGTGAGCTAAGCATGCCCTGCAGGTCTCCTGCCATTAGGGATGCCTCAGCCCAACAAGTGTACTTCCAGGGAGGGTGATGATGTTCTTCTCAGCAAGCCGGTTCCTCTGAGAGCTCTCCCAGCTGAGCCATCCTGACTTCTGCAGAGCAGCATTAGGCTTCCTCCGCTGAACATCTCAAAAATAAGACTACTGAGCTGTTGACTGTTTCCCAAAGGTGGCACGCTATGGAAGTTCAACTCCATTTTGTTCAGCTTGATCACTGGGGACATCTGGGCTCTAAACTGGGGTCTTGAAACAACTGCAAATATCCCGCTGTGTGGAGACAATACTGAAAAGGTCCCTCAGTAGTTGGAGCTTTGGGAACAAAGAGGTTTATATGGTACTTTTAATGACCATACAAGGGAGGATCTGCATGGCATTACACTGCCACATCAGGGGTGGTGAGAAGGATCCTTTTTGCCCCATGGGGTGGATGATGGGAACATGTCTGGGACATGTCTTCCATTGCTTCCAGGACTGAAAAAGGTAAACTATTAACAGAACTTCCACTCTCCCACGTGTTACCAACTGAAATGCTCAATAGTTTTACTTGCAGTTTAAGAACTTTAAATTCTGCTTTCTTTGCAGAAGATCTGTTTCTAGGAAAATAAAGCATGCTTTTTCAGGCCACCAATGCAGAAGAATCTTATCGTAATTTTGATAAAAATACTCCTTGTGACATAATTCTGGCTTTTGGCAGCTCTTTAACAACCTCTTTTACAAAGAACAGGTGATATAAAAAATGAGCGACCATGGCAAAGAGGCTAACTTTCAAAGTCCAGATACTATCACTGTCATTCACAAACATTTTCTAAAAGCTTTTGCAGGTGATGAGACATCTGGTGGTCTTATTTACAAATGTGGTTCGGACTGCAGCTGCTTCTGCAGCCAATAAACTTGATACAAAATACAGCAGTGTGTCTTTCCATCCACTCCAGGGGGGTTTGCTCACTCACTCGGGCTGAGTGAAACCTGATGGGTGCCCAACATGGCTTTTAGGCATCTTGGAATTTGCTGAGCACCCCAGAATTTAGGCACATAAGTAGATGTGCTGCTTTGCACTTTGGAAATCAGGCTGCTTAGTGCCTAAAAACTAGGAGGTTAATCTGGAGACTTTTGCCACTAGTTTTCAATATTTTTAAATAAAATAGACTTCTGCAGTGGCTTCAATTTCTGCTCTTATGATCTTTTCTTATGGTTATTTTCTCATATTTGTTGTTCAATAATCTTTTTTCTTTAAACCATAGCTAATGATAATGCCAGATTCCTTTCCCACTCATTTCTACACTATCTATGAGATAGACATACAACTTGTAAATAAGATTTTTTTAAAGTATTTTCTGAGCTGTGTTAGTGAAGGCAGATCTTTTGGGTGGGGAGTAGTTTCATCTTGATTAAGCATATATAAACACCAGTAAACTAAAACAATTGAAATCCACTAGTTCTAACACAGTAGCCATGACTTTTTTTTCATATTCTGAGGCATGTCGAATGCTTACTAGAAGCAAGACAAGTAATATAATTGCAAAGCATGATTCATAAAACCATCCTGGGCCAGTTGCATGTTCAGTTTTCACCTTCATTATGCATAAACTTTAAGGAGGGAACCTTTTTTTTACACAAATATTTCAAGTTTATTAAAGATCTTTTTTGCAATGCTCATTTTCATTTGGAATCAGAAAGTGCACACAGTACAAAGATAATGTCCTGCTCAGACAATGTTGGGTAATTAAAAAGAACACAAGATCACTGAGAAAAAGGGAAATTCTTCCTGTTTCCTGCTGGATAAGCTCATTAGGAGGGAAGACCACAACTTTTAATGAAACTGGGGGGGGGGGGGAAATTGCAAAAGTGGTGACTATGCCATCTCTCTCTAGTGATACTTTGTGCCTTCTTAAATGTGGAATGATGGAAAGTCTATCTGTGATTCTGCTCAAAACAGAGAAGGGCAGCTGTGTGCCTCACACTGTGCACTTTGTATGTGGAGGTGATGACTAAAAATACTAGTATTTGTAGTACTGACTGGTTAGAGTAATTGGAAATAGAGACTTGCAGACCCAGGATACTTGTAATGTAAGTGTCCAGCTGGACTTCCAGCAGTTTTCCAGTCAGTGGGGAGAATTATTGTGGGAACAGGTACACCAGCCACAGACCAGAAGCAGGACTGGTGTTAAGTGCGAAAGCAGCATCATTAATTAGCAAAATTGCATTCCAGAGTAACAGTGTGCACAGAAAACAGAACGGGAAACCGAGCTCAAGATTTTTGGATTATTCATTGTCAGACATCTGTGCCCCATGGGTTGCTTGGCTGTGTGGCTTTTTGTACTGCATACACCCCAGCTAAAAGAAAAATGAGAATTAGGATGGGTATACATTTTTTCTTACTTGGCACTGAGAAGGTGACATTTTGCATTAACTATACTGTTAAGATATATTCAAAATTTTAGATGAAATTTTCAACTTTGTAAAAATTAAGCTAAATGGTTGGGTTTGAAAGCTATGAAATGAAACCTAGGAACTGTGAAATTACTACCTTTGCAGGTAAAAACCACACCCTGTTAATATTTATTCTTAGAGAAAGGAGGCAGGTAACAAAATAGGTCACCTATTTCATCTGCTTAGTGATAATGCTATTGTCATTTTATACCTACAGTATTCCCTTGAGTCAAATACAGCTTGTGAGCAGTCGTCTTGGATGGCAGGAAACGGCAAGCTGGAGATGCTTTTAGTGTGCTTTGGGGATTTCAGTGCAGTGGGAAAGCTGTGCAAGCGATTGAGAAGAGCTGTGGAGTGACACGCTAAACTTGCGCTTTATTCTGGGATCTGTAGACACTCTGATGCTCCCCTGCACTGAAGAGAGCACCTCACCCTCCCAACCATTTCCCTTTCTTTTGGGTCTCTCAGTAAGCCTCCACACCCTCGCCCTTCCCTTAGGAAATAAAAAAGGTACAGCTCAAAACTCATGCCCTCTTTGTGCGCCATTTTTATCCCTCTTTTTATATGCTGTAAAGGTCAATTAAGATCTTAGTGCAGGTTCTACTTTCTTTTAAGAGCCTGTAAAACACTTAGTGCTTGGAAAGAATTAATAGTAAATATCAAAACTGTGAATTGAAGTTATTCACCTTTAATAATCAAAGTGAGAAGAGAATACATAGTAAGAGCTATAGGATTCTTTTTGTCCTATAATATCTACAGCCAGCATAATTTAGTGAGTCTTTAATCATGTCAGATAAACATCTGTAACACTCATTTGTAATACCTTTTTAGATCTCCCAGCCTTGTGTCTACACTGCTCGTCCAACATCCTTTCTTAACATTACAGAATTTGCTTCCTCTCGAGGCGTGCAAGTCCAGCACTGCACCCCCCCCCCCCCCCCCCCCCCGGCAATACACTTCCTGTGCCTCCCTCCTCGCTACTTGTGGGAAGCAACTCTGTTGACCTTCCAAGTCCTTCATCCCAGGTGTGGGAGACTCACAAGCTCTTTCTCCCTCTGATGCTAGCTCAAGAGAAGTAGCAGAGGCTGAAGATTCAAGATCTTTGTGCCAGATACTATAGAGATTATCAAAAAAGGCAAACCTGGCTTCAGAGAACAAACCATCCAGGATAAGTTAGGAAGACATTCAACAAGTGTTGAGACAGACATGAAGAATGTGAAGGCAGCAGTTAGTCTGTATGCATTTCTATAATTTATTGGCCTCCGTGGGCATATTAACTACAAGGAGCCAGTAGTCTTAAGTGTTGCTGACAAAAGAAAGGCAGTTGTAGACAGCAGTGCAGAGATTGGTTTTAAGGAGATGATACTTAAAGAACAGAGATGTATAAAGTGTGATATTGTTATGAGTCCTGTTAAAAGGTGTTTCAGGTACTTCCTTTTATACAGTTCCTAAAAACTGAGGTTTGTCAGTGCAGGTGAGATGTCAGAAGCAGGACAGAAAGAGTTAATACCTGATGTATTATTCTGTAGAAATGAAGCACACATATACCTTTCCATTGCAAGCAGCTCCCTTGATTTTACAGGCTGATGCATACAATGGCAAGTTGCATAAATATTTGTAGGATTGAGACCTTTGCTTCTATGCTTTTTAGGCCTAGTCCTGTCTTTATTTGTATGGGGGGTTTTTTTTGGTATAAGAAATGAAACACTGATACTGGAATGGCCCAGAAATTATTTTTCTGATAAATGGAGTTCATTTTCTCCAGCTTTGCCTTTTCATTGTTTTCTGAAGTAGCTCACTGCAAAACCCTATTTAAATTGTCAGGTTAAATAAGTCCTTTTAAAAGTAGTGAGCAGAGAAATACGAGTAGTAGTCTCATACTCAGAAGTATTTTACCACACTGAGCCACTAGAATGCAATGTGTCTCTTTGTCCCATTTCAGTGATGTGATGCACTTGCTATGTACGCTTATGAATCTGTGAGTCACGTATATAAGAGCCTAGCTTGTTTGCTTCTAGCAATAAAGAATCAGAATGGCTGAATTCAGTCACACAAGCAACTTTTCTGGGGATATTTTCACATAAGTGTGTTGATCAAACCATTCCTTCATCAAGAAGAAAGAAAATACTTAATCAAAATGAACTTTTCATTGAGAAAAGATAGATTTCTGCATTATTTACTCTCAAGAAATTTCAAATTAAAAGATACGCCTTTCAAAGCCCTGAGCAACCTGATTATCTTTGAGGTTAGTGCAGCTCAGAGCAGGAGCTGAACTTGGCTCTGCAGTTGAGCAGGAGGTAGGCTAGATAACTTCCCCTTCCAATTTTAAGTATTTTGTGATTTTGTTACTCTAAGGGGTGTTAACATCGCTTTCTGCCTCTACGTATGGTTTGCAGTTCTTCCATGGAAACCATAGTTCCAGTTCCTTTGTTAATCTCCAGTAACCCCTGCTTATTTGCTGTGTTATGTTGCTGGGGAGATTGAAGGTCCTAATTAGTTTTTCCTCAAAACTATTTTTACATTAAAAGTTTTGGGGTTTTGACTTAAGTCTGATTTGGGATGAAAACTGGTGCTGAACATGGGCCTTCTCCGTTGGCCAGGGCTTCCAGTTTTAAAATTAGATCTACCTGAAAGTATCCTTAGTGCATTGGAGACCCAGCCTCCAAATCACATACTGCTCAAACAGCTAAGTTCAGCAAGAAAAGAAACAGACATTTTGGTTGAGAGTGAATAGTACTTGTTTTTTAAGAGGTTGTACCTGTATATGGTAAGACCCTAAAGAGTAAAAGCTAGAGCAGAGCCAAGAACAGTCACTGCAAATAGAAATGGTTCTTTATCCTCTTGCTGTTGCACCTGCCTCCCGAAAGGTAGGAATTTTGTATTTCCACTCATTATCAAGGTTGTCTGCTGCCTCCAAGGACAAAGGTGACAAGAAGGAAAAATTTGCATTATATTTCAAGAATATATTTACAAAATATTTCACCTCTCACATTTAAAAGTGAGTATTAGAAAAGCAGCAAAATATAACAATAAAAGCTGCCAGACTGAAAACTTAGAGGCTGATTTCTTTGCTGATGGCAAATTCCTCTGGAATTCTGTTGAGTAGATTTACAGCCATGAAAATGACAGCATTAGATATGTATCGCCATGTATAGTCATACCTACGCTGGGAGAAAACAAAGTGGGCATGATTTTAACAAATGCAGTAGTCCTACACAACAGCTGCTTGCACACTCCTTTCTTGTCTCAGGAGCACATTTGATGAGCGAGATAGATGCTTCTTGCTTGCTGAAATAAAGAGCACATGTGAATCTCTTCAGCTGGGAGTCACTTTGTCAACAGGGAGGTGTAAGACAACAAGTAATTTTACTTATCTCTTTAACTGATGCAGGAGTGCAGGTCTAAAATCCATGATTTATATATGTCGTGTGGGCTGGCAGCAGTCACTGGAAGCGGTCCATAAACTGAGAAATAGATTACGCCCTGTCATTTGTGCTGTTTTTAGCTAGTTGAAAAAAACCCCCTAAAATAAAGGCTAAAGTAAGTGCAAAGATAAGAATTGGAAGAAAAAAGAAATTGAACACAAAGAAAGAGAACTGGTAAAGATGTGAGATAGAGGTTCCTCAGCCAGATCACAAAACTGGGATGCTAGTAGTTTTTTAGCCCCTGTTCGTGTCTCTTCCCACTGCAGTGGTGGGCACAGGGGCACAGAGGCTCTCGCAGGGATAACTGCTCTGAGAAAAAGCCTGCAGGAGGGATGGCTGAACAACAGGGGGTATTGATTTATTTGCTGTTCATGCATTTTGGAAAAGACCGAACTGCTTGTGGCTGCCTTCAAACCTACCTCAGATGGCAAAACCATCCCGACTCCTATTTTAGGGCAATCAGCAGAACTTGAATGCTCAAGAAGCAGTAAAGAGTGAGATAAGGGGTGAGGAAGCATCCCCTTGTTCACCCGAGCAGTGGCAAGCATTTGTGTGATGTCAACAATATTACCTTCAGATATTTTCTAATACCATCTCTGAACACAAGTGAAAGAGGTTGAAAGAAGACTTAGTTTCATGGGCAGAAGATGCCAAAAGAAGAAATATCAAGAATATACTTAATTTTATAATTTGGAAGCATTTCCCTCTCATCTCTTCCTACTGTAAGGGATGATTTTTGGATCCTTCTCATGAGTTAACTTCTCACTTCTTAACCTCTCTGTTGTGTCTTCCTTTGTCTTTCCAAGTTTCTCCTTAAGTGACTTGTTCCTCGGTTCAGAGAGTTTCTCTCCCTTCGCCTAGCACACTGAGGCTTAAATTTTACTTCAGCTTCTGGACATTATCAAGGTTCTCATTTCAGAAAATCTGCAAAACGTGTTTCAGTATTGTCTCTGTGTTAGACCAGTCTGAGGGGCCGGCCACAGGAGTGGCAGCCAAGTCAAATTCCTGTCCACCCCCCTTTGATGAAGGCAAAATGTTGCCTGCCTGCCTATCAGATGGGGAACGGAGGAATTAGAATATTTGTATAATAGGATAAAAACAACAACAATGAGGCTATAAGAAAACGAAGTACTTTAAATATAGAGAAAACCCCAACACCATAGTAAATTGGGAACTCGGAGTGAAAAATGCTTTCTGGTTCTGATCCAGAATCCCCAGGGTGAGTGGCAGGTTTTTAGTTTACTTCAGTGAATTTTGGAACAGGACCTAAATGACCCTGGTGTCTAAATCATACATAAGTCAGGATAGATTTGTACTTCATCTTTTTGGGCTGTGAGCTGAACCGTACAGCAGGGAAAAGAGCATGTATTGCTCTGGAGTAATAAGACAGGGAAGACACAGGTGGTTTTCCATGAGAAAAGAAAGAGCGCTTGTGAATGCAGACCTCATCCATCCTGTTAAAACCATTCATCTTGTGAAGTCTGCCTCCTGGAATTGCGTATTTGTCTCTGTAAAATATTCAGCTTCCTTCTTGTCCCCTGGGTTTTCCACCCACTCATTTTCACCATCAGCAGTGGAAGTCCTTCATTTCTCATGTCTAGTGGGCTAAGAGGTCAGGGAGGTGACTGTGGAGGCCTGTTCATATAGACAGTGTGTTGGCTAAGGGGTGTTTATTTCTCAGATGGTGTTAATCTCATGTACTCTGAAGCCTGTGTCCAGCAGAGAAATATTTAGAAAGCTGATTATGTATTAAACATCCAAAATGAGACACAAAGTCGACAAAATGTCTAAACTAACAAGGACATGAGTACTGGTTAAATACTGACCTATTTGATAATAATACTTAGTATTTATGTACTTTACATTTTTAAGCCACTGTGTGCATTTGAACTAATTAATACCTTCAGATATCCCTGCAATATAGGTAAGCCTCCTCTAAAATTACAGAACAGGAAATTCAGACACAGGGGTCTGGGGATCAAAATTTTAAATGCAGATTTGGGTATTTGGCCTCCACAAAATCTGGGTCACTCTTACATATAAAAGCCTTCGTATATGTTCATGCACTTATTATTAGCTACACTTGTTGAGAAGTTTTGGCCTAAATGACTTAACTACGGTCACAGAAATCAGTGGCAGAGCTGGGAAAGGAACTGAAGACTGCATTTTCTTTAAAGGTAAAAAGCAACAGAACCATAAAACGATTTCTGGTTTTAAGTGTGTTATGCTTTGTGAATTTTATAATTACAATAGTGAATTTATTTTACTTCATTTCATGCTATTCTTGAAAAATTGATTCTAGTGCATAAGACGAGATGCTGCAGCTGCACTGGAACAACTCCATGGTGTATTCAGACTAGTACCCTCTGTGACTGTGACCAAAAGGTTATATTTCTACTGCTGCAGAATACTTAGAGTGGACTTGTCACTGTATATCAATTATCTGTTGATCCATCTGTTGATCCATACACTTAGGTAAAAGCAAAAGGGTATTGTACTTCATCAGTTATTTTACTTCTTTCACTCAGTATAAGAGTAGACTACCCTTGCTTCATAAGAAATACTCCAAGGATAAGAAGTACTCCAGGAAGATTGAAAAGGGTGAGGATCTCCTCAGAGGCCTGAGCTACCTGATCTAACTTTGAGGTTGGCTATGCTTTGAGCGGTGATTGGACCAATGACTTCCAAAAGTCCCCTCCAAGCTGAATCACACTGCAGAGTTTCCCTTTGATGAAACCATTGTGTGGGAAGGAGAAGAGACTATACAGTGGAGAGCCCGAACTGTGCGAGAGAAGAGCTAGCTCCCCATATAGTTGTAGAAAGGGATTATCTTCCTCTTGCTTACCACCGAGGACACACATCTCCTACTAGGATACCACTTGTAAGATACTGTGATGGGTTGACCCTGGCTAGACTCTCTGGGTAAGTACTGGAGCAGATCTGGAAACTAGTTATTAAAAGTAGTTAACAAGATACCTTATCTTGCCAAATGGTCTCAGCTGCCATTGCTGTCAGTGGGAGGGAACAGTGCACTATGCTTCCCAAGCAGTTCTCAGCAAATTATATTCAGGGATGCCTTAAATGACTTCACAAAATGCTAAAGTACCACCAGATGCTTCTTACTTTTCTCTTTTCCACCTGCTCATTTTGTCAGTGTTTTCTGGGCCTGATGCCTCTGTATCAATGCCTGTAAGACAAAACCAGTCCTCTTGCGCTGCCCACTGCTGCTACAGCAGCCTTTCTTTTCTGGTGATATGAAAATTCCTCTCAGTAACTTTTTGAGATGTGAGTAATGCCACTCCATGCAACAACCACCAGATGGTAATGAAGAGCAGACTGGTTGTGTGTCTTCTGTAGATTAAGTGTATTACCACAATGGCAATTTTTGCCTTTGCAAGCAGAGCTTGCAAGTACAGCTCTAAATGCCAATTTGCTCAGCTGTTTACCGACCCCTGGGCCACTACAAAAGTCTGCTTGGCAGCTCTATTTGCATAAAAAAATCGTTCTGTTTGTTTTTATACTAAGACATTTTAAAGGGAATATTTTCTACCTAACACATGAATGCTGATATTATTATTTAGTACGGAGATGTTACCATTACATGGAAAGTTTTGACTGTAGTGGGTGTACAACTATACAAGCTGTCCCCTGTAAGAAGTTAGATGCAGAACACCTTTAGGTGGCTGTATGCCTTGCTCCTTCTGAAGCCATAGTATTTCTTAAAATGTCATGACAGAAAGGATATCTCTCTTCCAAGTAGAAAGAAAGGTCTCTCTGTTAATGTTGTGTGCTTGACATTAGCAAAGAGAGCAGTGGTGGGAAGTGAACCAAACCAAAGCAAACTGTTTCTTCTTAACTGAACATCATTGTCAGTGCAGAGGCGGTGCTGAGCATGGCTCACCAACCCCCCAGCACGGCAACCTGAGGGAAGAGCAGCATAAACAGAGCCTCATCAGTACTGCTAGCCCCACAGTTTTGAGAATCAGAAGTCAGCCCTACAGGGGTCATGAGATTCAGAAGTCCCAGTTTTACTTATCTGCATGCAGGATTTTGAGTTCTTTATGCAGTGCCTTGTAAAACACCTAGGTCAAATTTTGGGGTTTTTCTCCCCCATTTACAATCCAGAGACTTTGCAACTCTCCCTCTCTCTCTTTTAAAGAAAAATAAGGCTCCTCCTGCCTTTGAAAGACCTGGGCAAGCCAAGCACCATGAAGGCAGCGGGAAAATCACTAGAGTTGATGATGCCAATGGCTTCACTGTGAGTCAGGAGACAGACCTATGGCTCCCATGGCGTATTTAACTCATTCCCCAGGCCTCTGCCCCATGACTCATACACTTCTGGGATTAATAAACATGTAATGACGGGGAACATGAAGCCTTCCAGGGAGGCAGTTTGTTGGTGCTTCTGCTCTCCTGTTCCTCTGGGAGCAGGGGCCAGCAGTGGGATGCAGCTGTCTTAAAACTAGCTGGCAGAGTGGGAGGCTCTGCCTGAAAGCGGGAACCTGAAGGAGACAGCAAGTGGGAACACCCAGCCTTCCTCCCCTCTCCTTCTGAGCCACGGCAGCCCCCACGAGCTGCCCCTGCCTCAGCCCCCTGCCCCTCTCTTCAGTCTGCCTGCCGCCTCTGAAAGCTGCAGGTTTGCTACTGTTGCTCAGGGCAACCAAAATTTTTGACACATACTGCATTAAACTTGGCAGCCCTGATGGGAAGGTAGGGTACAGGGCAGTGGCTTCCCAGGTTTCTCCCCACAACCCTGGCTGCCATGTCCTTCACCTCGATGAAGCAGAGACAGCCTTGTACTGCTTTTAGAAAAATCTCTATTCCCCCCTGCATGAAGAGATCTTCTTACCATATTTTTCTGGGGATGCCCATTTTAGAGATGGAAATCAGGAGATCTGCTTTATTCCTCGCTCTGCCACTGAGGAGGTGACCGTGACCTGCCCTGATGGCCCCTGCATCTCTAGGCTCCTGCTGCAGATGTGACATGGGTCAGTGACATGCCTGATTACATGAGTGTGTGTGCTGGGGAAGCAGCAGGGTTAGATGAGAAATGAGAGATGGAGGCATAGGAATTCTCTAACGATTTCTTGCTGAGAACACTTTTTGCCCCAAATTGGCAGTTCCTGCAGTGAGTGCTTCCACAAACATGTTTCCATTGCAGTGTGTAGAGTAGCGGTCCCCTTAAATATGAAGCTCACAGTTTACCTCCTTAAACATCCATGTGTCAATCACTAGAAGAATCCACATAAATCCTATTGCAATCAGTAATAGCAATATATATATATGTGTGTGTATATATATATATTTGGTACTCAAAGGATTTTCTAGCCTTTTTCCAAGCAATCAAGGACATGTGTGTTAAAATAACCATGGTACTGTAGAACAGTCTTGTAAATACCATATGTCAGAGGAAAAAATACACGGCTAAATGCATGTCGGCATCAGTTCCTGCAGTTTCGTAGGAGTTCTGGCCATGGAAGTGAAGCAAAGCTGGACCAGCGGAAGGTTCAGTTCTACACAGAGCTTATGCTGTGCCTTGAAAGGACTGCTGAGGTGGTGATTAGTGAACTGACCTGGGACACAGCAGACTGGAATTAAGCTCCTGTTCTGGTGCAGTTTTCTTACATGGTGTTATGGTGTTGCATTGTCACTTTTTTTGCATCTCAGTTCCCAGCAAAACTTTCTTGTGTCCAATCCTTAGTTAGTCTTATCTATCTAGATTGTAAATTCTGGAGAGAAAGAAATGCACCTGGTCACACACTAGCTACAATGCATGCAATGGGATCCTTCTAAAACTGGAGGTAACAACTTTGTGATCAGATACTGAAATGAGAAGCTGGAAAGAAAACTACTAGAACTACAGCAGGGGGGAAAAGCTGGACTGGAAGAAGAGCCAGAAAGAGCTTAAGCATCTGCTCCCACAGCAGAACTGAAATTGCAATCAATAGACTCAAAATCCAGACTCCTTAAACATAAGCACTTCCCTAGAGGTGCAATCAAGGCCCACAGTATCCTCATGTCCCCACTGATTAAAAACTCTTCCCTGAACAGGTAGTTCAGGGTTCTCCTGAGCTCCAGATCAAAGTCTTGATAAAACCAAGGACAGGTGGGTTTTTTTTTGTAGGTTCCCACGATCTCTTTAATGTGTGTGGATGCAGGAGAGGAGGGGAGTGAAAGACCCCTTGCACACTTGAGGAGGTGCAAGGACGGGAGTGAAAGACCCTCTAATTAGCTGTACAGAAAACGTATTCATATCTTTTCTTGGTCATCTACCAAAAATGGGATTGGGGTATACCTTTTCCAAAGAGTGGATATTCAACCCCTGACCTTTAAAAAGGATGTATGTGAAGACAAGCCATTTGATCAAGACTGTAAGAAACTCTATTGATACGGGCATAAACTGTAAAAAGTCCAAGAAATCAATGACTTAGCTATTCAGGTAAAGAAACATTTAGGTGCTTGGCAGTGACCCCAGTTTTATCTCCTCTTTTCTAAGTGTTAGAGGCTTTTAACTATGCAATATATAGTTGGGCAATAAAGATTTTCGCAGTCTTTTCCATATAAGCTTCTCTATCTTCATGGGTTTGATGCCAGGACTATATCAGGTCAAAATCAGCTGAATAATCAAATCTGCTGGGGAAAAGGATGTAACCTATAATTTACCTATATAACCCGTTTGTTGGTGGAGGCTATAGTTTACCAAAAAAAAAAAAAAAATTGAAAGGTTAGATAATGCCTTCCACAAGAAAAGTACCAGCTTCCTTTTTCTTTGCACTTAATCTGATGGTAAAGTAGAAGTGAGAAGAGTGATGAAAAACTTTTCTGCTTCTCTGTGTGTTGTGATAAATAAAAAATGATCAAGCTATACTTGAAGATTCATAGCTTTCAATAAAACTGCTTTTGAGGCTTGGCCAGAATGTCTGCTTCATAAAAAATTATTAGGAGGATACATCAGCATAGGGGCAGTAAAAAAAAAAAAAGTATTTAATATATTCAAGTGCTTTCTGAGCATATGGAGCTGGGCAAAAATAGTCCCCTTCTTACAATAGTCCACGATGGGTGAGATTTCTTTGGAGAAATCTTGGAAGAATTGGTGGTAAAAGCTGGAGAAGCTGAGAAAACACCGAATTCAGCAAACATTTTTAGGCACCATCAATCCAGCCTGTGACCACTAAATCCTTCTTGGAGTCATCAAGTTCTTTTAGAGACATGATATAACCCAGAAATTCTTTGAAGTGATCAAAGACCATTTGAAGCAGTATTTTTAAAATCAGCATACATCTGCTGGTGACAAAGAAACACCCTGGGAGTTAATGTATGTGTCTATGCTACAAATACATTACAAAGGAATAAAGAATATCTCTTAAGATGCAATTCAAAAAATGTTGAAATTAGCCAGGGCAATGCATATATCATAAGGTATAAACAAGTACTCAGAGGTGATATATCTGGCTTACAGGACTGTTTATTGTTATTTTCAACTGATTTATGTTTCCTTCAAGCCTAGTTTTGTAAAAGTTTCAGCAATATACAAATGACACAGTTTTTCAGATACCAAGGACAACAATCTGGTTTTGGTATTAATCTTACTGAGTTCTTGATAGTCACTGCTGGATCTAAGGGAGGTATTAACCACTGATAAATTTGAGAAGTGTTAGAATTCATTTTCTTGATTTAGAGAAAGTGATTTCTCATTTAGTTTTAGCACTTGTAGGGAGTAAATGCACCCAGATGTCACCTGGATCCTACATCAATACAACCTGCGGCAGGGAGGGTGTGACAGAAGGGCACTATGTCTACCTTTTCTTAGAAAAAACAACATGAGCATCTTCTCAGAAGCCGTGAGTACTTCTCGCCTGGTGCCCTGGCATGGCATGTCCACACATCTTTCAACTTGATGTTACCTTTACTGAAGTACCTGTACTGAAGAGACAAAAGGAATCAATAATATTATTCTTTGTTCTAAAGAACCTGGGAATCATTCAAAGACCAGCTCAGTTCCTAAAATTGCTGGAAAAAGGGATAATGGAGTGAGTTTCTTTGATTTTTACCTGTAGCAGAACTACTGGACGTACAGCATCCAAGTTCCTTATGACTCCAGGCATGGATCTGAGAGGGGGTTGTGATAACATTTCTCAGGACATTGATGTGGGGAGATCATTACCGGTGAATACCACTTGACTTTTCTATTTCAGTTCGCACAGGTGTCTATACATATGCAGAAGGTAATAAGACAATCTAAACCCAAGGGTGTCCCCAGCTCTGCCAGGGTGTTGCTGGCTTTCTTCCACAGCAGCTGCTAGAAGTGGCAGTGCTTGTAGAGCTGTGGTTTGCTCTGTGACTAGCCGGCAGGATTCTTCCCAGTTCTCAATTACCATCTATTCCCCTTGCTTCAGTTTTGTGAGTTTGGCTTCTGCCAGCAAAGTTTTTCTGAGGTATCCCTAGATCAGATAACCTTAGTTAGAAATACTTTCAGTGTTCTGCAACAAGGGGTTACTTTTCTTGCAAGGGACAGAAAAACTAGAGACTCTCTTTACTGGAGGCCAATTCTATGTATCCCTTTGGCATAGTCCATGCTACAGCAGAACACTGGTCCAGAAAAACAAATTACATCACTTTATAGATCAAAAGTGGCTGATTAACCCAGGCAAACTTACCTGATGTGGTGAAATTAGACTCCCAAAGAGCTGCTGATCTATCCTTCTGTCATTCCTGATCAGATTGCTAAGGGAGCCAGGGCAGTGGACTCTTGCTGGCGTGCTGGTTTTCACCTGTGTGTGGAGTTAAACAGGCTGCTCCCAGAGCCTCGTCACAGGAGCCGAAGTGACCTTGGCATGACATCCTACCGTCTGCGTTGTCCAGGCTTGTAAATACCGCACGGAGCACACGTGCTGTCCATAGGCAGGCTGCCCGCTCTGGGAGGTTTCAGCGGAGCATTTGTCATTCCAGTAAAGCAGTCAGATCAGGATCCTGTAAGGCAGTCAGGAGATGAGGATCCTGTCAAAATCTCAGTAAGCCGACTAGTAATCTGCAGAGGCCTAAATTGGGCTTTTAAAATTGAAAGCAGAACTGACTGCCTAGACAGAGTTTTTTGAAAGATAAACAGCATCAGCAAGCTAAATGGATTTCAAGCACAGCTTTAATTGTTTTTCAAAGGAATCAGCAAAGGGCACCCTAGCTGGAATAAGCTCTGAAGTACCATCAGGAAGATTTCAAGTGTACAGTAGTTTTGAAGATAATCAGGCATTTTGGAGCTTGGGGATGCTGTAGCAAGTAATGAATAAAGCCTTTTTATGTCAGCATTGACAGTACTGTAGTCTTGGAGTCAATTGCAATACCTGCTCTATGTGCTCCTGCACAATGAACTTCGCCATCCTCATTAGAACTGACATGCACGCTGATTTCCAAACCTAAACAGTTGTCCCTGCAGCACGCTTGATCAGAAGAACAAGTTGTTTATTGCCAATACCTATTGTGTGGGGGACGCCCCCCCCTTCCCTTCCCTTCTTTTCCCCCTCTCTTCCCTTCCGCACCCAACTATCCCAATAGCCCGTGACAGACTAGCAACACTTCTGAGTGGATTTTACTGTAATTGTTGCAGAATCCCTTGGACCTCGCATAATGGAAATTATTTGGGTCACCAAATCTTGCTTCCTAATTATAGGAATGAAAAGAAAAAAAGACAGAATGTGAAACCATTCCCTTATTCTGGCATTTCTGCTTTTAGAAACCCGGGATAACCCACTCGCTCCCATCCGTTTCGGCTGCGCTCTGTTTTAACCTTGAAGTCAGAGCCGGCTTTCCTCTCCTCTCCTCTCCCCCCCAGCTCCTCTCACGCCGGAGCGGAGGGACCCACCCGCTCCCAAACCCTCCTCGCTGGGGAACTGATCGCTTCCCGCCCCCCCCCCGGTTTAGCGTGTGTGTGTGTGTGTGGTGCGCGTCCCCCTCCCCTCCGTGGGGAGCAGAGATGGTTGGGACGAAGGGAGGCTCACCCGCCGCGGTCGCCACCGCCACGCTCCCGGCCACCCTCCCCGCACAAGCACCCCCCGCGGCCGCACCCCCGCCGGCAGCCCACGGGCGGGCCGGTGGGTTTCGGGCTGCGGCGGGGGAGAGCGGGGCGGGGCGGAGCGGAGCGCGGGGCCGCGGGCGGGGCGGGGCGGAGGTGGGGGGGGCAGGAGGAGGAGGAGGAGGAGGAGGAGGGCGAGCGGGGCGGGGGACGGACCGGCGGGGACCGGCGCCTGTTGCCCCGAGAGAGTTAACGGTGCGGGGAAAGTCGCCTCTCCTCCGTCCGGGCCGGGCGCCTGGCAACCGGGGCGCCGCGCATGTAGGGCCACCGGGGGCTGCCGCCGTCGCCGCGCCCCCCCCCCCTCTCTCCCCTCCCCCCCGCCCCGCCGCCGGGCCCCGCGTCCCCCTCCCCTCCCCGCCCCGGACAAGGCGTTTAACGTGCCCAGGCGTGAAGTATGGCATGCAAAGATGGTTTCTGCCAAGGAGCCAGCCATCGCCATGTCCTCGGGTCTCTCCATCGCCCTCCTGCACTGCCTGTGCCTGGCGACGTGGTGAGTACCCCGGACGGTCTGCGGGGGGGGGGGTCCGGGGCCCGGGGCGGCCGGTCCCGGTGCCGCTGCCCCCGCGGGCTCCCGGCGGCTCCGCTCACCCCTTCCCTCTTTGCCTCGTAGTCTCACCGGGCCGCCGGGGCAGGGCAAAAAAGAGGAGAAATTGTGGCCGGAGAATTTCACCAGCATCCTGAACAGCCTCCTGGATGGCTATGACAACCGGCTGCGACCGGGATTCGGGGGTACGGTGGCGGTGCGGGGCCGGGGGGGGGGGAAAGAGCGCCGGGCAGGGGCGGGGGGCACAGCGCTTGCCGATCGTACCGACCCGTGACCGACCGAAAACCCGTGTGGCGTGTCCCACCTGCCCCCCCCTCCCCCGGCCTGGGGTCCGAGCGCTCCCGGGAGGGAGGGAAGGGCCGGCGGCGAGGCAGCGCCTGGCCCCGAAAGCTCCGTGGGGGTCCCCAGTAACCCCGGCCGTGGGGGTCCCGCTGGGGCGGTCCCGGGCTCAGCCCCCGCTCCGCTGCTCTGCCCACACCCTGGGCTCGGGCTGCTGCTGCTGCTGTTGCGCTGGAACATAAAGAGCCCTGAAGCCGGCGTGCGTGGGCTTGATGGGGATGGAGGGACCTGTCTGACATCCAGATTCTTCTGGCTCTTGGTAGTTTTTGACCCCTGAATGCCACGGATCGGGTCCTGATAGAAACAAGTGCGCTTTTACTGGCCTAAGAGGGCAGGTCTTTGATGAGTTCTGTTCCACTAGTTAGGGAAAACCAGAGCTCAGGCGCCTGAGCACACCAGTTCTTTACCACAGTTGCTCGAATTCCAGCTTTGATTTAGATGTAGTAGACTTAATTGCTGTATAGGAATTACAAGTGGAGGAGTCTCGAATTTGCATTCACCTGTGCTCTGCATGTGGGGGTTTCGTGCCCCTTCCCTGCCCCTTCTGTGCCCCAGGCTGTGAAGATGCAGTTCTGTGCTGCTGAAGAAGCAGCCAGACTTGCAGTTCTTTATTGGTTTTGATGGTGCTGTTTAGAGACTTGGAACCAAAAATCGCTAGGATCCAGACGAAATAAAACTTTGTTCTGTAATCTGGAATGAAGATATTAAAAATACAGATTTGAAAGTTAAAAAAAAAATTAAAAGGAAATGCTACAGCCCTCCTTAGGATGCACAAAGCTGTAAGGAGCATTTTATAGGCTGCTTCCTATACAGGATTGAATGAGATCCTTGCGTAGGTTTATGTTGCGAAATACTTTCTTCCTCCTCTGAAAGTACTGTCTTCATGCACGTGATCCATCTACACTGACATGTATGCCAACACGTTCCCCACATGCCATATACAGTGCTCACATGCATGATCATGATTGTTAAAGGACAACACCTGGCATCGTTGAGCACTCCTTTTTTTATGGAAAAATGAGGCCTTCTGTAAGTTAGCTTACACATTAAGCGAGAAGGAAGCTAAATTTACTGGCACCCAGAGAGATCATTGGGAACCGGTAGCCTTTTGCAATTTAGTCTCTGCGGAGAGATTACAGACACTTCTGCACGCGTACAAGAGAAGTGCTATGTTTGGCATCATTTTAGGTTGAATGCCAACTAATTAGTCATCTAGCAAAGATGCTTTATGAGCATTATCAGATTTCCAAAATTAAACAACTACTAAATATGTAATATGACATACAGTTTATGTTGATTTTTTATTTTCATACAGTTGTCCTTTGCAGGATATTTTGCAAGAGTAGATCTTTTTCCCCAGTAAGTGTTGCAGACTTTCAGCAAAATGCTGTCAAGGAGAAAAAGTTCATTGTATCTCCCCGAACTTTTATAATGGCAATATTGAAGTAAATGATAGAGGGAGAAAAAAACTCTCAGATTTCAGCCTGGGGAAAACACTTCTGGGTGAATATTTCACAAAATGGATATTATATTGCTTCTTGCCTCTTCTTTCCTTGTAACATCTAAACCACTCATCTTTCAGTTCAGAACTTCTAAGTAAAATATGGGGAAAAAAATGCTTTATTTTTGAAAATGATGCCTGCTTCCGTAGCTCCTTACAGCAAAAGTTATCTTCACTTGATTTTGCAGGAACAACTTTTAAAAAAACAACAAACCAAAACCAACCAAAGAAACAAATTTCTGCAATTGGTCAGATCTGGCTTTTTGACATAACTCAGAGTAAGAACTATGGATTAGTTATTAAAATATACACTATCCAAATCCCTATGACAAATGGGACTTGACTCTTAAAAGTGGTTTACCCACTAGTTTGTGGCATAGCAGACAAAATGTCAGAGGGGGTTGGCAATATTTAGAGATGGAAAGTATAGTGTGTTTTGGTAATGTTAAACCTACATCACTTTCTGATGAACAGCAGAATATTTATTTTTGTTTTATTCTTGAAGCTGATTCACCATCTAGTTTTCACGTGGCTCGAAATGTAATGAAGGTTTTATTTTAAGAACAAAAGGCAGCACAGAGGTCTGACTGATGCTGATTTTAAACTTCAAATCAATGAAAACATTTCTAATTCTGGCTCAAATTATGTTTAAAATCAGACTTGGGGAGGTAGCCAAATTCTGAATTTTGCTGGCATCTTCCAGAGTTGCCACAAATAACAGTTCATGAAGTTTTTTTGCATGCAGAGCAAAGTAGAAAACGTTAGATTTTTGAGATACCCTAAAACTGTATCCAAATTCTCCATGCTATCGTTAATTAGCACAATTTTTGGTAGTTATGGAGGAGAAGTTAAATTGCCTGAGAATGCTTACAAATGTGGAAATGGTCTCTCAGGAGGGTTTTGAACCTCAGTGGAGTACATGGAAGCTTGTCTTGGTACTTCTTATGCAGGAGCATGGGGTATGTTGAGGGTTAATAGAAGAAGGAAGTTTCCCATGTCATTGGATTGACACCTTGTATTACAAACCCACTATATTAAATGGATTTAACAAACCTAAAAAGTTGCTGTCAGTTGCTAAGCACTCTGAGGTTTGGTAGTGTAATAAACAAAACCAGAAGGGTTTATGAAAAAGTTATTAAAGACCATTTAAGTGAAAGTTCCCAATAAGTTGGGGAGGGGGGATCTAAAGAAGCAAGAGAGAAGTAGAGATTTCACCTAGAAATTTAGTGAAACAAAGCAGAATGGGCAGTTTTGTGTAGTAAAGAAAAAAAAAACACAACCCAAAACCCAAGTGCTGTCAGGAAAACTTTAAATGTGTAAGAGTTTTGAATTTCAGGAGAGGGAAGGTATTTAGGGACTAATGAATATAATGCTGCGTGATGTTTGAAAATAGTGTGGTGGAAATGAAGTAAATTCCATTCCCTACACTGTGTGCTCCATTATATCATTATCATGAATTTCAGAATGCAATTAGTAATGCATGTGGGTTTCCTGGTCAAAACCACTCTATATGAACAGTGTGTTTACAGAACCCACTTGTAGTGTGATTAAATAAAAGCATTATCTGCTGGAAAATTCAAAAGTATTACCACAGTGCTATTTTGATTCAGCTGTAAAACTTTGAAGCAAAAGCATTTCTAGTTATACCCTAACTCCAGTTTTCATTTGTTTTTAAAAATTTTGTGTATGACACAAGGGAAAACTCTAGAAAGTTGCAAAAGCTGGCTTTTCTCTGAAAATACCCTTTCTGCTGGTGGTTAGTTTCAAAGTGATGCTAGAAGTCCAGAGAATTTTTAAAAGGAGCATTATTTGCTTGAAGTGAAAGGCCTGGGTCTGATTTGCCTTTTTAAACACTGGCATGGTTTCAGACTTTACCTGAGCAACTCTTGACATAAGTTAAGGGCCTACGAGATCCAGTCTAAACCTGTATTGGATTGCAACTTTAAAAAATGTAATGGTGTCTTTGAAACTTTCATGATACAGTAACTCATCATACTTAAGCCTGCACTTAGAGAAGCAAGAAGGAATGGAGGGACTGAAGCTGGCGAGGGCAGCATCACTGTGTGCTGCCATGTATCTGCTAATTTTAATGAATTGTGCCTTTTAGAGAACATCTCATCTGGTGTCTTGCTTTAATGGCTGATTGTGTGGCCAGACTAAAGAAAGAAGATGGTGTGTGACTTGCTTCCTGCCCAAGGCTCTCAGGTTGACTCTGAAACCCGCTGACGTTAGCTCTTAACAAGCTGACACAGGATGTTCCTGGCTCGTTGTGGTGTGCCTGCCCATCGGTCGGTGAAAGCTGGAGCTCTCTCTCCTCTTGGGTTCTGTTTATTTGTGTGAGGTGGTCTGGCATGAGCTGCAGGTCTCACTACCAGCTAGCGAAATGGTGATAGCTCTGTGCCCTTCGGTTTGGAAGTTGCCATGTACGCTGGCTTGTGAGCAGAAGGAACAGGACCCTGTTCACTCGTTTTTCTTTTCTTCCTCTTCCCCTTTTCACGTTCTTTCTCATGATCTCATACCTGTGAAAGTGCAGCTGAGTACTTGGTGGAATTAAATATGTTGGCCATTGTCTCCCTTAAGAAGGGTAGGAGAGGGCTTCTCGGCCCCTTTTAGGCTGTGTGATGTTCAGCTGATGAACAGCATTTCTGAAGAGTTTGATTTCCTGTCAATGCAGGAGGAGTGACTTTAGTCAGAAAATAAACACAGAATAAATTTGAAGAGCAAAGACAATTTTCTGTTTCTAGAGAAAAGAAAAATATCTACATGATTTTCTGCTCTTATTAGGAGCTCATGTGTACCTTCAAGGTTCCATTGCTCAGTGTAATGGATATTGTAATTTATTTTTATTTTTTAGATTGCAAATGGACTTAAAGTGAGCATTGTAAAGTGAAGCTGATCGTTTTTTTTTCAGGCAGTTGTCCAGTCTTCCTCAGTTGGTGAGCGTAGATGACTCAAAGGCTTAACAGGA
This sequence comes from Buteo buteo, assembly GCF_964188355.1. Classification (NCBI taxonomy): domain Eukaryota; kingdom Metazoa; phylum Chordata; class Aves; order Accipitriformes; family Accipitridae; genus Buteo; species Buteo buteo. The sequence goes on along the minus strand of NC_134171.1, from coordinate 28,896,306 downwards.
TATGGTGTTAGATACCTGTAGTTGGCTGATTTGAATTTGGCACAGGTTAGTAATGCTTGAAGTCATTACCATCTGTCTTTTGTTCAGTGACCTGCATAAAATTAGCTGATATTCTTAGTCCAGTTCTTAGTAGCCAGGTGTCCACATCATGAAAATTGGCAGCTTGTTGGCTGTCTCAGCAGAGATTATCTACTGATGAACAGGCAAAGAAACAGTAATCTCCTCATTTCTGGAGGTATGGTTTTCCATTTTCAGGGTTCAGACATGCTGATGGATGAACGTATGTAGAGACAAAGGTTGTTGTGTGCTGCTGCTGCCTTTGTTGTATATGTCTTTTGGTAGAGAATGTAGCCCACGTGTTTGAATTCCACGTTAATTTTTAAAAAATGCCCTACCTAGTTGTTCTGGCTTCCTAATGGAAATCTTACATATAGCAGGTGTCCTCAGCTGTTCCTTCTGATAGACCGAAACAAGAGAACATGCTTCTTATGATGGCTTCTCCACCCCCCCCCCCCCTTTTTTTTTTCTTCACTTGAAAGATATCAGACCTATTCAGGCAGCAAGAATTTGGAAGGAGAAAGCACCAAATCTTTCACATGTAGTTATATTTAAAAAAAAAAAAAATCTGTAGCAACTACTTTTTTTTTTTTTTTTAGATGTCGCTGTAGGAACTGATGTAATATAATTTCATGTAGTTTATGTATCCTGGGACTGATCTCATAATAGCAGCAATAACTGCGCTTAGCAGTTAAATTGTACTTTGTATGTTGAAACCTTTGTACAGACTCATTTGCTAATGTTCCCAATTGGCTGTGTGACTCCTGATGGCAAAATCTGCAATATATAGAAAGCCTGTGCAGGATTTGACTGTTTACATACAGTGGAGATCTCTGCAGTGATAGTTGCCTATGGAGACGCGGGGATAATGGAGCCCAAAGTCTTTCACTGGGAGCTGTGCTGCAGTTCAACCCATATGTTGGCAGAAAATGCATGGGAGAGCTGTCTTATGTTCCTCTTCACAGGGTTAGGGCCTGGCATCGCTTCTTCAGCCCACATGGAACATCTCTATCTAACACTGAACTATTCTGGCTTTTTGCAGGGGTTGCTTTTAATCCTGCCTGAGCTTCTTTAAAGTATATTATCTTGCAAGCAGTGATTCAGACTTAACTGTTCCCACTGCAGTGTGTAGGACTCTCCTCCTATTTCATTGACATAAAAATACACACCAGTATGTTATAAATAGTTCTTCAGCATTCCTGAGGATTTATGGTGGATAGATGCTTTCTGAACATCCATTGAGGGATAAGCCCAAATGGTCATATTTAAAGTTAATTGGCCTTCTTAGAACTTGCTGCATTTTATTGCCAGTAATAGAGTGTTAAGGATTCTAATAGGATCTTCTGCTTGCAGAGCCTGAGTTGATTAAGTGGTGCAACATGTTCATTTCGGAGGGCTGCTTAAATCACCAGTAAAAGTAGGTTAGGTGACTACAGATCACCTCCTCGTTGACAGGAATTCCCACGATTAATAATAGTGTTTTTTTGAAAAAAAGCATGACTCACTATTTGTTCCCCGCTATTGTTACCAACCGGAGTTATGTTTTCTTCTAGAACAAGACTGAGGGATAGCTTTTGGTGTCGCTATAGATACTCCTGGGTTGGCATTAAGTACTGGGATGTGCTAGAAAATCCAAGATTTGGCCTCGGCAGTTGTGCACTGACAGCGTAGGTGGAAGACGTGGAGCACGACGGGGCTGCAATTGGAGAAAAAGCATTAGGGAGATAATCGGCTTCACTATCCCTTGCTGCTTTCTTCACTCCTACCAAACATGTTACTGTTTGACCAAAGTTTTGGATGCAAAGCAAGGATTTGTGCATCAGTACTAGCTGGATAACTGTTATGATGCCTCAAATATTTCTCGATCCTCATTCATCTGCCATTTTCTAGTGGCCTAAAATGTGATTTTAACCTTTGTTTTGTCACTGTACTGCCATCATGTCAGGCATGCAACCAAACGTAAACTTGAATTTCAACCTTATTTTGTGGCTTTGTTATTGCCTGCTTCCTTCTTTCTCATGGGTCCTACTAATAAATAAAGGTTTGAGAGCAGAATAACAGTTACTAAAGAGTGAACTCAAGCGTAGTTTTGGTCCTGTGCTGTTGCCACAGGATTTCTAATAGCATTAAGTCGTAGGCTTGCTGATTTGGAGATTAGCTTCTTGGTCTTAGCTCTCTCCTTCTTTCTGAGAAACTCCAAAAAATAAACTTGCAAAAAGCCTCTGAATGCTTAGGGCCTATGAAGCTGTAATCGTTTAATAAAACAAAAGAAATCAATGCCAGAGGAAAAGCAACTCATGCCTGTGGGAAAAATCTGTCCCTTTGCTCAGTTTGATATGATTATAAAATTACAGTGTTCTGTGAGCTAAAGAAAAGCAGATATCGCCAGAGGAAAGCAGTTAAAGGTTTGGGGTTTTTTTGAGGAATATTCCTATTTAGTTTCTTAGAACTAACAAATAAAGCAGTTCCTGAAAGAGATTCAGGAACTGAGTGCGATATTCAGTATTCTCTTATTATTGAGTAACAATGACTAATTCCTCCATTTTCTTATTAGAGCTACGTAGGAAAATGACTTTTTCATTCTATAGAACTTTGATTTCAGAAACATTTCAAGTTCAGGTGAAATAAATATTTAATTTAACTGGGGTTGGTTTAAATATATATACTCCTGTGATTATGGGAGGTCACATACGATTGGATCTCTTCTATTTCTATGCACAAGTAAGATTGGGCTTTTCTCCCCTATTTTCTAGTGCCCCAGATGAATGTCTTCACTTTCAGTATCTTGACAGCTCTATTATGAGTTCTTCCAATCTCTTGCAGCTTTTCTGCTCTCCAGAAATAATTATATTCAGGAAATGTCATTGGACTACTTTGTCAGTAAAATGAGTAGTCTAACGACTCATGGATTTCCCTGACCTAATGAACACTTTGTTATTTGTAGAAAGGGGAGCAGCTTCCGTTTGACTTATTAGGAGAGCAACCCATTGCAAAACAAACAGCATGGTATGAAAGTGTGTTATCTGGAACTTGGGAGTTTCTTAAAAGCTCTTCAAGATAGACATGCCAAACTATCCAACTTTCCAGGGACTGCTGAACTACCAACTGTTGTAGGGTGAATTTTCTTTAGATTTTATCTTGAAAAAATATCCTTCTGTGAAACTGTTAACTGCCAGCAAAGTCGGCTTTTTTGACATTTAGCTGAAAAATTCTTAGCTGTTCTTCTCTACATAACTTGCAAACTGTTTAGTGAAATAATTTTACATGGTTTTATTTTACTACTTGTTCACAGTTTGACACTTGTTATAGGTGCAAGAAGTATAGGTTCCCTGTTTTCCAGTTGCTTACTTATTTTTCTCCTTTTAACATTTGATTCAAAGTGACATCTATGAACAGTCTTTTTTTTTTTTAATATTTTTTTTTTCTTTCCAAGAGGGACATATTCTTCTGCTGCTAACAGCCTTAAGACTTTCCTCCTTTCATTTTTAGATTGCAAATACTATGATAAAGTCTGAATTAACAGACTCGAGCCACTTAAACCCCTATAACTCAAATTTCCAAAGGTGATTAGAAACTGTGGTTGTGGATTTGTAGTTCATCCTTTTTTTTTTTTTAAACATATACTGTTTGGTAAGACCATTAGTAGATTTGATTTTTTTTTTATTTTTTTTTTTTTTCAGTTTATGATGCGAGTTAATTGCTTGAACTAAACTGTTAGCTAATGCTTTGATCACAGAATCATCATAATAGTTGGTAATGATTAGCAGCTTTCTAGCCTTTTACATTGGGAACAGACCTAAATCCCAGTGAAATTCGTTAGTGCATGTGTTCTTTAGTTTAAGGGGAACTGTAGAGTGTACTGCAAAGTGACTGCCCATTTGAAATTTCAAGTGTTTTGTCCTGTAGTAAAGAAAATGATACGTTAAAATGAAACTGCTTTCTCTGATGGTTGCTATGCTGTACCCAGCTGCGAGAGTTCAAGACTTCTGCTCAGTGCACTGTTTTTAACAGTGCCCGAAGTATCACTAGTTCTTTCAAGACAGGCTTTGTAGTAGCATGTGGATCTAGGTTCAGACCTTCAAAAATGCTTAGATATCCAACTTTTATTTTGACTGTTAGTATTAAAGCACTTAAGTACATCTCAGGGTATGGATGCAGTTTTTGATCCTGTAGTACAAAATTGCCCAGTGCATGGCATGCTAATATGTGTAGTCCAGTTATTACCCGTAGGACCGAATGTTAGTAATAAATGCCTTGGGGAATGTGGATTTCCTGAATTCAGTGCTTGTTGTTAATTAGCGTGGTGTTTTCAGTGAGCCTTTTAAGTTTTTGGCATTTGTTTTCTTACCCGTTGAGTCAACATTGGTTTTCTGAATGGGGATTTGCATGGAAATGCTGCTTTTGATTTACTAATGTGGTAAAGGTAATTGAGCAGTGCTTGTTATTAGAGACTTATCTGAAATGACCTGTGTTTGCATTTTGCTCTTGCTCATCCACAGAACCCTCAAAGCAGTAACTGTTCACATGCCAGGATCTTTTATGGGAATTGTTGACCTGCAAAATTCAAATTATCTTGCTCACTTCCTTTTCATACATTAGGTCCTGTTACTGAAGTCAAAACAGATATATATGTCACCAGTTTTGGACCTGTTTCTGATGTAGAAATGGTATGTATTTCTGGGATTAAAATGCCATTTCCTGGTTCTGAGAAACCATTAACTGCAGTAAGGAGTGGATGCTTCATCTGTACTGTTCTGTCAATCATGCAAAGTAGGAAAGATTAGTAACAGCTTAATTTACAGGTTATAATTAGATACATCAGGCCTGATTCTGGTCACACTTTCACTGGGTTTTGGCTGGCTTAAGGAATTCACTTCATAGGATTTAAGACAGACTTTCATGGTATAGAGGCAGAATCAGGCCTTGTGGGGGGTGCCTAAGTCAGCTTACTGTGAGGAAGACATGTAATATCTTTGAAATTGCTTTTCCTTTCTGAAACCTGTGATATTCTCAGGTGAATAATAATGACATCATTTCACAAATACTTGTTGACATTTTCATTTCAGATGAATGCCCTTTGCTGATCTTTGTGCCCCTTTTAGCATCACATTTCAGTGAATGTTTGACTGATGAGTTTTCATAAATGTCTGCAGAAATTGAACGTCAAAGTGACACGCATGAAATAGTCACAGAAGAGATACGTTACAATTGCACGTACTGTTATTTGTGCCTGAATGGTTGTCATGTACAGTATGATGCTGTTCAGTGCGACAAGGGGTACAAGAATCTGGTCCCAAGGAAATCTAGTAATGTGTGCCTCAAATCTAAAAAGAGGGCTGCATGGCATCTCTCAGGTTTCACTGAAGCATTTGACATGGTGCCACATGGGAAATGATTAGTTATACTGCAGAAGGCAGGAGTGAGAACAGGGGCTGAAGGTAGGTAAGGAACTGGCAAAAGGAGAGTTTACATTAGGTGTTTCCCCTTTCATCATTAGGGATTAGTTAGGAAGCTATTCCGGGATCCAGGAATTGTTTTTGGAATAATTTTTAGTTAATGTATCCATTAGTGGCCCAATGTAATCTGAATGTGGCTGCACTCATAAAACTCTCTGAAACAGCAAAGTGTGATACAGTCTCAGTACAGGGGATGATCGGAATGTCTTTTTAGAGCTGGGTTACTTTGGTGCCCAGTGTAATGAAAATGCTTGAAATCTTGTATTACAAAATCTGTCATGTAGAAGCTAGTAACAGAAACTGCTACTTATGAGCTATGAAGTTACCAGCAGGAAATGACACCGGAAAAGAGACTTTTCATAAATTAACTATAAATCACAGTGGAGAATGCAGCCATGGAGAAGATGACAGATATAATTCTAAGATGCCTTACACTAGTAGACATGCCTCCTTGCCAATGTGAATAGATATGGCCATACAAGTAGTTTCAATGGTAACATTATGCAGAAGAGTTTGAAATACAATGAGAAAACATTGTTTGGCTTAACAACAAAATCACAGCCGTCAGAGCGGTTCCAAAGAATGTTTATCAATGTGGTGATAGGTGCTCATTTATATATATATCTGAATTATATAAAAGCACTTAAAGCTTTCTGTGACTATTTTCAATTCCACATGATGCTTTTTTTGTGAAATGCTTTAGCTTCCTGAGATCAGAAATGCATTCCTTCATTCATTCATTCACATATGATTTCTCATGATGTGCCTGTGTCTGCAGTTCTGCAGTTGTTGTTTGCATGTTTTCTTTGAAGCATCTGAATGGCTTTTCTGAGGAAGTTAATGGGATGGTTACGTAGTTTAAGAACAAATATGTATATATGCAAGTCTATATGTAATTCATTATCCATGTTTTGTGGGCATGGCAAAGAAAATATTTAGCTTTCCTCAGTTAAAAGCTTACTTTCCATGAGTTGAAATTAAATTTTCTTTCCTAAATTTATAGTGGAAGTAATCGTTTGTCCTGGTATTTTTAATTTAGCCAGCAGCAGAAAATCCATGGATATCTTTTCTGTAAAAATCTCTTGACACTTACTGTCAGAGATCATTTTGTTTCCAGTTATATGCTTGACTACAAATTCAGTTGCCTGCTTCCTGCAACCTAATTAGATTAATTATTCCGTAATGATTAAATATGTGTAGCAATTTATTGATATGACTAATGTGGGAAATTAAGCTATTAAGAAGTACACAACACTTTAATTGGTGGAAATACATTTGTGTAGTGGACTTAGCGTTTTCTTTACTACTGATTTCTTTGCTCCTTAGGGATTTCTTATTTTACAGGAAACATGCAAATGTGATTTTTGTTTTTCTGCAATTTAATACAGGAATATACAATGGATGTCTTCTTCCGTCAGACATGGGTAGACAAAAGATTAAAATATGATGGCCCTATTGAAATTTTAAGACTTAACAACTTGATGGTTTCGAAGGTGTGGACTCCTGACACTTTCTTCAGGAATGGGAAAAAGTCTGTTGCACATAATATGACAGCCCCAAATAAGCTCTTCAGAATAATGAGAAATGGCACCATCCTGTACACAATGAGGTATCTAACATGTTTGTTTGGCTTGTTACAATTACTGTATGCAAAAGTTATACTGCCTAGACAAAATGGCAACCAGAGACTATTTAATTTGTTCCATTATAGGCTTACAATAAGTGCAGAGTGTCCCATGAGATTAGTGGATTTTCCCATGGATGGTCATGCTTGTCCTCTCAAATTTGGGAGTTGTAAGTTGCAATTATGAAATTTCTTGTAACTACAGAATTTAAATAGTAGAAGTAGATTTTTAGCAGTTACTAAACTTTCTGAATATTAGTCTTGATACACAATCCTTATGCAGACAAAACTCCTGTTAAGTTCCTTGGGAATTTTATTTAGGGCCTCAAAAATTAAACCCAGGTAGAGATTTGAAAAGCAGGCAGTGATTCAGCTATTATGTTAAACCCCACTATTCTGGCTACACAGTTGCTTGAAATATGTAGTTTTTCTTGGTTCTTAGGGAGGAATTGGATACTCAGTGAAGTGAGAGATTCTCTGTAGAAGACAAAGAGGTTGGGATCCATCTCAGCTTACAACAGCCAGGTAAAAGGCACTTAGGGAAGCAGGTTATTTGACTTTCTGTACACTTAGTGGAGGCACATTGACATCCTAAGATGTGTAGGTTATGCACAGAGATTTGATCTTTAGTTGTATTTGTCTGTCTCCTGGCCTATAATGGGAGTCTGCATGGCAAGTTTAGACTAGATAAATAATTTTTAGACTGGTGAGAGGAATCTTAGTTAGATGACTTCCCTTTTCTGCTTTGAAGTCAGACATAGATTTTTGGATAATCTCCAAACTTTGGCTAGAAGGAACATTTTGGGACATACTGCATAACAACTGAGGGAGGTAGTTAGGATTCCCTGATTTGAATCCACAGCAGAGACCTCCGAGACCACCTGGGGATGGTTGGTGCACTCCATTAACTATCTTGTCCCTCTTCTAAGCCTCCTTGGTCACTGACTTCTCTGCTTTATACTCCACTGTAGTCAGTGGTTGGTCATTAATCTGTTTTCCTTGACGCCAGAGCTCTGAAGTTAGAAATGACACTCTGGACACTCCTCAGTCTTTCCTTAGCATAAATTTAGCTTATTCAGTTGGGTAGTCAGCCAAAAGGGGGATATTAAAGATGCTCCTCTGATAAGGTTTTTCATCCCTGTTATGGTGAGACTGGAGAACAGATGCTGCCAGATTTGGCTTTGGTATCAGCAATACAATAGGGGAGCTTCAATAGTGGGGGCTTCTCCACTGGCATAATTCTTCAGGAGGAATCACCAGCCAGCAGAAATTGTGCTTGACGCTGATCTGATCTTTTCCTCAGTGAAACTTGAAATAAGATGTAGCCATTTCCAATGCAAGACTGATTTAATTTAATTTTAACAGGAGTTTGGGCTGTGTAGGGATTGAATGCTAGCCCTAAGTTATATCTTTTGTATTAAATGTGAAACGTTTCTTTGGGTGTGCTTATTTTTGAACTATTGTGAGTTTTTTACTGACTTCTGGTTTCTGGCAAATATTTTAAACACAAGTTTAAAATATTATAGTTTTTAGTATAATAATTCTTTTCTGTAAAGAAATGTGCACCCAGTCTCCAAAATGTGTCCTCCTTATACATGCTCTTTTTTTATATAGTAGTATACTTTAATGATAAAATTTTAGATAGAAATTTCTAAAATAATTTAAAGATAAACTTTACATGCCCAATAAGGGCTGATCCAGAAAGAACTCGTGTTTAGACTTCACATTCAAGTGTGAATTCGTGTGTGACACTTGACATACGACCTTAGCTGCTATTTATTCTCCTGTGAGGGTGGTTTTTGGGGGTAACTTAACATGAAGGGTATCTTCTAAAGTTGTTAGTGTGAGTCTTGCTGTTTGGTTTCAGTAAGTTTGCATTGGGCTCGTAAGTAAGGTGTGAGAAGAAGTTTCCTATTTATGCAAACTGATGCTGTGTTGTAGATGCTTATCCAAAGAGTGAAATGATTTATACCTGGACAAAAGGACCCGAGAAGTCAGTGGAAGTTCCTGAGGAGTCTTCCAGTTTAGTTCAGTATGACCTGCTTGGGCATACGGTATCCACTGAAACCATTAAATCTATTACAGGTAGGAATCTCGTCAATAAAAATCAGCTTGAGGTAAAACTAACCCTGTAACATTGCCTGAGGCTTTTTTCTTTCCTTCCTGTAAGGTGTTCTACTGAATGTCCTAGGGTATATATGAAGCACTGAAAGCATAAATCTGAATTAGGTTTCTGTCCTTCAGATTTACATTTGCAGATTCATTACAGTAGATTGCGACGGTCTTTCAGAAAGCTAGAATGAGATCATTACTCTGAGGGACAAAATGAGCATTTAATCACTGCTTAAAATGCAGTTTGAAGAGTCAAGAGGATGCCTGGGTGAGGAAGTAATTTCTCAGCACTGTATCCACATTATGTGCAAAAGACTTCCTTTGTTTGGTGATGCAAACAGCTCGGGATAGAAGTACAGCATACAGAATGGGTTATTAAAGCCATAAAAACCCTCTAGTCAGATAAGGATAGGCACAAATGCATTAGTCACAATAGATACTTCTGCTGATTTGTGTTGTAAGAAATAAGGCAAATGGCAACTACAGGCATCTGAAATGAGTGAAGTATCACTGATGAGCAGTATGGAGAAAAACAAGCATATTCCCAAAATATTTTTAAAATTTGGAATCATTTTCTAAGCATCAGCAAGTTTGGGTGTTGCGAGATGGTCAAAATGAAACAGATAAAGCAAATGTATTTGATGTATTGCTCTATGGATATTTTTCTCAAAGATAAAACTGTTTTGCAATACACTAGAAATTCACTTCTCAGCATATTGATTATTATGAGTTAACAACAGAATTTCCTTACTCTCCCCAAAATGCTCATTCTGTAGTGCTTTATTTAGACAATTTATTCCGTTTATGGTAAAACTGCCATTTTTTTTGTTTGTTTGTTTAATATGAATGATAACATTTTAGAAAAACTTACAGTATTTTTAATTCTTGTCAATGATTTTTGCATTTGTTTCATTATCATAGTGGTGCTGACATATAAACCTAGTAAAAAGCTGAGATGCTTCCATAACATTTAGTGTGCATCATTGTTATTATTGTTTTATTTGGCAGGTAGGTACCACAATGTTATGGATACTATAGGTAGCTAGATAGCTTGTGTCTTGGGACTCTTTTCTTCAACAGCTGCCAAAAGAATTTTTAAAATCATGCTTATACTTTAAAATGTAATCCAGTATTAACTGTACATTTATAGTATTTTTGATACCAGCTTCTGAATGGCACTGTAAGGACCTATTACTTCCAGGTTTTTTTGTTTAAAACTTTCATTCATTCTTGTGTCTAAGGAACATGTCATTCTATACATGTTAAGTGGAATGAATAACATCATCTTAAACGATCCTAGCTGATAGTCTGAAACAGTTATTCTGCAACACAAATTTTATACACAGTCAGAAAAATATTTTCTTTTTTTTTTTTTTTTTTTAGGTGAATATATTGTTATGACAGTTTACTTCCACCTCAGACGGAAAATGGGTTATTTTATGATTCAGACCTATATCCCCTGCATTATGACTGTGATCCTTTCTCAAGTTTCATTTTGGATAAATAAGGAATCTGTTCCAGCTAGAACTGTATTTGGTAATTATTTCTTTTTTTTGCTTTTTCTCATATTTCCTCTTTTAATGACTTTCACTACAATAGGCCTTTTTAGTGCATTGGGGTATACTGCCTCCATACTAGTGTAGAAACAAGGGAATGATGTAAATTCAGAGGAATTTTTGCTGTCGATGTATGAAGAATATTGTTATGTGAATCCTTGGAATCCGAAGAGAGACTTGGAATATATAACTTGAAGGGTGGCATGGTTGCCTGTGGCAAATGGGTGTACATCGCTGGGGTTCTACCTGCTTAGGGGAGCAAACTGGGAAGACCTGGCCCTAAGTAATGCAGTCAAGTCCTTAGTCTACATCCAGAGCAGTTTTATCCTCCAGTGGACAGTAGTGTAATTACTTGAACTCACACTTTTAAAATAATTTGATTGGGAGTGTGTGAGATGTACAGATGTCGTCTTATGAGATATCTGTGTCATCAGTGGAAGCTTGCTATGAGCTGTTACTGTAATTTCATGTTTAGTGCTTTTCTCTCCTTTCTGCCATTGTCATTATGAAGATGAATTAAAAAACCAAAGTGATCGCAAGATATTAAAATTGCCCTCACCAAAATACAGCTTGAATGAAATGCTTCAGTGAACTCTGAAAATAAAAAACAAAAAAGTTTCTATCGATGACAAAGCATAAAGAAATTAAATGGAAATATGATTCCTAACAAAGAAGTAGGATAAAACCATTTTTAAAAGCAGTCTTTATAGAGCAATGTCTTGACTTTATAATGTACTGTAGTCTAAAGCAGGACTAATTAGGAAGAGAATGTTCTACAAAAAGCCTTTCTATAGATAGATAGCTGCTGGCAAGAGTGATAGGAATTAATGTTTCTACGTGACAGCCCATTTGAACGTGTGAGTGGAGCCAGAACACTGTTTAATATCACAAATTAGACAAGGTTAATGATTAGTTATAGGAGAAACAAGCTGTAAACCTAAGAAGAACCCCACTAGCTCTCAACTCAAGTGTTACATTAGGCAAACTAGTATATCACTTCAGATGTCTTTGCAGTGATGTTGAATAATGGTACTTTTTGTGAAGGGAGTATTGCCATGAACTGGAAAGGTAGAATCTGTATTTACAGACAAAATATGATAGTTGAAAATGTACAGAATATAGAGCAATAGATGTAATATGTGTCATTATATCCATATGTGAAACTGAAAACAAATAATAAAGTTTGGACATCCACTAAGTTACAGATAAGTCTCTTGAATGCCTTTGAAAGCAAATGGCTTAAAGTATGGCTAAAAGTATCTTTTTAGTTTTCTTGCAAATTCCAACAGGAATCCTGTTTTCTAAAGTTTTTCTTAAAAGAAGATAGAAATGTTGCAGGCAAGAGATAGGAATAAAGCCAGAATACCCGCTATGGTACCAGCTTTCTAGAGGAACTGTCAGAAGAGGCTAACCAAAAGATCTTTCCATTGGACACTGCATGATTAGGGAGAACTTGGCAAAGGATGCCAAGGAACAAACAGAGGAAGGATGCGCAATGAACAAAGGTACATGAGGTTGTGATTTCTGCAGTCAGTCCTTCAGACACCTGAACCTGGTGATTGTGGGAGATTGGTGTTTCTTAGAGGAAAGAAGCAGTAATATTAAAACAGGTTTTTAACATTAATTTTTATATTAAAATACTCAATATATTTTTATATGGTTATGTGCATTTCTAATCAGAAGCTTGCAAGTATTTAGCTCTTGATAATTACAGTACCTGTGTGTATAAATTTTTTACCAGAACTTGATTCCCTACCCTGTAAATCCCTGTGGCATGTATCCAAGGGCAGTTGCAGTGGCAACTGCAAGTCTCCCAGAAGAATGATTTAATAGGGGGAAATCTGATAAAGACTATGGCAGTAGACTATAATACTGTCACGACCTCCTCCCTCCTCCTTGTGTTTTGGGAATGGTTGGTCATTCAATTCACTTCATCCTATTCTTACATCTATTAAACAAATGTCTTTAGAAAGACAATTCAGACAAACTATTTGCTTGAAGTGAGCAGAGATAGAATCAGGAAGGATAGGGATAAGCAGGGATGGGTTTCTTCCAGGAAAAAAATAACTTTCCATAATTTTTTTTTTTTTTCTCAGACTTAAACATTTTCAGTGGTGTGTTTTTTCAACACCTTCCCACTGAAGAAGGTTTTGTGAGCTTGCATCTGTGTTTTTATCCTGCTGAGTTTGCTCTGAGATATTGTTTGTGCTTGCATGAACTTGCTATTACTCTTTTTTCCTTTTTTTTTTCTCCTTCAATAGGAAGGACTGGTTTCATTGTGTCCAGTTCTCTGTATGACAGTGTCTAGGTGAAGCTCTTTCATATCAGATTGCCCAGATGGAGTACCACCATTTAGGCAGTAGGGCACGTGAGGATCTTGTTGAAAAACATGCTCTTTATTATTTTGAATTCTTCTGACCATGAGCATTTCATCTTGAATTAAAATGTGTACAGTGTTCTCTTCATAAGAATAAAGACATGTCCATTTGTAGTCAGTCTTCCTTGAGGTTTTCATGGTAGGACTTATGCGGTGTTCACTATATACTTGCTATTTTACATTTGTATGATCTGGGATATTTTGGATGAAAAAGGAAAAAAAGACCCCATACCTTGGTTTTATACAGCATGTACTTGCATTTGAAGTATTACCATGAAGTGGTCATATTTGAGTTCAGTGTTCATGCTTGTACACTTTAATTAAAAAGTTGTTCTTTCAGAAGATGAAATTCTAATTAAATTTCATCGATTGACTAGTAGCAGAAGGGTTTAAAAGGTAAGGTGATGGTTTCTTAATTAACAGAGTTGTTAACGTAATATTCTAGTTTTCCTTAGCACCAAAATAATTTGCCATGACTTAACAGCACCTGCATCATGAGTGGGATCAGAGGAATGGATGCAGACTAATAGGTGGTATTCTGAACCCATTACAGGAAAAATCATGTTTTTGTTGCAGTCTGAGGAGCACTCCCCTATTTAACAACTTAAATTATGTTCAAATGTTTAGAAAGCAACTTGTTGTAGGAAATTCTACTGAACTTTACATGAAAAAAATATGAAATTAAGGCTTCAGTGTTTTCTTCATGTGAACTCTAGATCATCTGCTGAAGTCATGGCTTTCCATGCCTCCTTTAAAAACTGGTTAAATGTTTTGTGTGCATAGCTGCTTATAGATACATGATGGTTGCAATGACTTAAATCTAATGCACTATTCACAAGTAGCAGAGAAAGACTCTTAAGTGATTTAAAATTCTTTGTTTGAAGCTGCTTGCCTCTATTCTCACTTTGTTTTACTCTGATTCAGCAGTGCTTTTGCTTTATTTCTTTGAAGGAATAACAACAGTGTTGACAATGACGACACTGAGCATCAGTGCAAGACATTCACTGCCAAAAGTATCCTATGCTACTGCCATGGACTGGTTCATAGCGGTCTGCTTTGCCTTTGTGTTCTCTGCTCTTATTGAGTTTGCTGCTGTCAACTATTTTACTAATATTCAAATGGAAAAAGCCAAAAGGAAGACAGTAAAATCACTTCTTGAATTTCCAGTTGCTCCAGTACAAAGAGAAAGAAGTACAGAAGAGACAGTCATGGTACGTTTTCAGCTTATGCAAACATTTTCTGTCTTTTTGGTGGTGTTTCTTGGTAAAAACAGGCCTTTAACTTCCTCCCAGGTTCGCTCTGAGCTAACGATGCAGTATAAGTCAGCCTAATGGAAGGCTAATGCTACACTATATTCAGTGATAAAACCTTGTAAAATATGATTTAATTCTTGCATTATTGGATTAACTCGGGGGAGAGGAGGAGGTTGCGTCCATCCATACCTGCAGTCTCTTCTATATTTAACTGTGTGTTGTTGGAGGTCAGATAGGATGGGTACCTTGAGGAAACTTTTTTTCCCTTTGCGCATTGATTCTGGCTGGACTGATTATACAGACCAACATATTACAGATTATAAGGGCAGCATGTTATCTTATGTGGCTAACGTCTTTAATGTGGCTACTGTCTTTTTGGGGGGTAATCCCAAGCACAAATACAGCCTGGGCAATGAGTGGATTGAGAGCATCCCTGCGGAGAAGGACTTGGGGGTGTTAGTGGATGAAAAACTGCATATGACCCAGCAATGAGCACTCACAGCCCAGAAAGCCAATTGCGTTCTGGGCTGCATCAAAAGAAGCGTGACCAGCAGGTTGAGGGAGGTGATTCTCCCCCTCTACTCTGCTCTAGTGAGACCCCACCTGGAGTACTGCATCCAGCTCTGGGGCCCCCAACATAAGAAGGACATGGACCTGTTGGAGCGAGTCCAGAGGAGGGCCATGAAGATGATCAGAGGGCTGAAGCACCTTCTTCTATGAGGAGAGGCTGAGAGAGCTGGGGTTGTTCAGTCTGGAGAAGAGAAGGCTCTGGAGAAACCTTATTGCAGCCTTTCAGTACCTAAAGGGGGCCTACAGTAAAGATGGGGAGGGACTTTTTACAAGGGCATGTGATGATAGGATGAGGAGTAATAGTTTTAAACTGTAAGAGGGTAGATTTAGATTAGATATTAGGAAAAAATTCTTTACTGTGAGGGTGGTGAAGCTCTGGCACAGGTTGCCCAGAGAGGTTGTGGATGCCCCATCCCTGGAAGTGTTCAAGGCCGGATTGGCTGCGGCTTTGAGCAACCTGGTCTAGTGGAAGGCGTCCCTGCCTGTGGCAGGGGGGATAGAACTAGATGAGCTTTAAGGTCCTCTCCAACCCAAACCATTCTATGAATTAAAATAAGCTAAAGCATTGCAGTTGCACCTTGGAGCACTTCCCTAGACATCACAGTTCTCCTTTCATTGCATGTATTGCCTATTTAGAGTTTTCTTTCTTAATCAGCTACAATTTCGTTTTTTTTTGATGAAAGTTGGATGGATCCTTTGTGTCCACCATAGATTTAATTTTTGTGCAATTTGCGTATCTTTGCACAGGAGCCCACCTCAACTCCTGAAAAGGTTTTGGGGTTCTGTTTAACAAAATGCTTTCCAGCTTTTATAGTGCTTTGGATTAAATGTGACTTGTGTGGTAGCTATCTTAGCATGCAGACCAGTTAATAAATGCTCGATCTCATTTCTAGTTGAGCTCACCGGTAATTCTCCTTTCTTCCCTTTTTCCATTCCTATATGCTTACTCTCTGCTGCATCACTCCTTCTATTCATGAGACACCTAGCCAACAAAGTCATTACAGCACTTCCACCAGCCATGCGGTAGGCTAGTAATTCCCAGCCATGGCTGACTCTTGGCAGCACCACTCAAGAAGTAAGATGCTGACTGTAGCATTGTAATTTACTCTTCCTGTCAGGCTGACTTTGTAATTTCCTTTGGCTGAGCCATGATTCAAGAACTGCTGTTTTAGACTAACTCTTGGTAATTTTGTCTTCTGTCTCTTTTCACATCTCATTTGTCTCCTTCCCTATTCATCTGCTCGTTTTTGCCTTCCCACCCCTTCCATTTGCTATTGCTGCTCAGCTGCTGTCCACCCACTTCCATTTTTCTTCCTCTTCTTTGCTCTCCTACTGTAGATCATTACGGTTTTCAATCTTCTGGCTGTGTTGTTCTGTTAGCTTCCATTTCTGCTTAAAAGGATAGATGTGCTCCTGAAGAGTTTGTTACTTGTCACTCCGTTGGCTGCTAGTAAGAGGCGGGAACAAGAAAAAGTATGTTTATAGTAGTGTGTAGTTCGCCTTGTACATAGAAGTATTAGTGCTGTTAGTTTATGCTAAGCTTCTTGATTGTACAGCATGCAGTTTAGTATAATATCTCGGGCACTCCTGAGGAGTGTTAGTAAATACTGCTTTTCGTGATAGGTTTTACTTGGATCCATAGGAAAATAAATTACATAAGAACAGTTTCATCCTAGGGTTGTCTGTAAGGTTCGATTAAAACAAGAGGAAAAATAGTAGTTTTCTCAGGTAGCAATGACGGAGTCTTAACAAAACTGTTTTGATTCATGGTCAGAATTGGTGTAAGTCAGTCTTGTATCATGCTTAGCCATTTGCACACATGTTTTGGAGAAACTTCTCTTTGTCTCTTTCTCTCTGTGTTGTTTTTTTTTTTTTTTTTTTTTTTTTTTTTTTTTTTTTTTTAACAACAGCACACATGCAGCTTCACCCAACTTGAAAGCTAGGTAAAATGAGATGTGAACAGTTCTGTTCCACTGCTTGCTTAATACCTCTGTGATAAATGTGATAGTGTGCTTACAGGTTTGGGGATTTTGAAAGCACTCAAGGGAGCAATCTACTTTTTTGAAGGGTTACACATTAGTGTTGTGAGTATGTAAAGTGAGTAATAATGTTGTTTGTACCTTGAACTGTTATTTTTTTTTATGGCTTTTTCTCCGATTATGCCTATGCTGAGACTTGAGTCTTTGCTCTTCCAAGACAGGTGTGCAGGGTGAGCCCACAGGTACTGTTATAAAGGCTTAGCTATCATGGAGTCCTTTCCATGACTAGATGACTTCTGTTCTGATCTCCTGCTGTGCAGAACAGAAGCTAATAAGGCTGTTCTGATTCTTTAGAAGCTAATACGGCTGTTAGACTCTGCTTTCCAAGCTGACATGTAATATAGTCCTCAAAATTTTTAGTTTTGCTTATAAAAGACTAATCTAGAATTTTCTTATGCCTTATTATGAATCTGATTTTTTTTTCTGCATATATACTGTCTAGTCAGTGCTGATTTACCAGAGAGAACAGAATCTCAGCTTCCTTGTGAGTTTGTGGTGCACAAAGAATGCAGGACAGTAGCCTGACTGTAGCATGTAATCTGTAAGCATTGTTTCTTAACATAAAGACTACACACTTTATCTCCATAGCTAAATGATAGGCTTTGATTTCTTAACCAAGTTAGTGTTTGAACAATGTCTGTACTACACTGCCACTATTGTGCTAGAAATTGTTACCCATACAATTGCCAGAGCTCAAGGAAAAGGTTTACTTTAAAGTTGAAACTTTTTTCAAACTGACTTTGCCTAATCTGGTAAATTTGCCAGTCTCCCAAAATTAAAAATTTTCACTTAGCCCAGGGTGGAAGGGCGTGTAAATTGGGAAAGAAGATGCCCAAATACCTAAACTCTGCAGTTCTTTCTGGTGCATATTTCACCATTTGCAACCTGCTTTGGATGTTCTACTAATTGGAGGGGGAGATCCTTCTCTTATGCCTGTTAGCCCTGTACTTTTGCCTGCCTTGAAATGGCATACAGGTGGCTGCACTGACTTTTCATAGTTGATGTCCCATCTATATAGGTCCCCTGAAAAGAAGAAAGATACAGAGCAATTGAGGCTGTTAAGGAAAACAAACAAAGTGATATTATACTTTTAAATGAGGGTTTCATTTTATGGGCTATTGATTCTGTGTTGTTCACTGGATGGTTACATGCATTTGATTATTTTTTTTTTATTTTTTTTATTTAATTTTTTTTTTCTCCAGTAATGTGGTGGGATTGTCCTAAAGGGTTCTAGGAGGAAGCAAGCTGGGCTATGAAACCAGATTCCCTATAGAATATTGGGATTTTACTATCTGATAGTAGTGGAAATTAGGCATATTAATAGTAAAATTTGGTAAAATAAAGATAAATGGCACGTAATTGTAAGTCCTTTTTGACACGTATGTGTTTGACCAATTTCTGACCATAGAATTAAAGTGAGTTTTCTATATCGAATCAGTTCATATATTACTCGCACTAATTAGAATTCTTGGTGGTGGGTTGTTCTTTTCAGTCAAAAACATTTTTCCAGTTGTCTTGGATCAAAGGCAACTCCTATCATTATGATAAAATTATTTGGGATGTGTTCATTCATATTCCATATTTCTTCAGCGCAACCAATACATCCTTACTGTGGCAAATGTGGACTATATGCTTTTCTAAGTTATTCTCTTGTGTAATTATATATACATTTTTGGAGCTACATGATGGGTGTGACTGATTAATATATTAATTACCGTAAGCATTAAATAAGTTTCGGAGGCTAGCTAAGTAATCTGAACTGTGTTAATTCCAACAAAAAAATCCTGGTGTCAAGCTAATTTACCGGGCTGGGGGTGGCAGGAGTAAGCCTGTAGTGCCTGCAGAGGCACCGTGTGCTCCTCTATTGCTTGATTTGGTTTTAGCCATGGTATTATTCAACCTCTTTTTACCCTCCTCCCCCTCCCTGCCCCATTTCCACTTTTTCTTCTTGTTGCCTCTAACTTTCTGATACAAACTTAATGTGTTTCCATAAGGAGGATTGCAGTTCTGCAGTAGACACCCCATGAGTAGGACCCAAGCTTCTCTGAGATCTGCCTTGAGTTCACAAGGAACTTGGACAGCCTCGCTCACCCCTTCTGTCAGGGACAGTGAGATAGTACTGGAATCTGTCTAAGCCAGGACAGATGACTTACACCATGGTCTCCTGTGATTTCCTTGTCTTGGGCACAAGTTAAAATGCTTTCAGGTTAGAAGGAATGAACCTGTCCCTAAATGTTCTGCACTCTGTTATTTAGTAACAGCAGAAATGTTGCAAGTCAGTGTGTGATGGAAATGAATGATTTATAGCTTGTTATTGGACTCAGTCTATTTTTATACTTTTGCACTATTTCCTTTTCACTGTATTCCTATGAAGTTTATTTTTAAAGACCTACCCAATTTTGGAGATGAAGAATGCTACTGAAAAATAGTCTTCAAAAAATAGGCTCCTAAACACTTTTAACACGAGCTTCAACCTCAGCTGTTTGTTAAAAGAGTGTGAAACTTGAAAAAAACCAGGTCAGACTTAAATGAACCTTTTGAATGGAATAATTTCTTCATCCTTGGTCACAAGTAGATTGTAACTCTTAAACTTTCTTCCTCTTTTCTGAAGACAGTTAAGTGTCACATTGTCTTGAGTAAGCCCCGTAACGTCTAATGGAGGAACTCAAGGGTCAAGCTCTTCACTGCCATGTAGGTGTACACTCCTGTCCTTAATCGGAGCATCCATGCTGGGGTGATACGTGACTGGCATGTACCTGAAAACAAGTTTACAGAAACATTGTCATGTGGGCAACCTGCATATGTGCTTTCATGCAATTAAGATGTATTTTCTGTCATACAAAGTACTTGCCTTTTAGTCATATGATGGACACAGCTCAAGTTACATGATGCGGGATGGGAAGAAAGTGGGATCCTTCGGCAGCTTTTGGTGAAGAGATGTCTAGAGCAATTTGTCTAGAGCTCGTGCCCAACTCTGTGCCCCATCTCATGACTTCCAGAGCAAGGATTGGGCCAGATAAATTGTTCTGATGGGCTGGGTACAATCCAGAGGCCATAGGCTGGATACTTCTTTTTTTAGTGTGTGTGTGTGCCCTTTTTCTGTTCTTAATCCCTGAAGTTGATTGATGCTGAAAGAGCAGCAGATATGCTCTTGTGTCTAAGGCTTAGACTGTAAGAGAAAGTGGAAGTTTTAGCCTTTGAACCAAAACTTCTTTTTGAATATGTAGACGTATTCTGTAATGAAGAGAGGTGCATAAAATGTACCAGATCTAGAGTGGTACCACTTAATTTCTTTGCCTTTTCTTTGGACTAGTAGAATAATAGCTTCCCCTGTCCCAGCAAATGGAGAAGTGGAGCTAAACCCACTCCCCTCATGTGTAGAGGGAGGTATCTGAAGAGCAGGTAGATCTTAATGGCAGTACTTGGACCACAGTGGTGGTCTGTTCACTGAACCCCGTACGTGGATGCATAGCCTACCTTCTGTGCGTGACTTTGAATAGTCCTGCAGTTGGAACAGCATTTCAGGTCTTAAATATAATAATCATTTTTTGCTGCTTCACTACTTCTGCACTGCCTAGGGTGTTATGGTTCAGGGGTTTTTTAGGGCAGTGGCATTTAAAACTCAGATCCTAATGAAGGACTTCAGGCTCAAGAAATGTGTAGAGTGCATGCAAATATAAGGACAGGACCATAAAAAGGGAGGCTGCTGTGCCACATGAATAGTTTCTTTGACATGGCAACAATTTTCTGTCCCTCTAGTTTCAGTAGTCAACATTTTTGCTATTGATGATTTACAGTCATAATATGCTAGCATCATGTTTAAGTAGGATGAGAATGGATGCAGGTCATAAACAACTGACACATTTCGTAGTGAACGCTATTTGAACGATAGGAGAGAATGACTACCTGGGGTAAGGCTGCAGTGACTTAGTGGGAGCTTTGAATGTTTGGATACCTGAAGATATAATAGATCCAAAATGGTTCTTAAAATATTTTATTAGTTGTGATGCTCAGGTACAATATTTTGTGGGTTCCCCCCCCCCCTTTTTTTTTAATTTTCAATTGCTTCTTTAGTTTTGTTTGGTTTTTCTGTTGTTTTTCTTTTGTTTTTTTGTTTTTTACTTGGTTCACTAGACTTTGATAGTCCTACCCAGCAACTTGCACTCCTCACAATGTATAAGGCTAAATATGTGCTCAAACAAAACGATTGGGACATAAATGCGGGGTGTACAATTTAAAATGTTTTTATTAATATTTCACACAGTATGTCTTTCTAAATATCACAAATCAAAGTGCTGTTTTAAAAAATTTGGTCTCTTTCCAAGAACCTGATATTGCTCTACCTTTAACATGGTTGAGTTGTGGAATAAATTTACGCTGGAAGTAGAAATATTTGTCTACTGCAAAGAGAGCAGAGTAATTACTGGAAGTATGCAACGTAGTATTAGGTTTGCAGCTAGATTCTGACCCAACTTAACTGTGATGTAAACTCCATTGAATTCCAGAATTCAGTTATAATGAAAGTAAAAATGGCTGGGTGTTGATAAAACGAACAAGTGTGTTGGAATTCCAAGTTGGGGAATGAGGGTTTTTTCTTATTGATAGTGGAAATGTCTTTGGGGTTTTTTTGCTCATTTGTGTGGGTTTTTGGTGGTTGTTGTTGTTGTTGGTTGGTTTGTTTGTTTGTTTGTTTTTTAATATGCACAAAAAAAGCAGGAATTTGATTTCAACATCTGATTTATAACTAAACAAAAAAAATCCTGCTGGAGTGCTATCTCCTCCAACCCTTACTAGGAAATGCAGTAAATGCTCACTCTTCAATTTTCTGTAAGTGTTACAATGAACTACCACAATAGTAAGCAAGGGAATATGAGGGATATGGTTGGCTGTTAGTTATCTGATGCTCAAATACCTGACAGTGTTACTGGAAGACTTAATTTAAATAGTATTAGGATAAGGCTTTTATTTTGGAAGCCAAAGGATAGCTCAGTCATGTCAATCTTTCAAGTGGTTATTGTAGAAAATACTAAACCCCATTGTTTTTAATTCTAAAAATACACTTAAATGCCTTTCTCTGTCATTGTGCTGATCGACTGAAAAAAACCCCTACCATGCTCCAAAAAACCATATTCCTTATGGTTTCATCATTAGAATAAACAACACATGTTCCTGTTTAATAATAAAAGATCTTTGCATGCTAATATCAGTTGCAGGCATTAAGATAGGTCTTATATTGATCTAATTGCAGTTTCCTTCCTTTTTTTTTTTCTTTTTTGTAGAGGCAAACATTAAGTACGCAAAAAAATATGTGGTAGCATTTCAGAAACACCAAGTCAGAACAAACCTGTATGGTGACAGGGGTAAAATTTTCAGATTGTTCAGCATCCCTTATAATGCAAATTGTCAGGGAGTTTTTAGTTTTCTTTATGATGATTAGTATGAAATGATGCCTTTGAACATGAGGCTCTTAATATTTTCTGCTTAAACCTTTTTCTGTAATTATATTTAAATTTCAGTTTTGTTTCCCCTCCACAAGGAGTTTTCAGTACTGGTGAGCCCAATGACACCAAATTGCAATTGAGTTTCACAGCTGTGTGAGATTTCTAGCTGACTTCATTTTTACACTGGGTAAATTGGAGTCAGAAGAAATAAACGTTGAGAGGCTTGGGAAAATCTATGAGGCAATGAGTGTTTAAGGCATTTTCAGCAAACTACTGAAGCAAATTTAACCGCAGCTTTAAGGTCACGGAAAAGTGAAAGATACAGAAAATAATGAAGGTCATTGGTCCCTAATCAGCTGTTCTTCTTCCTTTCATAGATGTTATACAGAGCATCTCCGCAGTTGGTTAACACATGACCTATCCTAACAGATTTATCTGCCCCTGCACCCCCACCCCGTAGTTATGTTTTCAGTTCTTTCATTTTTGTCATGCTACAAATAAAACCTTTAAGAATTGTGCACACCAGTGCTTAAGAACCATAGAAATGCATACTTACAAACATACATGTATGTATCCAAGTATATGCCTCTTAAGCATCATACGGATGAATGGATTTATTTGGCATAAATTTGGCATCCATTTTTTGTAAAAAGGTTCTTCTAATTTACGTCTCTTTAATAACCTTGAATTCACTTTTCTTCCACATTGTGCATTTTTAGGCCTGTCTAATGGTGGAACTTATATAAGATGGAGTGTTCTTCTTACCTCTCTTCCCATCACATGATTCAGATTGCAAAATGAGCAGTATAGGTGGTGGACTGGCTCTTGTAGCTTATCTCCCCTCACTTTTCCCCTTCCAAATAATCTGCATTGCTTATTGCACTGCTAAAGCTATGGACTAGAATTCATTGTATTTTGTGGCATATTGGTCATATTCCAGGGTTCTGTAAGGCAACCCAAAATCTCTAGTACTATTCCAGTAAAATTTTGATTGACTGGCTCTACAACATAATAGTAAAACATGGTAGATTTCTCCTCCAAGTTGTGCATTTGCTAGCAGCATGGCAATATGGTGACTCAGTGGGATTTGGGAAAAGCAGCATTATTTACACTGATGACAACATGCTACTTCCCTGGTAAATGTCAAATGGTGTGAATTTGGCAGGCTATCTAATGTCCTCCCAGAAGAACAGACTGTTTTCTTAGGAAGGAATGGTAAGGACAAAAAACACTGTGGTAGAGTTTAATAGGAAAATATTACTCAATTACCATACAAACAATTTTCATGTTGCAGCTAAACAATAGGTAATGCCAGACTTTTGGTTGCTTTAAGCCTTCCAATTTTTGCATGAGTTTGTTTGAATTCATTGAGATCTCCCAATCTGGGAAACCTATGCTTTCATACAGCACGTCACTGACCTTCCTATGTATTAATTTACCTGTGTGGTGTTGAAGGTTTAACAGTGCTGTCATGGAAGGCTCTTATCTTAGTCTTGCAAAATTAACAGCGAGGCATAGGGATGTTTATTTACTGTTCACTTCTGATTTCATTATAGTAACACATCTTTTTATATGCTTGATTATTCTAATAAACAATTAAAATTCTTCTGTGCAATTTTAAAACTGCTTTGATTGTGGTAGCCTTTTCAGGTTGATTTTGGTTTGGTTTTGGGTTTGTTTGGGGTTTTTTTAGTTGTTTTTCTGGTTTTGGGTTTTGTTTTGTTTTGTTTTTTACTTAGGGAGATTAAGAATCTAAAATGGTGATTAGGCACCTAAAAGGCTTAGTTACTAAATTTCCCTGGGTAGGCATGTACAGAGCTGACTTGCAGCTTCCAAAGTGTTTGCCATGCATCTTAGGTGGAAAAGATGCCTCCTCTGTTTCATCTGAATGGCCAGCATGCCTATTAGATACGGTCTCCCACAAAGCCCATGTGGGAGTCTGAGCAGGCTTGAGTCCTGCCCCTTCTGTCTTGGAGAATTGTGTTAGTAACCAGGCTGCTAGGTAGTCCATGGGATGTTAAGTTCCTATTGAAGCTGCTCTTGTTATGTTAAATAATTTATATGGGCCCAGGGAGAAGGAGAGGAATTGGTTCTGGAACCAGCTTGTCTGTGCATGCACTGCAATGGGAGGGTGAGATTGAAGTGTGCAGAATGCAATATCCATAACATGGAGTGAGGAGCACTTGTCCTAGAGTATCGAGTAGCCTGGTGGGGAAGCACTTGAGATGTGCAAAGCCTGCGCTGATATCCCTGCTACAGTCAGGGCAGATTTGAGAAGAGGTCTCCTATCACCAAACCTATGTTCCCATCCTTGTCACTGGGTTACTATAGAGGAGGTCAGAGTCTTTTTGTGAGTGTCTTTTTACAGTGTGACTTAGCTATGTAGCTTCAGGAAAGAGCTCAGATCTGAAAGCGCTGGGTTGGATGGCTGCTTCTGCACAGGCACGTAATTTAGGCTGTGATCCTACCCAGGGCATTTCTCTCCAGCCTTGACAGCTGCTTGCTGGATGTCAAAGTGTTAGCCCTCTCCTGCTAGGACTGGTACCAGATGGTGGTGTTGTGACTTGTAAATCCTGCTGTGAATTTATCCCTGAGAAAATAGATGCTACTGCTTTAAATATTGTACTGCCTCTGTCCCAGAGAGAGATACCACTTTAGTGATATCCTGTGTCAAAGATCTGCTACAAATCTGGAAAATGTATTGACCTGCAGCAATGAACTCTCTGTTTAAGTAAACAAATGGTGCAAAGGCAGCCCTGGGACCTTGCACAATGATGCTGTAAAGGTCTGTTGTAGGGTGAAGCTGATGCAGGTCTCCTGAAGTGTCTATATATCCAACCCCAGGACTGCTGAGCTATTTTCCAAAGAGTGCTGAGGCGGATTAAAAGAATACCTCTGAATTATATTGCAAATACGTGGTCCTAGTTTTAATGTGTACCTGTTTATCAGCGGCTGATGATGGCTGTGTTTCCTAGTGCCCAGAGGGCCTATGAAGGGCATTTTTGGCACTGAGTACTACTGATTCTCTGTTAGCTCAGGCAGTAGGAACTGCTTATTTTGGGTTCACATCCCAACAGGATGTATCCATCATATAAACTATGAATCAATTTAAAATTGCAGAGACTGATTTAAAGCTGCTGTGTAGAGCACTGACAGGCTATAGGAAGATGCTCTTCAGTTGTATGAAGGAGCTAACTGTACAGTGCTGTACCAACACCAGGATTTCCCACAGCTTGCAGTGCTTACATTCTTAAACACAGTCCTAAGGATAAAGTTGCCTGATGCCCAGGTAATCACTTTTATCACTGCTGCATTCTCCCCAGGACTTGGCATGTGACTTTTAAATAAAGTTCTTGTTTGTTTTACAGATTCTAGGTTGGCCTTATCACAGGGAATATGCACTGTGGTTGATACCAGCTCTCTTTGTTCTGTAACAAGATGACTAAGTTTGTCAGTTCAGTATTGGATATTGCTGTGCTGATGATCCTCTTCTCATGAATCTCAGCTCAGCTGCTGCACGCTACTTCAGTTCATGCTAAATTTGCAATCTTGACTTCATTGAAGTGCAAAATTGGCTTGCTTGTCAAAAAGTGGTAATACATACAAAACAATCCAGTACTTTATTTTTTTGGCTAAAGTCAAGGCTTATGTAGGCTTAGAGAAAGTTTCAGAATTTCCACATTATGTGAGCAGCTGTTTATAGTGTGCAAACCTTGTTAAATATTGAAGAATTTAGATTGACTCATATTTGTGCACCATTTTAGTGTGGTAGTAAACAGCAGTATCCATCAAAGTTGAGCTTAAATGGAAAAGCAAATGATCTATGAATTGATTTTTGGCAATAGATGTGTCGTAGGGTTTTTTTTGTTCTATACATTCTGTCATAGAAGCTGACCATCAAACTTGCTCCACAAATCTGGCACAGTATTTAAATTGTATAGATTTATCCTGAAGTATGCTAACAGCATCCTTCATTGTATTATTCATGGTCAATTGCATGTGAATCCACTTGTCAAGGGAGGATACAGCATTAATTACCGCATTTTACACATGCCTGCAAGGAGATTGGTTTAGTTATCGTATCTTCATGCCAAATAAAATGGACATTCTGCTCTGGGACTAGCAAAAGGTCATCTTACATCAGGACTTTTTACATAGGAAGAATTTGTACTGAATGTATCTTTCCCCACTTCAGTTCTTTTAAAGATAAAAACCATGCAAAAATAGCATGTGATGCTTAAAATTAAAGCAAGATCTCTATGCTTCTTAATACAATAAATATTTCAAAAGCTTTTTGCATACTGCATGCTTATGACAGAATTTGTCTGACAGAATTTGAACCTCCTGTCCTATCCTATGCTCCCCCGCCTTCCCAGTAAAATATGCTTATGCATAGGATGGGAACTTTCTAAATCTCTTGTACTGAGCTTTTTTTTTTAATTGTGTAGACTAACGAAAAATTCATTTGGATAGAAAGAAGGAGTAATTATCAATCTCTCCTGAAAAAGTCTGGAGTCCGCATTTCCCTGTGTTTGGTCAATTCCTTTTCTTTGTTAGTGCAGTCACCTATCTACCTCTGGCATGTTGTACCTTTTAGTATCCCTAAATAAAAGTCTTGGTGATAAATGTTTGAAGTCCCATGGGGGCTGAAACTTAGCTTTCACTGTTGCCAATCTTGGCTGTTAAAAATCAAATAGGAGATCGGTGCTGTAGATTCTTGTCATTAACGTATCCTAGCCAACCACAGAGCATTATTCAATGAAGACATCCTATGATTATATCAAAATACATATTCTTAGATTATTGTCAGAACTCTTGAGGACTTTGTCTATGCATGGACAGGAATTGTGCTCTTGAATCATCCAGGATTTTGAAACTCTCATCCATAGTGTTTCTGCCAGTTAAGGTTCAGAGGCTGAATTCTCCTGACAGGATCAACAGCAAGGTTTCCTCTTGAAGGAGGATACAGCAAAGCAAAGTACATACAACTTCTGGCTTGGTGGTCGTTGTGAGGTGTGGGCTTGGTTGGACCAAGTCAGAATGACAGGCTATTTCAAAGGAAGGGTGAGGCATCATTTACGTAAGCAGCAAGTTGTTGTGTTTATAGAAAGGCAATCTTTATCAAATGTATTAAGGCTGGCATTGCATGCTGTAATATACTCCATTTTGTGGTAGCTTCCAGGCTCCCATTTTGCATTCCTGAACACCACCATTTTAAACGTTTCCCAGAAACCTCACTGAAATGCCTCCAGAAAATCAGATCCTTTCTCAATCTAGAGTGGGAATGTAAAGAATGTGGACTCAATATTTCCTGTGGAGCCCCATCTGGACTAGTGCAGCAGCTCTCTGTTGGCTCAGGATAACTGAGTAGTTTCCTGACTTGCCCTCAGAAAGGAATCTTTACTCAGATAATCCCTTCATTTTTTGGGTTGCATTTTAATTTGGCTTGCATTTGATTTTCATGTTTTATTTCTTGTTTTCATGCCTGTGGTGGGTTGATCCTGGCTGGACGCCAGGTGCCCACCACAGCTGCTCTATCACTCCTCAACTGGACAGGGGACAGAAAATAGAATGAGAGGCTCATGGATTGAGATAAGGACAGGGAGAGATCACTCACCAATTACCGTCACAGCCCAAACAGACTCGACTTGGGGAAAAATTAATTCATTACCAATCAAATCAGGGTAGGGTAATAAGAAATAAAATCAAATCCTAAAACACCTTCCCCCCACCCCTTCCTTCTTCCTAGGCACAGATTCACTCCCCTTCAGCAGCATAGGGGGATGGGGAATAGGCATTGTGGTCAATTCATTACACATTGTCTCTGCTGCTCCTTCCTCCTCAGGGGCAGGACTCCTCACACTCTTCCCCTGCTCCAATGCAGGATCCCTCCCACGGGAGGCAGTCCTCCTTGAACTTCTCCAATGTGAGTCCTTCCCGTGGGCTGTAATTCTTCACGAACTGCTCCAGCGTGGGTTCCTTCCACGGGTTGCAGTCCTTCAGGCACAGGCTGCTCCAGCGTGGGTACCCCGCAGGGTCACAAGTCCTGCCAGAAAACCTGCTCCAGCGTGGGCTTCTCTCTCTGAGGGGTCACAGGTCCTGCCAGGACCCTGCTCCAGCACAGGCTTCCCACGGAGTCACAGCCTGCTTTGGGCATCCACCTGCTCCAGCGTGGGGTCCTCTCTGGGCTGCAGGTGGAGATCTGCTCCACGGTGGACCTCCCTGGGCTGCAGGGGGACAGCCTGCCTCACCAGGGTCTTCCCCACGGGCTGCAGGGGAATCTCTGCTCTGGCACCTGGAGCACCTCCTCCCCCTCCTTCTTCACTGACCTGGGGGTCTGCAGGGTTGTTTCTCTTACATATTCTCACTCCCCTCTCCAGTTGCAATTGCGCAGGGGTTTTTTTTCCCTTCTTAAATCTGTTATCCCAGAGGCACTACCACTGTCACTGATGGGCTCGGCCTTGGCCAGCGGTGGGTCTGTCTTGGAGCCGGCTGGCATTGACTCTGTCAGACACGGGGGAAGCTTCTAGCAGCTTCTCACAGAAGCCACCCCTGTAGCCTGCTCACTACCAAAACCTTGCCACGCAAGCCCAATACAATGCCTCCAAACTAAATGCTACTGGTAGGCAGTAGGTTTGTGTTTCTTGCTGTTGTTTTTAAAAAGACTAAGTAATATAATTTTGGGAGGCAGCAAGTGCTTTACCTATGTATATCATTTTGTCAGTCAGATTGTTATTATCACAATATCCTTTTAATTGGGGTATGCACCATAGCTGAAATGTCTATGGAATATTTTGCTTAGTACAAACTGAATGATGCATTTTACTGTGTTTTGCAATGTAGTGGTTAACCTGAATTCTGCTGATGTCAACAGAATTTGGTTTGTTAAGGCTTGGCCATGGCATCAGCCTTGTTTAATGTTTTTATTAGTGACCTTGGCACTAATCTTCAGATGATGTAGAGTTGTGAGATAGCATCAGTACGGAGGAGGGATAGACTAATCTAGGAAGAAATGAGTTATCTTTATAA
The DNA here is from genome assembly GCF_964188355.1 of Buteo buteo. Lineage (NCBI taxonomy): Eukaryota > Metazoa > Chordata > Aves > Accipitriformes > Accipitridae > Buteo > Buteo buteo. The sequence goes on along the minus strand of NC_134171.1, from coordinate 28,866,792 downwards.
CACTGAATAGAGGAATATATAGGGGTCATACGTGTACAACCAATAAGAATTTTTGCTAGAAACTTTTCAACTGGAGAAACCAAAAAGGAAAGATACCTGAGTGCTCTGAAGGAGGAGAATGAGATATATTCATGATACAGCCTTGAGTAAGGCAAGTGCAGGAAAAGGATATATGAGGGGAGGTGGTGGGCAATGCGCTGGCGAGGCCACCCTGGTGATGAGTGTGCATTCTGCTCAGCTTTGACAGGGCACGGAGCTGGGTGCTCACCACTCACAGTGGGAGTGATACTACTGCCATGTTAAAAGAGGAAGCAGTGGGGCAGGCTGCCTGCCTCTTGTTTTGCTGCTGCACGCTGATTCTGCCAAACCTACTGGGGACAGGAGTTGGAATGTGTTCCCCTCAGACAGGGCCTCTGGGGTGCATAATGTATTGGAGCTAAGGACTGACCATGGAGACTTTCCACCTCCAATATTTAAGTTGGTCCCAGCACTGTTAGAGTCAGTATTAATGGTTAACAGGCTGCCCCAGCAGGGGCCAAAGCCCCTGCTTTTCTGTGTGTAATGTAACACCTCTCTCCTTGAAACGTGCTTGTTTCAGTACATTTCAAGGACAAGGTTCAATATTCAAGAAAGCAAATCCAAACTATTACATTTGAAATAGTATAGATAACTTTATTCTAGAATAAACACTGTAATGGGACATGAGTAGTGGATTAAATAGCAACAGGTCTTATTTGGTCACGTAGATGATGGCCAAAGTGGGGGGAAGAGGAGGTATTATGCAAAAGTATCAATGGAAACAAGTTCCCACAAAAGAAATGGAGATGACTGTAATGTGAGAAGGAGCCTGGCTGTTACCTGTCTGTCTTACCAGTGTCTGTGGTTGGTGATGCACAGAAGGGAAGGATACTGAGGTTGCTGTTGAAAACAGGTGACAGTTCCAGTGAGCAGGAGTGTTAAATGGTGCCACTGTGAATTGCGCTTAATTCTCTGTTCTGCTCTTGGGACCGTTCTTTTATGGTTGCGCTTGGAGTGATTGAAGATGTGGTACGTCTGTTCTCCAGCAGCACAACCTCTAAGCTACTGGTCCGACGTAGGCAGAGAGCAGGAGGGAAGCGAGACATGTCTTCATTCCAGTGCAGATCTACTTTACAACCCCTGTCCCAGCTTTTGCTCCCCAGGCACTGCTTGAGAGGTTTATGATGGGAGAATTTTACTTGAGCAAAGCCAGGTTGTCCAAGGATCTGCACATAGAAGGTAAAACTCACCTCCTCAGAATGACTCTAGTGCCAGCTTCTCCATAGCACAGAGCTATTGTTTGGGACAGTGAACATCGATGACTTGCATCTGCTTAACTTTGCAAGCCTTCAAGAAACATGCAATACTCCATCAGGTATTACCAAGTCTCTAGCAAATGCACTCCTGTCCTGATTGTATTTTATAATTTCAATTTAGCAGTCTTGATAGCTGCTTTACTATTCCTGGGTCATTGACAACCCTAATGTGAAAAGTATCCAAATTGCACACCTGTGTGTACTTCTGCACTTCCCAGAGAGTGAGTCAGTAGTACAATTAGTGTTTCTTTCACAAAATACCAGTTTCCTCTGGTGTTTATTCCAGTCCTCTGCTTCTTTGGATTTGCAGATGCAGAAAAATAAATGAAAGGGATTGCCACACTTCTATGCAAGAAGGAAAACTGTGAAACCTAAGAGGGATTCTTTGATATATCAACCATGAACTGGCAAATATATCAGCCATGAACTGGCTTATAGCTGTGACAGCTTCAGATAAATTCAGGCCAATGGTATTGCCAGTCACTGATTTGTACTGCAATTAACAGGATTTAGGACGAACATTCTGGCATGATGGGAGTACTGGAGATGTCAAGTGATTTGTTTGTTTGTTTTTTATTTATTATTTTTTCAGGTTTTTTTTCAGCTCCCATTTCTCTGTTTCTTTGAGCTAAACAGCCAAGCACAACTGATGTAGCAGACAGACATGGTTGTCACTCTTCTCACTACTCAAGGTACAAGTACCTTGAATAACACCTGAGTTGTTCTCCGTTACTTCTCTGGGACTTAGCTGGATAGAACTGCTGTTGGATGAAGGAGGGAAGAGAGATCACTGCCCACTTTCTGTCCCTCTTACTTGTGCTGTGAGCTTTGGCAGGGGTCTCTGGTAGGGGTGAAGGGAAAGGGAGCCAAAGGCACAGCAGCAGGTGTGGTGCAGGGCAGTGCTTGGGAACAGTATCATCAGAGAGGTGCAAAACGTGATTTTTGATACACAACAAGTGATTGTTTGGTCCTGTCTGTATTTAGACCTGTATTGCTGCAGTTGAGTATATGTACCCTATCTGCCATTAAATCTTTGTCTTTTGGAAAGCAGCGAGTCTTTGCACAAAATATATTCACATATTATATCTAAAATATAATATGTTTTATATTTTAGGTGCAGGGCTGAAGGTTCAAAAGTCTGTTCTTCAGGTACCTTTCCAGAAGGAGGGTCAGGAGATGTTAGGCTTCCTCTTAAATGTGGAGAAGAAAGGCAGAGCCTGAGTCCCACTCCCAGAAGTCAGTAAAATATTAAACTCTGCTGGATTTCCCACCTCTACTTCCTTATCTGTATTTCGGTTTCTCATCCAGCCTAATAAGTACTATTTGGCTTAAGTGTATCTTTCAGAAAGACATCCAGACTTGCCTGAAGACATCAAGTGATGGAGAGTTCACCACTTTTCTTAGTTAATTAATGGAAAAGAGTAGTTGATGAAAGACTGATTTATTCACTGGTTCAGTTGCAGCTGGAGCCTGTGGTTGATGTGAAAAAACACTGCCTTTATTTCTGAAAGAGCAGCAATGTGGTAACTTGGTTTGGTAAATACTTGTGTTTTAATAGCATCTACTTTAGAAGACAGACTAGAGTTCCTAATATATGTTAGTTACTTTTCTGGAGATACAAAGCAGCATGGCTGGTAAGTTGCATCTAGAATGTTTTTATATCATCAGAGAAATAAGTAAACATCAGAGAATTTTATTTTGAGCATGAGCCTGGAAAAAAACCCTGACTCTAACCCAAGAATTCTTAGCCTCATGGTATTAAGTTTACATAGGTACCACATCACATGGAGTGTGATGCATCAGATGTGCCCACCCTGGTATTCTAGCCACAGGTAAAAGGAACTCTTGTTTATCACTTTATATGCTATTAAATCTATTTTCATGAGCATGCAGTATCTTTGTGCCTCAGGATCAAGCTACTGGTTATATTTGTGAGTATTACTCTGATAGTGCTTGATTATAAAGTTTGTAAAGTTTCCTTTGCTTCTGTTTAAGTGTTTATTTTAAGAATGATGAGTATTTTTTGTAACTTTGCAGAGTACGGATGCCAATTCAAATGTGAGGAAAAGAACGAATGCCACAGTACAGTCTGAAGCTGATGGTGGGAGCCGAATTGACACAAGGCACAGCTCCATCCAGCCTCCCTCTGTAGCTCAGGGGTCTTCTGACATTACACCCCACTCCCTTTCTGCATCAAGTCCCAACCCTTTCACACGCACCAATGCATCAGAGACATTATCTTCTGCAAGAGCTACCCCTCCAGCTCCTCCTTCTACCCCAATTTTAACTGGATTTGTATCCCAGCATGCCACAGCTGGATCCCCTTCCATTCAGCACTTGCTTGGATCTAGACTGGAGCAGATTCAGACCTCCACACCCAATACATTAGGAGCATCTGCAAAGCCATCTGCTGTCACACCACCTGCTCCCCCCGCCGCCCATTCTGGCACGAGTAAGATAGACAAATATGCACGCATTTTATTTCCTGTTACCTTCGGAGCATTTAACATGGTCTACTGGGTGGTGTATCTATCCAAGGATACCATGGAAAAATCGGAAAGTCTAATGTAGTTTTGCTGCTATGTAGTAGTTCCTAAATTATACTCACATTTGATGCAGAGTTTCTTCTGTTGAAACTATTTAAAAAGGTCAATAATTCTTATTTATAAAAGCTGTGTGCTACTTTCCCATTGTAAAGGCTGGAGTTATTGGGGATAATTAGTTAACTCCTACCAGAGTAATGGGTAACAGATTTGTCTTCCTCCCTTCAGCTAGCAGTGAACCATCACTCTCTTCAGACAGACTATTCTGGCTACACAGAACTTGCCTTTGGGAGGAATATGCACCTGAAACAAATCAAAGGCAGAGGTGCACAGCTGTGCAGTGGAACACACCTTGACTGCTAGGAATATGCATGTTGATTACTACAAATCCCTGAGGCACCCAGCACTGCTGTCTGGACACAGCATTGCATTCTTGGAGTGCAAGGTCCATGTCCTGAATATTTTGACAGTGCTTGCTAGACAAGGACTTTCCCTGCTAGATTAAAATTGGCAAAATGAGGGGGGAGAAAATGAACAGTGGGTAAAGAAAAGAGAGTCCAGCCTGGGAGAGTGCAACTCCAGAAAAGTTATGCAAAGGAGTTGTAGAGCTCCATATATTTTTACTAAGCATTATTTTGCGTTGCAACCTGGGAAATTCTCACTCCAAAGTAAGAATGAGTGAATATTGTAAAATCTGAAATCCGATGTAATTCTCAAAATTGGAATTTTTTGTTTGATAAGGTGATCTTAAGTGTGTGATTCTTCTTTGACCTTGCTGACCAGCTTGAGTGGATTTATTCCTAAATTACATCTGTTGTGGTAGATGAGGACCAAGCCCACAATGTTCAACTTTTTATTTGAATTCTTTTTTCTTTCTTTGGATGCTTTGTTGGGTTTTGTTGTTGTTGTCGTGTCCACCCCCCCCCACCCCCCCCCATTTTTCCATCACACTCCTCTGATTTTCTTTGAACATGTATTTCCCCACCACCACCCCTTATATAATGTTTGAGTCAAGTTAAATTTTCAACACGGTTTTAAAAGTGGCTTCAAAATTAAGCAAAACAAATTTTCCTGTGCTTTGATGAGCATGGCTATGGCACATCTTTGAGTGAATGAGAGACACCCTTTTGTGAAGGAATGCTGTGACATAAGAAAAGAAAATTTCTAGGTGGAGCCTGGGGAAAAAAAGTTTGTTTATGATCTGTTTGTTTCTCTTAAGCTATGGCATAGATAGGCACTTTTCTTAGTGGCTCAAATTGCAATATGCAAGCAGGCAACTTTATTAAAGAATTGAATAGTTTAAACCTGATAGAAATCTTCATCAGAAATGTTCTTTTCACCAGAATGGGTGGAAGATATGCTGGCAATAAATCTAAAAATATTTGTCCAGATCCATCTGGCTAGGCAAATGGTTAGCATTTCTGTGCAGGTGACAAGTAAAAATCAAAGGCCAAATTCTCAGCTGTGATCTGGCTGTGCCTGGGTCTGGACTAATCCTTAGCTTCAGTTGATCGGAATAGCAGATTGGTAGCCTATTGTCAAAGGTTTATGCTGGGGGGCAAATCAGGTGAGTGTTGAATGGTTCTGTGCCCAGGTAATGATCAAGTGACCGATGGAGACCACAAGCAACTGGGGTAATTGAGGACATGCATAAGACTGCCTTAGACTATGTTGGGACAAGAATCAGTGTAAAAAGACCCCGTAATGGTGAAACTATGTCTGTATCTTTGTGCCTCTTTCTGTCTCTCCAAACCTTTTAGACAGTTCATGGCTGAGAAGCTGTCCTTTAACGTACGGGACCTGGGAGACTGCAGGAGATGTGTACTACAGCATGTAGTATGGATCCCAGGCTGTGATTTTGTGTATAGCATTGGACTGTCGATGATAGAAAACACAGGATGTGGGCATGTCTTACATGACTTTATTATGATGTAGTGATATAAACAGTTACCTTAGTCTTTTTTTTTTTGCTTAAGTGATGCTCTCAAAAGGCCAGGTGTGGTCCTTTCCTTTTTGTCTTTTACATCTAGAAGAAGTCTGGTATTACAACACTCCTTAGAAAACCATTACACTTACCATAGCACAGAACTGGAGATGGAGCACCCATGCAAGATGTCTAACTGCAGTAATTTGCATCTTTGCATGTACCTCTAGTTGCTGTAGCTGTTTCTTCCCTAATTTGGTCACATTGTTGCAGATTGTCAGAATAGAAGATAGTATACAAGAGATTGTTTATTAATTTTGTTAAACTGGAAGAAACAAAGCTAATCCTATGGCAATTACTGATCATAATTGCACAAACGATAAAGTATTTCTAGTATGAAGAATGATGGCCTTCTGTGTTGAGAGCCTAGTGTTTGCACCAGAAGTTACTGAAATGACTCTTTTCTGTCCTCTCTGATGAAAACCAAGGATGTTTTCTCTCAGGCAGAGCTTTAAACTATTCACTAGAAACAGCTGTCTCTTCCTTCCACCCATCCCCATATAAAGATTGTATAATCAGCTTTCTCAGTGCATTGTTCAGTAGGATCAACACCGGTTCAGGCTGTTTGACCGAGATCGATCTAAATGTGCTACTTGGATTCATTTGTAGTTCATGTTTCACTTTAAAGACTTATAAGGAGGAAAAAAGGATTGCAAAAATTGATAGATTCCAAATATTTATTTCTCTGCTTCCATTTTGGAAGAAATTTTTAGTGATACCCCAAGAAAAAAAAAAAATCTATTTTTAATCTGTCAACGTATTTCTGAACCACCTTCCAACACTTGCATGCCTACATTCAAAGTGAGATATATATATAAAAAAATCTCATTATGAGTCTAGGACTAATTTATTGTACTGTGCTACATTTTTGTGTTACAGCATATGAAGAAATTACCATAAATAGCTTTCCAAAGTACCTACAGACAATGTAAATAGGAATTTATTGTTAACAGTGGTTCTTCATTATATTTAATCTCCTTGCAGAGTGATCAGAAACAGTGAAGAGCCTGCAGTATACTCAGTAATACTGGCAGGTTCTGAATACTGTGTAATTCAGAAGCATAAACAAAAGCAGGAATATGCTAAATATAGTGGCCCAAATGTTCAACACTGCTAACTAAAATCCTAAGGGAGAATGTTGCAGGTGTCATTTCAGTGACCAAATGGCATATTAGGCATGGGTTTGTGTGAGATGAACTCTACAGGAGCTATTTTTATTTTTTTTTCTGCTGGCTTTGTCGAACAATTTTTTTTTTTTTTTTTTTTTTTTGACAGAACCATACTGATTTAAAACTAACCAAACACTTCAGATAAGTCATCTCTATCAACAGGAAAGGAAACTGGATAGAAAGCCAAAAACCCTTACCAGGAAACAGAGATAGATCTCCACTGACTGCTGTTTCCTCGGAGACATTGTTACCAACAACAAAACTCCCACAGATTGCAGTGATGCAGCCCCAACCACTAACACAGTCATTTGAGAAAACCAGTTAAAAACTCAGTTCAGGAAGATTGCCTTCACAGGAACTGAAGTGAATCTTATAGTCAAGTGTGAGCAAGGTCAAATTTCCATCAGCCTGCTATTAACAGGTTTCATCGCAATTGCGAAATAATGAAGCCGAGCAAGGTGGCAAACCCAGACCCCAACCCTCCATGGTGACCTGAGCACTTAGAGCTCATTAGCAGAACTGGAGCCTGTTTTTCCTCCTGTAGAATGGACTTGTCTCCATCAAATGGATGTTGATGGCACATTTCTTCTCCCACGTGTCTTTTAAGTGAAAAAAAAGTAGACTTTGTAAAGTGTTTAGTCATCTGTTCTAGATTACTCTGTGACCAGGCAAGTAGACCATATGATAATTGAATGAAAGAGGTCGATAATTTAATAAGAAACACGATTAGAGCTTTTCTGTTAACGGGGGCTAAAAGTTATTGATTACAGAGTGTTGAAGTGTAGCCTTTGGCATCTCATCATTTTCATTGTTCAGGATGGACCTTGCAAAAAATTGGGGAAACCAAGTAACTCTATTTAAATAGGATTTAACCAGTATTTCTACAGAAAAGTGAATGAACTCAGCTTTTCCATGTGCATAGAATTCTGTCTCCTTCTGCTTCTTGCGTACCTCCTGTATGTCATTTGGCTGCAGTGTACCTTACGCTGTAGTACAGTGTCTGTGTGCCATGTGAGAACATCAGAGTATACAGTGTATATTTATCCACTTTATCCAAAGCCATGTCCCTTGTGCTATTGGAAGCGGAGGGAAGGCCAGAATGGAAGAAATGACCACACAGGTTGTGTAAGAGACACATACTGGCCACCTGGGACATTTTCCCATAGATGCTACAGGAGATTTCCTAGGAGAATCTTTCTCAGTGTGAGAAGCTGGAGCATGCTTTCTTCTGTAGCACACTCTCCCTCTGAATCCCCCAAACTTGCAAGAGATCTGTTTAGAAGACAGAGTAGATCATGGACTTTGCACACCAGGCTCCAGAACTTCTGCTTGACCCAAAAGATTTAAGAGGAAAGAAATTTTGGTGAGTTTTTCCTTGTCTTCCTGGGACTTGCCAGTAGGGCTTGCCTGCACTAAAGTAGATAGGCGTTGTGTGGCTAGCACAGTTGTGAATTGCAGTACAGACAGCTGACAAAAAATTTGCCCGTGGTTTTATTTAATCCTAACATGGAATAACAGATTAGGAAAATGTCAACTGTAGTGTTGAGAAGCCTAGGTGAAGTATACTGTTTGCTGATGATTTCGATAAAGCCAAGGATGATCAAAGTTGTAGAAATATTACAGAACTGCAGAACTATGTGGCCGTAAGTTTGCGGCAGGTCAGTGGGAAGTGGGGAGAATAGGAGGTGCTTTTCATCGTAGTCTGACAAGCATAAAGCAGTACAGCATGAAGTTGGAGGAGCAAAGCTCTATAAATAAAATTTCAGTGAAAATCCAAAGGGTAAACAGCCTTATGGAGGTCAGTATTAACCACCCCGCCCAAATCCCCCAAAACTAGGAAAAAGTCCAGGAAAAAAGAAACCAGTTAAGTGACAATAGCATCTTTTCTCCCCAAATACATTTTTTTTATTTTTTCAAGACCTTATATTTCTTTTACTGTGTGATTCCAAGGTAAGTTACTTATATTTATATTGTCGTAAGGACCTTTACTGGTATCCACTGAAATCAATATGTGTTTTTCATTGACTTTGATGCACTTTAAACAGGAAGTTTAGTGGAAGGAAAAATGCACCATTTTGAAAGTCTGATATGCGTTAATTTGTACAGTCTTCATTTGTAGGTCTCTTCTTGGAGTCAAGATGTAGCTTTTTTTGGAGTATGAGTGTGGTGAGCAGTTTCAGCATGTTCTGAGTAAATCAGACTCTGAAAGTAAGTTTTTGGCACATCCCAAGCAGGTGAGAGTAGCGTGAAGTACGGAGCACTCTGAAAAGATCTTTCTTTGCTAATGTTATGGTCTGTGCTCTTAACTGGAGGGAATGAAAAATGCAATTATTGTAAAATTGGTAGAATTTGTAAAACATTTGGTTTTCACATGAATTGGACAATGCAGTAGGTATTTATTTCAGAATCGAATAACATTGCCTTCTGGTCTGTAAATTAGTGCATCTACAAATATCTCTTAGGCTTTCTTATGCTTTTTATATTATTCCACTAAAAAGGACTTCAAAGCAAACCAGTTACTCTCCACTGCCATTCACTACATTTTTTGGTCATAATTCTATTTTCATTTTCTTGTGCAAGAGAAACTGAGAGCGTGATGGCTTCTTTAAAATAAAAATAACATCAGCAAAAATAAAAAGCTTTGGAGATTCCCTTTTTAGAAAACCATCCAAACTCCCATCAATTACTGAATGCTCTTTTTAAATAATAGCATAGTTTTAGCATTTAAAACTACTAATGTGATCACAGCCTGGATACATATAAATATGTATCTATTCAAATAGTATGAATTCCCTCAAGTGTAAGGGAGACAGGCTCAAGATGCACTTGCAGGCAGTCTTGTTTTGAAAGATTACCTTTCTGGATGGAAAGCACTGTGTGAGGTAGGTTTTTTTTTAATTATTATCATATCTCTATTTTCAAGAAAAAGATCCTGAGGAAAAATACAGTACTACTGAATTTAACTCTCTACTAGCACAGAGATCTAGGTTATTTCCTGCTGGTGATCTTCCTGTTGTTGATCTCCTTCAACATTTGCTGTGTGTTTTTGTGACTGTTGTAGCCACGTTGCTGTTAATTGATGTAGCACTCTATGGATGATCTGATGGCATAAAGAAGCATTTAAAGAAATAATAATTATTTGTGAATATGTTTTCATCCTTGATAAAACTTAACTGGAGGTTTGTAGAAGAAGCAGGTGACAGTATGAAGCACGCAGCTGGACTTCTGAGCTTGATGTATTACAAAATTTAGTTGAGTACTGCTTTGCCTTGCCTCATCATCTTGTGCTGGTGGCTCATCTCCATGGTAAGTAAAGATGCACAAGGATGGAGGACTTGGAAGTCAAGAACCTGTACAAGTATTTCTTTAAAGTGCTTTCAAAGTATGAGATAGTTAACCTTGTTACTAACAGTAACTTTGCAGTCTGCTTTACGTTTGCAAGCTTGAAAAGCTCCTTGTCTGCTAGAATGTACCAAGTCATCAAATGAATAACAACATACTTTTCATAAATAGATGATTCTGTATGTACATGCATTTCATTTTTTATTAATATGTGGCAACATTCTCTGGCACCAGACCAGTGTTGGAGATTTGAAAAGTTTCAGATAACCAGAATTCTTTTAGAATTACATAAAAATACCATGTTGTCTCATAGATGCATTCCTTTGCAGATCAATACCAGCAGCACATTCATGGTGGAAATGAATCCACTTGTGCAAAATCCTGGCCTTGAGTATTTAACCTGTATTTGAAGGGCTCATGAAGCATATGGGGCAGGGCAGGACTTTGGACACATTTGCTTTAAGAGGCTTCTGGATTGGAGCTGGCTTATGTCCTGCCATTGTCTGAAGCAGTCTGCACCAGACAGACCACAAGCAGAATCCATGGTTGTGGTTTATTTTTTTGGGGGGGTGTTTAGGGTTTTTTGTTTGGTTTTTTTAAGACCATGATTACTCCACCATAAAACTGTATTACCGCTGAAGGTAATGCTCCCACCTTCTTCCTTACTGTCTTGCTTTGTGTGGGGAGAAGTATTTGTGTGGTCATGATGAGCTGGCTGAAATAATTTGTCTGGCTAAAACCCAAGTTTGTCTTGTTGTCTTTTGGCTGGTTAGTAACCAGTGGGATCAGTTCTCTGATCAGGCTCCTTGTCTTAGTGCTGGTACAAAGGAGGTGGTGAGGAGGCTGGGATTGATGTTTTGAGCTGGGTTAAAGCTGGTGCGAAACCACAGCCTGAGAATTCTCATCCTGCCTCCACTGGCATTAAAACAAAGGTGCTCTCAGGCTTTTTCGAACCTCAGGTGCCCTCTGTAGTAATTTTTCCTCCACAAAGGTGATTTTGTAAATTACATCAATGACAAATAATGGAGAAAAAAATAGAAAATGCAGGCGAGAATTTATGAAAGAGCCCAAATCATTAAAGTTATCTGAAGAGAGAGAAAAGGAAGAGAAGGGAAAACATGAGTAAGGATGAAAAATTAGTTTCTTGCTACCAAGCAGTTATTTTAAGATATGTCCTATTAGAGGTACTAGAACAGCATCTGGCAGGAAACAGCCTAGAAATAATTATTTCTTCATTATAAGTATAATGAGAAAGTAATAAAGAAAATAAATTGCTAATGTCCTCTTAGAAACATTTGTGTTCCATTGAAGTTGTTTTCATTAAAAAAAGGGTATTTTCATCATCAGCCAGGAAGAATTGGGGGACAGAATGGTAAGGGAAAAAGATTGAGTTTTATTAAGTATTACTGTTTCCCTCTGGTTTAGAGCATTTCTCAACCAAAAATGTAAACAGTAACATTTTTTTTTTATCTTTTGGGGACTCCATATATTTAATTTTCAGTAATGAAGCACTGTGAAACTTAAAGCATTTAACTTGCTTTATGTTTAAGAGACTGAATACAGAGATTGCTGCCTCTGACTTAATTCAGTTATAAAAGGGGGGTGGGGGGCAGAGGAGAAAAAAGCTTTTATTACACTAGCAGCCAGTTTTTAGAAGTATCATGCCTTCCCACTAATCTGAAGACTTCATTCCTTTACCTGAATTCATGGGAGCTTTTTAGTACTGAGCATTTCTGATAGTCCAGTCAGTACTACAGCTTGTGGGCTGTGGCTGCATTTAAGGTAGACATGTCTGAAAATGTACATCCACAACCTCGGCACTTGCACAATGTGGATCCTGTGAAAGGCAAAGATGTGTCTGTAACCCACTGTATGGGTGCATGAGAGCTGTTATGTTGCTGATGTGGGAGAAGTTAGGAACCTATGGTTAGAAACAGAGGGGAGGAAGGAGAGTGAGACTGCCTCTTTCAGAGACAGTGCAGATCTTATATTGGATTAAGCCACTTATGAAAATGCCCCCTACTCTCTTTTCCAAGTAAGCAGCTTAGGCACCAGCTGAGTGCAGTGTGGAATTCAACGCCGACTACAAATCCTGCCCGAGGATCAGCACAATTAATCTGTCCTCGGGTTTCTGATGCAGTGACTGGAAGACTGGAAAGACGTGAGGTAGCAGCTGCTGCCAGCTGGGCTGCATCCATGTTGCTGCTGTGCATCCAAGCTGTAGCATGGGGCATCAGGGTCCTCGGAGCGCGGGGGTGGGATGGAAAATGCTTTCTTGGAGTACAAAATAGGGCAGCCTGAAGCTGAAGAAAACTCTTCCTACAGCTAAGCACTGCTGATACTCACTGTAACAGCACTGAACATCCCAAAGGAGGACCAAGGTATATTGCAGTCTTGTCTTCTCCTTGCATGTCTGCTAAATGCTCTGGTATGGGGAGTGGTGGGAGTGACAAGTACATGTATGGTAATGAAACAGAGCGTGCTTAGTGCTGCTGCCTGGTAAGTACCCACAGTCTCATGCCAGCAGTTTGTGGGCCTTCCCAGAAGCAGAACTGCGTCGCTGAATTTTTGTAGGTACAGTTGTTATGCCCCTACTACTTCCTACTACTTCTCCCGCAGCTTAAACATTGGAAAAGGGGTTTCTCTTTGACGCTCATTTCTCCATTTTGTTGTGTATTTGTGAAGAAGAAAATCAAGCTGAATTTTTCTCTAGTTCTGTTTATTTATTTTATTTAAAAAAGAGGTTTCCTCATCTGCACACATGGAAATCACAAGCTGTGTTGTAAACTTTGGGAAGGTAGCGAACACTTCTAAGCCAACGTCAGGAGAATCTCTATGCTTTTTAATAAGACAGCATTTGTTTTCAAGTAAAATCTCTCATTTGGAGAGTATTTAGTTACAACTTTTAAAATGAGTTGTAGTTTATCAAAATATTTTCTCTGTACTGAAAATGGGAATTTTATTTGTAGCCATTTCACTTAGGAAGGTAAGACTCAATGAATGTACATGGGTTTTCTGTTAAGCTAGTTAATATATGTCACAGTAGGAAAGATGCTTAGCCGTGTGATACTCAGTATCCATTTCATAAATACATGGATTGTATTTTTTCTTTTGAGAATATGGAGATCATATGTAAACAGAAGGTGGGAGAATTTTGTAGAGAGATTTAAAAAGGCTACTTCTCACTTCCTTTCTTGATGTTGTATGCATAAACATAGTGAAACCAGGTAAGAGAAAATACGTGAGTGAAAGACAAGACCTTCTTTGATCTTCACACTCGATTTTTCTCTACTCAGTACACAAGTTAACAGCTTCCCTATACACTTCCACATTTTCCCTCTGCTGTGCCGTGGGGGGAGTGCAGGAGGCAACGCCTGTTCAAACAAGACCTAGGAATTTTTAGATTCCGTTCATCAGTCCAGTCAGGAAGGCACTCGGTCAGTGCTGGCCTTGTTGAGTTCGGAACGTGGTTTCGTAGGTGTAAATTTAGTCCTGATGGAGCAATCTGTTCAGCAGGAGAAGGTATCCCAGTTCTGGGCAAGAGCAGCTGAGGCTGGAGACCATTAGGCGTTTTGCTGAGGTAAGCCGTGAGAGTTCAATTAGGCTTGAGAGCTGCTCATTAGCTGTTTAAAACCCCCTAAGTGTACAAACTAAACCCACGCTTCAGCGTGTCCTGCTACTTTTGCGCTGTTTTGATTCGGTTCAGACCCGTCCCTGGCTTTGCTGCCTTGCCTCACGGCTGAGGTGGGGGGGTGGCCGGGGCCGGGGGGTGCAGGATTCGCACGCCTGCCCCTCGGCCGCGGGCTCGCTCTGCGCGGAGCATCACCGGGGTGGGCAGCGGAGCCTGGGCATGTGCCCGTGCCAGTGGCAGGTGAAACCTGACAGTCGAGCAGCGTGGGTAGGGTTGGAGTACTGAAGTGTGGTCTTTAAAGATTGTTGCCTGGGTTTCAAGATCTGTTATTAGTGCTGTGGCATAAAGCACTTCGGATGCTTGAAGTACAAGTCAGTTGTAGAGCAGACAAAAGATTTTCTGGTTTCTATGTTTTCTGGATGAGTGCTAGCACTGCCAGCCTGCCCGTGCTGTGTGCTGCTGTGACAAGGGCCCTTTGACTTGGATGTATGTGAAGAGTGTTGCATCACTAGCAAATACACAGAGCAGCGACAGTATGTTAGAAGCCTGGCTGCAGACACAGTATTTACTTGCTAGTAATAAGTAAATAAGCCCCCAATGTTTGCCTCAAGTTCCTGTTTCTCCTTACCTTTACCTACTGCCCTTACGCTCTGCCAGTCCTGCCAGTTTTGGTATTCCAAATTGCTGAGGCACTTCTGTGAGCTGTGAAAATTGGTCCATCTAACAAATGATGTGGAACGTCCTTTCTCTCGCTGTCTCAAATCACAGTGGTCAGAGAGGCAGGCTGGGAGATACTACTGTGCTAATTCAAAGTGTAATAGCTGTACCACCTGAGGAACCAAAAGAAAAAGGAAATTTCTACATGATGTGCAGCAGCTGCTATAGCTGTGTGTTATTTTTAAGCTGAAAAAAGTAAAAAGCAAGAAGATGGTATTTACTGGTGTTTTAATTAACTGTAAGCTTTTCTTTTCCTGTGAAGCCCTCTCCATTGTAACCAAAGCATTAGGGTTTAAACTTAAACATTGTAAGGAATACTCCCAGTGAAAAATATGAAGCTTCTTGAAGTATTTTTATCTTTGTTTTCTGTAAAAGCTGTGGCATGCAGAAAATACACACTAAAGCAGCATAATAGAAATGCTTCTTTAACACCCTCTTAGGAAAGTCCCAAATCCCCTAACTTCTTTGTCAGTAATTTACTACTACTGCAATATGTGACTGTCCTAGATGCATGTTGCAAGAGTTTCTGTGCCATGCCAAATTCTGATGTTTATCCCTTTTTGTATTGACTCATACATGGGGAAAAACTGAAAGGAAATCAAAGCAAGGGAAGCATTGGAGTTGAGTTCTTTTACACTGTTCTTTGTGCACATTTTTGTTGCGTGGAACAATGTGGCTGGGAGGACTGGAAGAATCAGAGGTTAACTAAATTATTTGAATGCATATATTCAATGCTGGTCACCTGACTATACTAACAAACTTAAAAGGTGGTTTGATAGCTGTCAACTTGTTTTGCTATTGTGCAGCTTAACTGTTACCTTCCTGTATTATGAACATCTATGTATTTGGAAAATAAATCCATCTTGCAAGAAAGATTGTGCAAAAAAATTGTTCCTGTTATACTCCAGTGTATATTGCTGATGTCAAATAAAATACAATTGTGAGAGTTCTTAAACAGTTGTCTGTAATTGTGGCCTGAAGCAGGAAAAGGAAGGAGTATAGTAAACTTCTTCGATATGGATCCTCCTGCAGTTATTGCTGGAATATTGATGTTAGCTAAATGATTCAATCAACCTGATGCTTTATATATGAACAGATAAAGGGATGGGTTTCATCAGCAATATGATGATTGATAATCTGTTGTATAATTAAGATGGCATACCAGTCTACTGATGCATCATTGCCAAGATGTGTCTCACTATGTTAATAAGCTAAAAGCAAAATAAATTACCTTGCCTCTCTCACAGCAGCAGAAACAAATAATACACATAGTAGTAGTGCCCACTTCTCTCCCTCTCTCTCTCTCTCTCATATTCCTCTGAGGTAATCTAACAGTGCTTACTCCTTGCCTTACCTGCCAATGGGCCAGTTGCCAGCTGTTCTACTTCTTTACATGACCTAAAGTGATTTTTCTAATATTCTGTGCTTGGGCCTGGTAAAGCTTCCATGCATTAAAAAGGCATAGACTTGCAAAAAACTGTGTTTCAGTAAGGGTGAGAAATACCTAGCAATAAATATGTGTAGAGAGAGTTGTATGGAGAAATCATTTCAGTATGCGTGGTGGCCAGTGCAAGGCAGGGGCAGGGCACCCTCATTTCTTTTGCTAAGTGTGGCCAGGACCATCAAATCTTTTTGCAGGCTGAGATGAGAGCTGTCAGAATGGCTTACAGCGCTGCAAAGTGCTGTAACTGCTGCTTGCTTCAGGCACAGATGTTGATGCCAAGAAATCTGCTCTGTTTGACAACCACAGCTGGTTCATAGATTTGGGAGACTCTACATCCCTTTCTCCTGGCTTCTGTGGCTCTACTTCTTAAGGCTGGTGCTCAAATTAGTCATATGTCCTGCTGCTGCCACTTAACACTGTACGGTATGTTGCTGCCCCGCACACCACATTTTATTAATGGCACTTGTATTGATTAGGCAGGAAATTCTGCTGTTAGGCTACAGATGAGGCTTGTTTAGCATCCGGGGAAAGTTGCCATTGACTTCAGTGGATGCTGGGATCAGGTTTTATGCGAGTCAGAACTCTGGCTGCTGGTCCTGGAAGAGGAATTCAGTCTGCAGGCTGAAAGCAATTAGGAACTTTGCTCTGGGCTGTTGCAAAGCACCTCCTAAATTCATTTTTCATACCTCTTCATGTACTTGGGCGTGGTTAGTGTTTCTTGAGAGCACTAGGATCTGTTCCTGGTAGTTAGGAGCATGAGACTTCTGTTGTATGTGTATCTTCAGTCTGAGCGAAAGGGAGCTGAGCCTGGGTTTGCTGTCTGAGTGATCTCGCTGGGGGCCTGTGAAAAATCTGAGATGGAGCTGGGAATAGGTGCTCTTGATTCCCATTAAAATGTTCTACTTCTCTATATAGTACTTAATACTTTTCAGAAGAGAAACACCACAACCGAGGAGGACTCGGCTGGGGAAGCTGGGTTCTGGCTCTTTGCCTGCCACTGTCTTCTGCCCTTTTCCTCCTTCCTTTCTGCAGGGCTGGGTCTCACAGACGTATTCTGGGATGCTCTGTTGCAATGGTCCTGGAGAAGAGACAGGTAAGTATGCCGTTATTTGAATAAAAAGTCCTGGTCTCAAATGCTGAATATTGCTTTTCATCTATGAACAGACTCTGACCTGGAATGTATTAAAGGTAAAACCAGCTCAGCCTGTTAGATTGTCTGAGATGATAAGATGAAAATTATCTAGGAAACCAACCAGATGACAGCTCCAGATATAAGTGAAGGAACACCTGGGAATAGGCTGGATGTAACCCATGTGGCTTTTCATAGCTTATGCTAGCAAGTGTCATGTCAGGATGACAGCCAGCGCAGGCAGAGAGAGGCAGTTGTGTTGACTTCACCTTGGGAGAGAGCGCAGCTGAGTGAGGCTGGAGGAGGAATTCAAGACACAGGGTGAAGGGTAGTCCCAGTATGAGAGCGGGAAGGAACTGGTCACAACCTGATGTTATTAGGCGAGGGAAGACGAAGGCAGGAATTGATGTGATTAAGCCACGATTTAGAGAAATTATATATCAAAGGCTTGTTTTCAACTTTGTTGGAAAGTGATGCTGAAGGGTAGTCTTTAAGAGAAGCAGAGGACTTACCTGTATTGCTGAGCTGGCTTTAATGCTGGTCAAAGCCTTTGGACGGGAATTACATTGCTGGCCCGAGGGATGGTGTGAAAGGACTCTTACTGGAGAACTAGCAGGCGTGAAGCTGTTGGGACAAGACGCCAAAGGCATTCTAGGATGGGAAGTGTGTCCAAGCATACTCACTGGTATTTATTGCAATTTTGGAAATGTTTCCTATATGACTTTTTCTGTTTGCTCTGTGGAGATTTTTACTTTTTTCAACTGAGAAAATTTCATCTTGAACTACAGAAAATTCATTAAAAAGTATTGAAGTATTTTCTTTTTCAGATGACAAGAAGCTGAATAAAGAGCTACTCTGAAGTGTTGTTCACAGCATTAGGAGAACATGCCAAAACAACACAAACAACTCGGGGCTCCCCGGCATTGTATCTACTGGGTGGGTTTTTTTAAACTGGTTACAGACTAAGGTACTTTTTATGTCCTTTCTTTACAAGGCTAATGGTTAGAGCACTTGCCCATAGAAGACCTTCAGAGACTCCTGCCCATTTTACAAGGTGTATATAGGTGCAAGTTCCCAGACGACATAAACCAACTGCAACCATAACATGAAGTAACCATAACCAGTGGGCTGTTACAGGAAAGGAGAACGCCCATGGGGTCCCTTGAAGCATACTAAAATGTTTTTGCTTCAGGAGTCTGTCTGGGATCTGGAGTTGGCAAAGGTGCGTGATTCAGTTGCTGGTTCAGGAGATAATTTTGGACACATTTTTTACAGTGTTTCTGGATCCCTTGTTTGAGGAACCTATACGCCCAGGGAGCCTTAGCACTAGGTAACATTGTATGTGGAGTATGTATAGACCGGTGTTAGAGTGCCTACAGATGTTGCTGGATTTGGCCCTGAATACCGCTAAGATAGCAGCTGATAAAGCAGTTTATGGCCTTGTAATATGGGAACTGGACTCAGCTGAAGAGGCCCAAGTGTTATGTGGGTTGTATGGACACAGATCCAGCTATAGGAGGACTGTTTGTCCCCAGGGACACAACCATCCTGTGAGCCCCACCCTAGCTTTGTGGCTTAAATGCCGTAGTGGTTTTGATACTTGGCTCAAAGAAAAACCTTGTAAGGGTAGATGTAGGCAGTCAGAAATTAAATCAGCCTGATTATTTACATGGGTCTGGGCCTGTCTGAATGACTTTTGCTACTGCAATATAGCAGCGTCTTTTTTACCATGCAGTTGACTTTGGTTCATTTATTTATTCTCCTCAGTAATGTTCTTTGCTTTTATGGAAACCAATTGCATCTGTCAGTTTAGGCTCAAAGTTGTGCTGTTTTTTTTCTAAATTTCCAACTTCTCTAAACAGCATTGCATCTTTGTTATGTGATTCATTGTGGGCTATAAAGCACAGCAGTGCCTTGGTAGATGGTGTGTGTAGGCTTTGCTTCATATGTTGAGAGCTGAAGGTTGAGAAGGTGGGATGCCTTGGGGCTGCAGAAGCAGGACCCTACCAGATTCCCTGGCCATCACACGGGAGGAGGTGTTTGAGGTCTGCTTCCATGCTCTCCATGTGTCTCCCAGCCTCTTCAAGCAGCTTTACTGTCTGAGAGTAGCTGCAGGTGGCATTACCCTAAAAGCCCTTTTCAGTATGTTTTAACTTCAGCATATAAGATTGCAATAAATATCTCCTTTGGAGAGCAAGTGTGGTAAACTTTATCCCTGAATTTGAGAAAACATTATAACTGGTTGTGAATGTAGCTACATAAATAAGGAAATTGTGTATGTTTGCTCCACTTCTCTAATTGGAAGCCTCTCTTTCTGTGATTTTAAGAGCCTGGGATCCTATCAGCATCTTGGGCTTTGATAATTTAAATTAGTAAGATGTCAATATTGATGCTTCTGAATATATTTAGTTATCAAACTTGTGGCCACTTGTAGATCACTGTTTCTGTCAGACCTTTTTCAATCAGTTCTTGCATAATGCATGTTTTATCTTGCCCTTATTTTCATAGGTTCTTGTTAACAAGCTGCATTCTAAAATATGAGCAATTAGACTTCTCTGGGACAGAGTAAAATCACATGAGCATAAGTGGCGATCAGCTTGCTATTGCAAGTGGTGACTGGAAGAGAAGTTGGTTTGGCAGATTCTGATATCTGTGCAAAATACCTGTGTCTGTATGCCAAGAAGGGTTTGGAAAGAGTTAATCTCTAGTGGATTACTCATTTCTCTGTCTGAGGCATCTGTGGGCAAACCTTAATAATTAGGTGTTTTAAAACCTAAATATGAAAACTTTTGTTCATGTTCTGTATGTGCCTTTTAAGTACTTAGCCATTGAGTGCTCATTGTGGTCATTGAAGCTCTGGCTTGGAATGCAAAAGCAGTGCACATAAATGCTATCAGTAGGGAAGAAAAATGCTGTCATCAAAGGCAAAAATACAGAAGGTGTGCTGGCAACATGAGACCTGCACAGTTTGCTGAAAAAAGAAAAATGCACTTAGCAGCAACTCGGCAAGAGTTTTTAGCCTGGAGGTAACAAATTATAGAGATGTCCCACTGTAAACCTGAGTGAAGCCCAAAGGAGTGGTTGAGGAAGATGAGGTGTTTCCCTTTAGGCCACCTCAGGAGAGTCCCCCTCTAGCATCCTAGTCTCTGAAATCCCTTTCTGAGACCCCCTAGCTCTCTGATAAACATAGGATAACGAGCCAGGGATCCCACAGGAGGAGAACCAAGAACCTTTCCTGTGAAGCTCTGGATTGCAAACCCTGGGCTAAGTGCTGGTCATTGCAGCTTTCTAGATGAAAACAACATCCAAACCTATAGTGGAGTTTGAACCTAAACACAAGCAGATGCTATTTCACGGTGATACCATTGCAAAGGCCTTTCTTCCTGCATTTTTTTCTAGGAGTGGGGAGGAGGAGAGAAGGCCAGGTGACAGGGAAGTGAAGGTGGGCAGTGGATGGGAGAGGAAGGCAATTCTATTCTCAGATAATCTTGATGTAATTTGAACAATATTAAAAAATTGTTTGTTTTCCAAGGTACTTTAGGGTCTTGGGCTCACCGTTCTTAGGTCTTTTTGTCTAACAAGTGTGCTGTGGAATGCAAGTCTTGCTAAAATGTTTAAATTTGGTTATGTAGAGACTTGCACTGAACTCCACATTAAATCCTTGGTTAGGTATCCAGTCTCTGTCCCAGCACACACTGTGGTCTGGTTGTTCAGTCAGATGGGAAGAAATGACCAGTGGCAGCAACAGGTTACAGGTGCTCAAAGTGAGAGCTGGGGGAATGAGCCTGAGCATTCTCTTGTTGTTTCATGCAGCTTGATTTAGCATTACCTTGTTCACATGAAAGTCAAATTCATTGAGTAAATTACCTTATATAGTGTGAGCATCTCTTACTTCCATTATCATAGGAGCAGGGTGTGCTAAATTGAGGAAATCAACCAAATCATTACTTAATCGTGTGCTTAATTCATTGTCATGGATTTTCCCCATGAGTATTGGTTAAGTCCTTGCAAATGCATTGCTGTTGCATTTCTCTGTAACCGTTATTTTATTTTTTTTTCACTATTCAGTTAATACATATTACATTAATGTCTTTAAATTTAGGTGATCTCACAAGTAGTTAATTCAGGTTACAAATAGCTTTGTGTGTTACATGTTTATTTAAAGAGTTTTCTAGGGAAACTTGTATAGAATAAAGCATTTTGCAAGAGTCATGAAGAAATGAGAGAAGTACAGAAGATATTTTCTACTGTGTTTGTGCTGGAGCTACTGAAGAGTGAGGTATAGATCCCTACAATGGCCAAATAACAGTGGTCCAAGGTCACCAGATTTATTCCCAAATCCTGTTTTTTTTTCATTTAGACTTTGTCCCATGTATTGTTTCTGTTTCTCTCTGCTTTTCAGTTCCTGCTTTCCTATGTCCAATGTTCCTCCCTGATCTCTCTTTGTAACTAATTCCCTCAACTAACCTAATAATTGGCTTCAATGGGACTTGAGGACATGCTCAAGTGCTCTCCTGAAGAAGGATGCTCTAGTTAATCAGAACTGAAATTGTCTGTGAAGTAAATAACATTTATGAAGAGTTTTCTGAGTTATGAATAAATGCAAGAACAATTTGTTCATGTTCATTTTGTCACAGATTACTTTATTCATAAATTGTTCAGGCAGCTACATAAACCTTTCTCAGATACCTGGTGTGGAAGAGAAATAACCCTACTTACATATTCATTTAGGAGTTTTGTTGATATCCCCCAGTGCAGTAGTTTTACTCTGCAGTCCAGTGTTTGGACAGTGAAAAAAAGACATAGTTTTATCTCTTTCTTGCTCTTATTTCTTCCTGACTACATCTGTACTAGAAGTTAAACACCTAAACTAGTCTCTGGAGTGGTTTTGGCTTGCACCAGCTAGCCAAGTGGTTTCTGCGTGCAATTTGGGCGTTCCTGATGGCAGCTTTCTCAATACATAGTTGCCCTCACTGGAAGGCAAGAGAGGCAAATGGCGTTACTCAATCAGTGCCAGCTGGCCTCAGCAACAGGTAAAGGTCCTGGGCACATTTAACCTAGTAGCATAGTTGCACCAGACTGTGGTGGGGTAGAAAAGAGTCCTTGTGTTCCTTGAAGGACTGTAATTTTACCTGGTCATTAAGCAGAAGCTGCAAAAGGGCTTCTTTGAGTTGAATTGTGAATGTATGGAGGGATGCAGGAACCTGTGTTGTTTGAAAGTAGACTTTTAAAAAGCAGTTGCAGAGGAATACCCCACAGGGTTATAATAATCCTAGCTCAAGGTCAAACTTAACTACCATTAGTGGCATTGTATGCCATTAATACCTGTATTTCAAAATGAAATTACATGTATTACTGCAATTTGGTCCTTTGCAAATGCTTTTCATTGTCTAGGAAATAACCCTAACACATTCCTTCAGTTTGAGATAAAGCCATTTAGCGTTTCAGGCATCACAAGTAAATGATCTTGCTGGTGCCATCATATGTGAACTTCATAGCCTGTGATCACATCCAAGCAGTGACATATAGATAAATCAACTGAGACATACCACAGCTTATTCCACCCAGACTAACATACAGTGATAGCTCCATGCCCAGTGCTGAACCCAAGTTTAGGTGTGTAAGCAGTGACTTTAGAGAAGTATAAGCCTCATATGCTTGGCTGAGTCAAAAGCTCAGATAAATGTGGGACTAAACCTGTACAAACGATACATATTAATTGCCAGATTTTTGACCTGTGCGAAACTATTCAATATAATGACATTGATATTTCCAGCAACTCTGTAATTAAAGACTAATTCCAGAGAAGTATCAGGCATGAACCTCCATGTTGGTTTAGGAGAAATTTGGTGTTTTGTAGATCTGGCCTTATGGATAGGTCTAAGGTATAGTGTACTGCAGGTATCAATACCTGTTATTATTAATAGAAGAGTTTAGGAGGAGGTAAGGACTGAAAAATTTAGAATGGCATTGTGGCTAAAGAATTCCATTCTTAGATGAGGCCGGAAAAAAGAATTAATCAGCTTTAATAGCAAAGAAATTAGCAATGGAGAAATAGAGTGTCTTAGCAATGGAGAAATAGTGTGTCATGGTAAGTCAAATTTTTAGAGAATTTTTTTATATACAACACAAAATTTAGAGCTACGGAACTAAAAAAATCATGAAATGTCAAGAAGTGTGATACAATATGAAAAAGCGTGACCAAAAAAGTTACCTCAGCTGCAGCAAATGTTTCCTAGTTTCAACTGAATAGCAAGCATATCTATAACATACTAATGCAGCACGCTGAAAAATATGTTAGTTGCCATCTGGAAAGTTGCAGTGATTGCACTTTTTAAAAATTTCCTTCTAACAAGAAGCAATTTTGCAATCTCAGCTGTGGCAGAAATTATCAAGATGAAATGCTTCTTTACCTTTACTTAAATGATACATTATGCAAATTGAAAACAGCAATTTAAGGAAACAATTACATAAAGAGAACAGCTTTTCTGATCCTCGAACAGGAAATGTTAAGGGATAAAAAAAGCAAATCCTAAATGCTGTTGACTTCAAGCTATTACAGGAAAAAAGCTCGATACCTTTCTTCATTTCAGGACTTCCTGGCTCAGCTCAGCAATTGCCAGTAAGGACAGTCCTTGTGTAACATCCCTGTTATGAGGCCTTTAAAAATCTGAGAACAAGTAAGTAAAGTTGTACACCTGCTGAAAACTTGAAACGTGAGGATATAGTATTGAAAAAGTATAGGGGTAGTAAACAAGCAGACTCTTACCCTGACCTAATTACTGCACCCCCTTCACATTTACCAGATTTTATGGGATTCATGGCCCAGTGCTTGCTGATCCATGGCCATCAGTGAGTGGTTTTTACTAACAATTTATTTATGTCAGGCTTTAAAACTGAGAAGATGGTCAGTGTCTCTGTGGCTGGGGAAAACCAGGGACATTCAGGTGACGACAATACCGTGTCCCACTTCACTAACCCATCCCCATCGTGTATTTCAATGATTTTAAGCATGCGTTTACATCTTATTGACTTCATAGGCTCTCTTGATTATCTGTGTGTAGATTACCTTTTAGTCTTCTACATTTTGAGTTGCAACTCAGACTCATGGGTTGACATTCACACAGTGAGGGAGACCTTTGGCATTGGGAAAAACCTGCTGGCTGCTATTGTATTCCAGCACAGAGGCTGTCTAGGGACTTTTGGAGTATTTGTAATTGGCTTTTATTCTTAAAAAGCCTGTATCAGAAATGTTTTAATGCTGTCGGTCCTGTCTTGGGTATGAGTCTGGATTAGCTGATCTCCTAAGGTCCATCCTTGAGGAAAAATAAGGTGTATTTCCTTTATTCAGAAAAAAGAAAATGGATCTAGTGATTTTTTTTTTAATAATTATTATCTTGATTCATATTTTTGTGAATATAGCTCCTTGTGTTTCTTAAGAGTTTACATCTTTATTATGAGGACTCCTGCTACTGTCATTATCACACAGTATGATTTGGCAACTGGCAGTTTATATGCCTAACCTTTTTCTAATTCCATTCAAACACTGTCTGCATATTCAGTTTTCTTACGTAAAAATAGAAAGGTTAGATCACTTTTATGTAAACTGATCAAAATATTAAATTTTTAAAAGATCAAAATATAGTTTTTACAAAAGCTTTTCTTAGACTATGATGTTCTCAACATTGGTTTTAGTTTTTAACTGTGCTGCAGCTCAGCTTTGCCTTGTTGAAGTAGTATGCGTAACGTAGTGGCGAGTGGTGAGACCAAAACTGTGTCACCTATGCAATTCAAATGATGTCCTCTCTTCTTTTCAAAAGGTGCAGCTAAAAGGTCCTGCTCTTCTTGCCAGCCCTCCACCTGCCCACCTTTCTGAATAAATATTTTGGCAGTAGAGTGATGGAGGGGGCTGTGGTGCAAGGCAGATGTGATGTCAAAGAAGCAAAAGTTGCAGATGGATTAACTGAAGCTGTGTGTGACAGTAAAAAAATGAATATGAATGGTATGAATGTCTGGGGGTGGGGAATAAACCTGGACCACGTTAGCTTAAAAAAAGACAGCTGTAATGTACTGGGGTCAGTTGCCTGCTGTCATCACTACTGACATCACTGTACATTGGGATAAGGGACAAGAAGTTGGGTGCATTAGTATCATATATTCTTGGAAATATGTTTAACTGCTGCATAAACAGTATATATTTTTAGTTAGGATGTGTCTGTTATTTTAGGCTATTTTTTTTAGGGTTGTGTTTGTGTTTGTTTAGAGTTAGGTGTTAAATCTTAATTGTTGCTGAAAGTAGAGTTTACTAGATAGTTATTTGCATGTACTCACCTGTTCTTCTGGCTTTCCTCTGTTTCCTAATATTATAATTCACTGTGTCCCCAGTTGAACATAAATTTGTATTGAGAGGTAGCGTGGTAAGCACTGAAAACGTGATAAAAGTTCTGGTAATAGAAAACATCCTTAGATTGAATTGACGTATGTCAGTTCTCTTTAAATTTTGTGAGAACAAAAGTAGGTCTATAATTAAGATGTTCAATTTTCAGACTAAACTATGAGATACAATGAAGAAAACTGAAGACAAATTGAACTAAGAAGCTCAGAAATTGATGTGAAGATGATGCCTGGGATTTCCTTAAGAAAAGAAAGGAAAGATAAGGAAACTTGAGATTCAAAATATTGTAGAAAAGATCTCTGTATCTTTTTAAATGAATAAACCTCTCAGAAAGGATTTTGGGAAATATTTAGAGTGCTTTCAAGCAGTCAAAGAAAGGCTGAAGATTTAAGTAAAATGCCTTGGAATTCAGAAAATGGGTGGGTAAAGAAAATTACAAGCAGTCAACCTCAGACATTGAAAGGGAATTAAAGCAAATAAAGGGCTTTTTGCTTAGTAAGTAAGGATGAGATAATGACACTTTACATATTGTATTGAAACAGTATTAAGACAGAGAAATAATATAAGGAAATAATATAGTAATAGAGAGTTGTACTGAAATAATATACAAATGTATGAGTAAAGTAATGAGAACCAAATACCTACCCATCAGCAAGAATTGAAATAAGTCTGTTGATCATAAGAACTTTAATTTCTGAGAGTCAGAACTTGCGGGTGATGATAATGGAGAAAGTATGATTAAGGATGCTGTGACATCTTTGTGAAAGAAGCAGCAAGCAATGTAGCTTCATGAAGGACCATGCAAAATTGGGGGGGGGGGGAACTTAAGCCACAGGTAAAAAAAAAGGAGACATTTGCAAGAATATTAAAGGCACTATTAAAACCAGCATAGAAAAGATAAGACTAATAATGAATTGGTTTGGCCGAAACTAATCAGGTGTTAAAAGGATTTACTAACTGGACAAGGGTGAGAAGGCAAGGAAATGAGAAAAGTAAGTCCATTAATTTTTAAGAAGCTAACGGGTCAGAAAAAAATAGCAGACAATTGAGAATTTCTTTTAAAAAAGAGAAATAAGGGTGCTGAGCTCCAAAAAACCAGCTTTTGATTAAAATCAGCTTTTCTCATTTCTGTGTTTCCAAGAGAAAAAAATAAATAGGATTAAAAAAAAAATCAACAAATGAGAACATGATATTTTGCATTTTTAAAGTAGCTTAGAGGCCGTACGCAATAAAATATTAGAGACAGACTTATTTAGAATTGAATGGGCAGGTATAATTTCTTCTATGTTCACCACCTCTGACTGAGAAGCTATGTAATTGCACTAGGATCATGTTGTACCTGAGCTAAAAGCTCTGCTGGGACAAAAGTTGTGTGTTAAAAAGGTGATTTTTTGCTGGAAAGCTTCCCTTTGGCACACACATTTCAAAGTAGTGTTCACACTGTATCTGATCCAGAGCAAATTATGGGCATTATGAAACCTGTTGAAACGGGCTCTTTTCAAGACTTTGGTGGAAGAATGGCTAACTTTGGCATCCCCTTGAGACTTGGGTGGGAGCTAGATGCTGAATTATGCAGGCTGAAGCAGACATGCAGAAGAATAGAAGGCTGCCAGTGAGAATTTTGGGTGGTATCAAAGGGATTTGAGCACTTACAGGTTTTGGGGGTTGCTGAATGCAATTACATTGGGAAAAACTGGGTTGGCTAAATCCTGCTGTGGGGCCTGCCTACCTCTTCTTTAGTACAACTAACCTTTAGCTCAGATCAGTAATTTCCAGCACATAAAGAGCTGTTAACCTGAGTTTGTAGTGTTTGCTTAAAAAGAAATTAACAACTTGTTTCATTGCAAGCTCTTTCAGCAGACTTAATTTCATTAGCAGGAGATGTCTGGTGAGAGATTCGATAGACCCTGGGGCCAGGAAGAACATCATCACCTTAACACCGATGTGTGCCATGTAGCTGCAACCCCAGAGACCCTGTCTTGGTCACGTTTGGTAAGGCATACATGAAAAGATAGACTTTGGCCCGAAGACCTTACAAGGTTTTCACTATATATTTGTTTTCATGTTATTTAGTTTTAATATGTTCTTCTACAAGCTATTCCTCATCCTTAATTTTCACTACTGTGCAGCAATTTTCCCTTCTTCAGTGCCAGTCCTTCCTCTTTCAGTGTGTGTCTCTAGTGCTCTCATCAGTCTGTTTGCTGTCTTCCCCTTCCCTGTGACGTGTTCCCCCCCATAATCTAGTCAGATGTAAGCTGATCATAGAAATCTTTATGTTCCTTTGTTCAAAGCACCTCGGCACAGTTCTTCACTTCTTTTTTCTGCCTGACAATTATGTTCATGGCTTTGTCATCCCAGTCAGTGGGAGTACAAGAACTAGCAACATCCTGGCATCCTTTTTGAACACACGCACTGGATAGCTTTTACTGAATGCTGTTCTGTCACGATGTTCAAAGCAAACATCTACTGCAATGCAGCTGTTTGAGCTCTGCCTGCGCTTGGTACTATTTTTGTTTGCAGTTCAATACATTTTCTTAAACCTCTTTTTGTAAACTCAGATACATGCTGCAAGCTGATAGCTATTCAGAGAAAAGCATAATCCCTAGGAGCTGCCTGCCTTGGCAAACAGGCACATGCTTTTCAGTGTGTCAACAGGCAGTTGTTCAAGTAGTGTTTGTTCCCTCAGCTTGTATTAGCCTGGCCCAACACTTGAATAATTTTTTCATTTGCCTTCACTTAAGGAGATTGGATGAATGTCCAGAATAGCGAATTGGACAACTGTGGATCCATGCAGTCCCAGCTCAGACGATTTAGTTATTCAGCCTTTTATGCTCTATTAGGGTTATATTAGAATACTGATATTTCAGGACCATGATTGTGCAATTGATATTACCCACATGAGCAGTCCCATATTCTCTAAAACCTGGTGTTGACATGCTGGAAACAGTCTTTTGCTTATCTTCATTAGCTCTTATTTCCTATTCCCCAGTCACAGTGCATTCCTACCTCAGTAAAACAGCTTACCTCCACATCCTCAGGAGAAAAGCTACTGCTTTGCTGTTTTTCCCAATCAAGATTA
Source organism: Buteo buteo (assembly GCF_964188355.1). Lineage (NCBI taxonomy): Eukaryota > Metazoa > Chordata > Aves > Accipitriformes > Accipitridae > Buteo > Buteo buteo. The sequence continues at coordinate 28,838,025 of NC_134171.1, read as the reverse complement.
TTTCAAATTAAAGGATCTTGTTATATGCACACTCAGGGCCTCATCTGTAATCATCCTTCAAATCTTCAGTTTATTCTGTAATTAACTTGTAACTGTATGGCTCATGCAGTGTACAAGTAGTTCAGTTCTTTATGTAAAATGGTCTGCTGATTTGTGAATGGTTTAAAATATTTTTCTTTGAGAATATTCTTTATTTTTTCATTACAATAATGAGAGAAGTAGAAGGTGCTTTTCATGTCTTAGCCAAGTTATAAACACCGGAAGACAATGGTTCTCCACCTCTTTCAAAGAATGAGACCACCTACAACGGATCTTTTCACATCATCTCTGGAACTCTTTTTCTGAAGCAAAGTAGCTGTTAGAGTGCTTAAAATACCTTGATAGTGTGATTATAAATACGTGCTGCAGTCTGGCACGGAATGATTACACGTTTGATATCGGGACTTATTCCATTCAGGTATCTATTAGTGATGGGGGCTATCATTTGAATATTTGACGGCATCAGTACTAACATAAATACTGCAGTTTAAACAAGTATTGTAATACCAGCATGCCTTTTTTGACTTTTGGGGGGTTTTAGGAGGCTGTGGGTCTCCCCTCCCTCCTACAGTAATGTCTCATCTGTACCTGATAAGAAATTTGTGTGAGCTAAGACTTCACCTCAAGATGCAGTGCCAAGGCCCTGGCATGCTTCATCCTTCCCCTCCATACTAAGTTACATTTTCTTCTAGTTATTACAGCCGTTTCCTCCACCCAGTCCCCTTTGGAGTCAGCCATGCTCAGGGCACTCTGCTGTGTTCTGCGTTTTGCTGGGGAGAGTGCGGGAAGGCGCAGATCATGAGAGGGGAGAATGTGAGCAACTCCCAAAGCGCAGCGGTCCTTTGACGTGCAACACGGGCAGAACGTCCTGCTGGCCAACGTGAAGAAGCACAGGTGATGGGAAACAGCTCACAAGTTTGAAAGGCTTCCTCTTCAAGAAGAGGAGGAGCTTGGAGAAGAAAAAGAGTTTTAGGGTTTTCATTTTAGGGGAGGTTTTTGGGTTTTTTTGAGGGGGGAAGAGGGATGAATAAAAGCAAAGGAGAGTGTTTCTCTTGAAGAGTCTGGAGTGCCCTGTACTCCCACCTAAAGAAGGGCAAATTTTTTTCTTGTATTGACTTTAACTAGATTGAGTTGATCTGATCCCTTGCTTTTGGTGAAAAGTGAGACAGTTGAAGATTCCAAAATTAAAGTAGTTGTGGTACTCGCTGAGCTGACTGGAAGGAAGCATGGACAACACATCCTTACTGCCATCCCCTTTCTTTCCTGGCTGTTACCACAGGCCACGCATGTGGCATTATCCCACTGGTGGGAAGAAATGTTGAGGAAGGAAAGTGGAGGTAGGACATGGGCCAGGAGCCTCAGATAACCCAAGCCTGTTCTCATGGGGAGTATCTCTGCCTGACAACTTTGAAGTAACACTACTGCGATAGTAGCATGCCACCTCTCTCTTGAACATGGCTATTTTGATATATTTGACTGTGGTTGCAAAGCTCTTGTATCTTAAAGAGCACAAACATCTAGTTTGTCTCTTTGTTCTTCCCTTAGTATTCACAGTTTGCTCCGGGCACTTGCAGCATTTAGGAATAATATCAGTCTGATTTGTTGCCTGCAAGAGAGTCTAATTAAAACGAGAGAGCAGGATGGGAACTGATGACACACAGTGCAGCTGAGCTGCTCCCAAAGCTGAACATGGCAGCTGCAGTTTTCGTCATTTGCAAAGCCTCAGCCAACACGTTGGCCCACAGAGTTAAAATAAATGTCTAATTACATTGTTTAATTATTTCGGTTCCAAATTCATGCTTGCAAAGTATTGCAAAAGATGGGAGAGAAACACTGAAAGCACCATGATCACGACTGTGGCCTGCCAATAAATCAGAAATCACGATGCTTTTTCTTTGTCAGGTTCCTTCCTTCCCCTGCCGGGTGGTCAGGCTGCAGAGGAAGGGGGCTGTGTGCTTGAACCAGTCTCCAGCCCTCTCCCCTCCCCTGTCACTCGGCACTGACTCACAGCACTGTTTTTCAGCACGATGCTAATTAGCTGCCAAGCAGTGAGATACTGCAAATGCTAAGAGAAAAGACAGGAAAAGACTTCAAAGATATTTACCTTTTTTTTTTTATCATATTGTGAAAGTGATGAAAGAAATATCTAAGCACTTCTGCTTGCATCCAGCAATTTGTTCTGTGCAGGCAGGCATTGCTTCAGGTTATTCTGGGGTAAGGAGGTTATGGCTTTCTTCTTTGCTTTCCATGGAGTAGCTATTCAGTGGGCCAAGGAGAGGGAGCAAATGTGGATTGCCTTGTTAAGTGTGGTGGCTAAATGTGAACGGGGTGGTACTACTGTCCCAGGTAGAGGAAAATTGCTGCAGCAAGAGGGACTGAGATCCCTGCATCAAAGCAGCCTCTGTCTTAGGTCTAAGTCCAGTTTGGGGCATGGGGGGCAAGTGGAGACCTTTTCACCCACAGCTTAAGCAAATGCTCTTGCTTAAAGTGATGAGGACAATTAGGTGCTTAAAACACTCTAGTTTTAGCCCATACCCACAAAAGTATTTGCCAGTAAAGAGATTAATACTATCTAGATTAATAGGTCCACTCTATTTGTACAAAGGTTGTGTGTCAGTTAAGCTGTTTGTGAATCAACTGTTCATCTAAATTATCTTTACCAAGAGCGTGGGAAATGATGTGACTTTCCACATGTGAATGGTTCCCACTGATTGTGCATAGTTACTTAGGTGGTGGCCCACTACAGCTGTAATGTGTTATTCTTAATTTGCCATTCTTCAAATAGCTCAATAGCAGATGAATGTTGAATACATTGTCAAAAAGTAGGCAAAAAAGTCTTTAAGAAAGACTTCTCATTTTCATCTAAGTCTACTTGTCTTTTCTTTTCCTGGTGTTAAAGTTCTTCCTTTCCCCAGTCAGGGAAATTCTGCACAACATGAATGAAGATTACCAAAATAGTCAATGCCTCACTATTAATTTGTATGATGAAGGAGACATCTGAACTGTCAGGGAATACTTAGTGTCAACAGTTTGCAGTCATCAAACTCATGATTCATTCACAAAGAAATTGTGACAGCAGGTGATGAACTTGGTAAGCTCTCTTGAGAACATAGTTTTGTTCTCCCACAAACTGAATCTCACATTTCTCATATCTATACTGAGACCTTCTCCATTTCTACATAGAAGTAATAAGAGGGGAAAATGAAACCTAGAGCACCGAGAAGCCAGGCCTATTCAGAATCCAAAGTTTTGGCCTTTTTTTAATGATGCACATTTTGCACGCCAAAGGGATTTACTCTAATAACAGTTGTTAATTATTACAAAGATAAACTGGCTGAAGAGGGAAAAGAATTGTCCCCAGAGTTTAGTGTCAGTTTGCTGCTGATCTCTCTTCAGCTATTGTAATGGTACTACCAACAATGACTGCACACTGCAGTCAACTGGAAAGCCAATTGATTTCTTAATACTTCTTTTGGAGCATATGATCAGTCAGCTGCACTCTCCTTTTTCAAATCAGGGCTTTCTGATTTTAATTCTCTGTTTCTTCTCCAAACTGATGCTTTTTATAATTAGAGCATTACAAAAAGACTTTCTGGAAAGCCTACATAGAAGAAAAAGTAGGTTTCATTTCTTTTGTTCTAGTCTGATCCTGTGGGGTGGTTTAATGTGATGATTACATAGAAATCTTGATGCCCATCTGAGAGTGGTAAGAATTTAAATGAGTGATTTTTATTTCTCTTAACCTGGAGATAACATAAATTAGAATTTGATAAAATGCACAAACTGAGGCAAAATGAAATTACACTTTTTCAGCTGCCCTTGGGTCTCTACACCTTGCCGGTCCCTTACCTTGTCTGTTTCTCTTTTTTTTTTTTTTTTTTTTTTTTTTATGTGCACATCTGTGAGTAGTATTTCATTTTCACATGTATTTCAGGATTTATTCAGGTCTATTTGTTTAAACTGTGCAATCCATAAATGTATGGATTGTCACTAGCCTTTATCCAGATACCAGTCACAGTTCTTTATTATCTTGGACATTATTTTCATCTAATCTAAAGTAAATCTAAAATGGTATTTTATTTTCTGCACCTTTTTTTATTCATTTTCAACTGAAGGAGTGAAAGCAGCTCATAGATTTTGTGGTGAGAGCAAAATCAATGCAATTATTCAGATATAGAAGGATATTAAAATATACCATGATAGCTGCTGCTCACTAAAATCCCTGTTCTGATCCCCAGTTCATAAGCAGTTGAAGGAAACAAAAAAAAAATGTTAACTGTACCTTTCCAAATGTTTATTTCCACCTGGGCAGGCAGAGAAAGGTCATTAATCGATACACCCCATGCTGGTCCTCGCTGGTGAGACTGCTTCCCACCTCTGTTGGTGAGAATGCACTTTCTTTTGAAAGCTTGGACTTACCCCTGCCCCCTGTAAGCTAGAAGGACCAGAGGCAACATGAGGCTGGTGTAGTGGGATGTGATGCTGTGATGCATAACTACTGCTAAAAAGACAGGGTGTTTACCAGGTTGCATCTCATCTCTCTGCTCTGTGAAGGCATACTGCTTATCAGATGCAATAAGCATGAGGCCACTAGACCTGAGATTTCATTCTGCCACAGGGCCCGAAAAGGTAACCATGCTTCCCAATGACAGCGATCTGCTTTCACCCTTGAGTGTGCATGCAAGGGAGGACTACAGTTAAGCTCACACAGTGTATACATTGAAAAAATACTTCATCAAAACTCCTGTTAGAATTAGATTTTTAAGTTGAATGTTATCCTGGATTTTCAAACACCCTGTTAAGTAATGGATATATTCATGTTCTTGCAATTCTAGAGGAGTACAACTTTGACAGCATGGCAACAGGGCATTCTGCAAGCATCAAAACAGCAATGGGTGAGATTTTCAAGGCAAGTACAGAATTTAGCTAGCAAAAGGGAGATTGAAATCCATTATTGTAAGGACAGCTTTCCGCATCACAATCCACACTTGAAAATGGTGTGGTTCATTTTTTCTTTTGAAGAAGCTGCAGTCAAGTGGGAAGGGAGAAAGAAAACAAAAACCGGAATGTAGTGTATACAGGCTTCTTTTATGCCAGCCTGTTAATGCCTGTTGCCCTTAAGACAGCTTTTATGCTGTTAAAATAAAATTAAAAAAAAAAACAACATCTCCTACTTTTCAGTGAAGAATTTAAAAGACTGAAATGGAGACTTCTGAGTTCTTGCAAGATCTTGTTATCCAGACCATCTCTGGAAGAGTCTGGTACTTCAGTGAAGCGTTAAGTTACCCCATGAAACCTTCAGTTACTCCACATCATTTCCATTCCAGTTTTCAGAATTTCCCTCATGGGGATGGTCACTGGCTCTCCTGGCTCACCATGCCATCCAGTTGCTGAGTCTCTTTCAACTTTAAGTGTGTGTTTACACAGTTAGATCAAGTGTTCTGCAAATGAAAAGCTCAACTAAAATCCAAGCAGTAGGCTGCCATTCATGGATGCAGTATTTCTCCTTGAAATCAGTTGCCCTCTTCAAAGAGAAATTGCCACATATCTCCCATCTTCTAGATGTTTTATTCATCCACAGAGGTGGTTGGGCCAATCTCAACTTTAACTTTCAACTTAAACTCACGTGAGAGTGGCTTTAGATATTGCTGGCTGAGGTTTCTAAACTAAAGTAAAAATGTTTATGCGTGCTGGCATGACAGCTGCAAGATGTGCAGTGTGTCACTGTGAAGGCTGGGTAACTTCACAGTGGCGACACCAGTACCTGCTTGGGTCTAGATACAATAGGGACTTACTTGCCTAGAAAGTAGGCTTTGCAGCACCTAGCTTGATCCTAGAAACCAGGAAGAACTCTTAAAGAGATCAACCTGCTTGGATAAAGAATAATCTGGGTACAGCAGCAAACCTTAAAAATGTCACTGCCTTGATTTTTATCTTATTTTAATGGTAGCCAGACTTAAATGCATGAAATTTTGGACAAAATTTGAGTGTAATTAGTAACACCCCCTATAAATTTTCTAAATACAAGGCTGAGTGAAACTCTAAGTATTTTCGTTTTTTTTTTCCAACTTAGATGTCCTTGGATATTTTTACTTAAAAACATTTTTCGTACTTCAGTACTCAGTAAAGGCATAACCAAGGTGCACAGCTTAGCTTTGAACAGTCTATTTAGCAAGTTTTCTCTTTCAAGGTTCAGAGTCTTAAAACTGTGGATGAACTGTCTGAAACTATATATAAGCCTTCTGCAGAATGCTTGCCTTTATGAACCCCTCCTAGTTTATGTTTCTTTAAGATTGTTATTTAAAACATGGCTTGTCTTGTTTTATTTAGATGCTTGAATTGCACGTGCCAGTAGCAATAGCACACTCCAGGTAATTCATTTCCAGTTGAGCTTCACTCTGCTTGAGTGCTTAAAAAGCCATTTGGCTTTCTTTCTTGTACCTTTTAATGCCCCCCACAGTCTGCAGTAACCGTTCAAGAAATTCACTGCTTGTCATGGCCTATTGCTTTAATTTAAAAAGCTAAATTTGGAGACTCCACATGCTCTGCTGTCAGCTTTTCCAGTGTAAACCTGTCCTACCATGGGAAATTGGCAGTGGACTTCACTACCCCTGAAAAAGACTCATCATTAATATAGTGGCAAAATAGTAGAAAAATACATTGGCTGTGTCAAACTTGTGAAAAGTAGTGCAGATATAAATTTGAAACCTGCCAAGGCTTCTAAAAAATCCCAGCTGTCTTAAGGCAATCTCTGCCTTGGGGGATTGAACGCACCACGGAGACCGTGAGGTGGCACGCGATGTGGCAGCACCAGGCAGATACTCACACGAGTCAGGAGGCACTACAGGAACGTCGGCAAAGCAGCTCGCCCATGGCAATGCAGTTACTGCCTGCGTTTCTCCCTGTCTGGAGTGTCTGGCTTGTGCTGCATGATACTCCTGGCTCTTGGAGATAGCTTTTGTGGAGAATGTCCGATGGCTGTGATGTAAACACAGCAATTCAAGAGAATCTTAAGTCTCACCACAGCATTTTGCCTTCAGGACAGCCCCCAAATCCCTTTTTGCTTGACTGGGTTTGCTCATGTTGTACCTAAAATCCTGGAGAGAATGACAGTCAACAATGTGTCCCATCCAGCAGTGGGCATGGTAACTCTCATTTCTCCTATTTAATCTAAGCCTTTGCCTTATCTGGCACTGGAAAGGAATATACTGAAGTCAAGAGCTGATCCGTACAGCAGAAGAAATCTGATTGGTAAAAAAAGCACATTAACAACCAAGGGTAGACACAGTTGATATCTGAAGGGTGGTAAGCAAGTCAATAAGAGCTCCCCAACCCCATCACCATGAACCGACTCTAGATAGCACAGATCAGTGAGGTGCTGAATCTAGATTATCACACTTGTAACTCTGCGTGGTTTATCACTGCTTAGTCTTGGCAGAACAGCTTCCGATCCATCTGAAGGGCAGTTTCCCTCACAGCATCCTCCCAAGTACCATCTAGGTATAAGTTTATGTACAAACCCCCAAATCTGAGCATTTTTAGGGTTCACCCAATGGATAGGATGAGGTCCCTTGTCATAACATGATTGAAGCCTGTTTCTGGGCAAAGAGATCAGTTTGCATGTAAAGGTTCAGTCACACCATGGGGATGAGGGAAGTCTAGGTTAAATACTTTCAGCAGATCTGTCCTGTCCCAGGAGAATGCGCTCCAGTGCCACAGAGCATTGGGTAAGATGTCACCTCTGTTAGAGCTGTGCCATTGTGCAGGCACAACTTAAAGGTTTATGGATGCCAGAGAAGAAAGAAGGGTATAGTTTGGCTTGTGGTATATCTACTTAGTGTTTTGCAAGTAGAAGCAAGCTGGCTCTCTCCAGGCTTCAAGCTGGCTGAACATGAGCCAGCTCTAAGCCAAAGCTGTGTAGCTCCAGATAGCACATTGCTAACCCTAGGCTAATCAGTAATCTGAAAGGCAGGATTTATTAGGTTGGGCCCAGTGCCACTCTAATGCAACTAGGCAATATCCCACCCGCTGACAGACCAGGCAGGCGCACTGCTTGAAGAATAAGGGCACCCAGATTTGAGGTGCCTGGAGAAGGCCTTGCATTCCAGTCAGCAACCTCCAACTTATTTCTGGGTTTGTAGCTATTCTCCTTCATCTGTGTCACACAAATCATACAGAGTTTGGATTGATCACAGCATGATCAAAGCCATACTGTGACAATAAGCAATTTGAGCTTCCCTTTTTGCTGTTCGTGGTGAGACCACTACTGAGCTTTTGAGTATTTATAGCTTTATAACTTAGATACTTATCTCCAGGTCACACCACATGCTGTATATTGACTGCAAATTGATTTTTGCTCATTGTGTAACCCTACCTTTTAAAAATAAAGCTATTGCAGAATTATATTCAAGGGCCCTGTCTCTTCACTTAGAGGTAGCTCATACGCTATATTACTTTTTTTCTCTTTTGTGATCGGTTTAGCACATAAAGCTGTTACTTATTTAGTAGGCATTTTCATTTGCAGATTTTTTTTTTCTTTTTAGATTTACACATTTTTGTAAAACAGCGGAAATCTTAATATGTAAAAGATTAATATGTGCTTTTCTTTTCAGATGGTCTGAGCATTAACATTCCATAAATAGTCCAATTTTCCCTCTGAGTTGATAAGTAGTCAAAGACTTCCACTAAGGACATTTTTACTTTATCATCCAGAATGTGAACAAATTTAAATTTAACTGGCAATTATTGGTGGTGAATGGAAGTTAAATATATGAGTGTTTTTCTAATTTAGTTTGGTTAATCTCATCTTCAGTGCGACTAAGTAATTGCTTGAGGAGCCATCAAGACAAAAGGCTCATGACAGGCTCATAGGCTTGTATATTGCTGTGGTATACTAATTTATGCTGTGTCAGCATCATCCACCAAGAACCAAGAAGATATTCCAGCCTCTGGTCTCAGGAACTTTAAAATGCTTTTTATTTGCATTAAGGTACTCTAAGAAATATAAAAATGCAAACTCAACCTCACTGTGGAATTCTGTGTTCAGCAGCTGAAATGTCACCATGTGACACATGATTTTTGAGGAGATGTAATTCCAGACATACACATTCCTCATGAGGCTATACCTCATTTATGTTAGTTACATAAACTGAAGGCTCAGGATATATGCAACCATTGAAACCGTCTTCTGATCTTCAGTTCTTTTGCTGATGTTGCTTTTTTATTCTGATGCTTGAATAATTTAGCAAGCTCCAGGATTCAGAGGATCTGTTTCTGTAGTCCCAGGAAAGGTACTTATGGAGCCAAACCTTAAAGTTCAAAAAGTGACAATGGCTAAGAGTGTAGTCCTTACCAGCTGGTATTCTAGGAATGCCATAGATAATTACAAATAAAAGCAGAACTAATAAATATTTGTAACAGTGGAACCCATCCTGGAGTAGGACTACGTTGTGCCAGGCTATGCAAACACAAAGCTTCTTTCTGTATAGCTGTGCTAACTGGATAAGAGATGCCATTTGGGTGGTCCAGCTATAATAACTTTTCAGAGCTTTAGTAAGCAAATTAAAACAAATGGTTGGCTCTCCTAGTTCTATCTTAAATGTGTTTAGGTATCGGAAGAGATTGGTAGCACCAATGAGACAGTGGTCAGACTTCACCTTGGGGAGCAATCATCTGATTTTGGTCACCTACCTTGAGGAAAGATGAATTGGTAGCATAGCTGATGCAGAGTAAGACTACTAGTATAGTTGGGGGACTAGCAGCCTTTTTTATGACAGGAGCTCTGCTGGTGTGGCCCCACCAGATTAAAGCTGGAAGACAACAGCTATCTGATAATTTAATTAGTATCTAATACATTGGAGATTCAATAACAGGTGAAGGAGAAGGTAAGTGACTGATGATTCTTTCCTTTCACTTTATCCTGAGTTTGATAACTTTTCATTCTTTTTTTTTCATAATGCCAATTCAATGGCTATTCCTAAGATCACTGTACATGGAAGCCAAATGGTAGAGAGTGGCTTTCTTTAAACTTATCTGTATTCAACAAAAGCAGACAAATAGCCATTAAATAATAGCATTATTTATTTAATTATTCCTTGACATATATAGAGCTTGTTTCTTTCTCCATTGCGTGTGAAAAAAGCCAAATGGATTTCAAACACTGTCACATTACAGTTTGCTGCTTACACTAGGGGCACTAATTTATACTCACATTGAGCAGATGTAGATGGTACAGAAGACTACCTGTGAAAAGCCAGGTGTCCATACTTTTCTTATTCCAGAGAAGCAATACCCTAATCTCCTTTTAATTAGTTTACCTAGGGAAAGTAGCACTCCTTCAAACATTAGAGTATGAATAAAAATCTGTTCTTTTCTATACTTGATAAATGTGTTTTTCAGACTGAAATAATAAGACTAGCAGGGAATTGCTCTTTTATTGCTCCTGTGACTCTAAGCTAGTTAAAGGTAGTCAAAGAAACTGTAACGGGCAGTCTTAGGGTTCCTTCTGAAACTGTATTTTTCTAATGTACACTTCCCTCAAATCTCTTTTCATACCATTTGACAGTGGTATATAATAAAATTAATGTGTTTAATTTAGTTAAATGTAATATAATGACAGTCATGTTATATTTCTCAGAAGGATACAGGAATAATCCTGATGGATAGATGCAGATCTACATTCCTAGCTAGATGTGTTTCTTCTCTAAGTTTTGCTGATGCACCTCCATTCTGAGCACTTGGCTTTCTTCCTGAGATAATATCATTCATGGCTTCCTGAGAATCTGGATGAAATGAGTCAGGGTTTTGTCAGGAGGATTAAGATGAGATCTAGTGAGGCATCCACATTAAAAATAGCAATGTAGAATAGCCCTGCTCTGGCAGCCACCTAAGCCAGGACAGCTCCAAAACTCATGCAGGATCATGCAGGTCAGAGGGCTGGAGCACCTCTCCTAGGAAGACAGGCTGAGAGGGTTGGGGTTGTTCAGCCTGGAGAAGGCTCCAGGATGACCTTCCAGTACCTAAAGGAGGCCTACAAGAAAGATGTAGAGGGACTTTTTACAAGGGCATGTAGATATGGGACATGAGGTAATGCCTTTAAACTGGAAAAGGGTAAATTTAGATTAGATGTAAGGAAGAAAATCTTCACTGTGAGGGTGGTGAGGCACTGGCACAGGTTGCCCAGAGAGGTTGTGGATGCCCCATCCCTGAAGTGTTCAAGGCCAGGTTGGCTGGGGCTTTGAGCAACCTGGTCTAGTGGAAGGTGTCCCTGCCCCTGGCAGGGTGGGGGTTGGAACTAGATGACCTTTAAGGTCCCTTCCAACCCAAACCATTCTATGATTCTATGATCTGTAACTAGGTCACAAAATTTTCCTTAATTTGCCTTTATAGGGGAATTCAGAGGCTTCCTTGTTTAAACAAAAGCTACCCCACTGATCTGGGCTTCGCTATGATCTGCATGTGAGGTAAAGCAGAGTTTAACCTCTGCCAGTCTCTGGAGGTGACTACAACCTTAGTTTAAACCCTTCTACAGGGGACACAATTATTTTCTTACCTAAGTAATTTCTTGCCTAGAATCTCCACATTTTAAGAAAGATGTACGCTTGGAAGGTGATGGAATTTCTCTCTCAGGTATGCTTCTTCTCAAGGCAGTGAAGATCACCTCTAAATCCTTTAGCCAAGTCTCCTGAGATGTTGTCATGGTTTAACCCCAGCTGGCAATTAAGCACCATGCAGCTGCTCGCTCACTCCCCACCTCCCCAGTGGGATGGGGGAGAGAATTGGGAAAAAAAAAGAAAAACTTATGGGTTGAGATAAAGACAGTTTACTAGGACAGAAAAGGAAGGAATAACAGTAATAAATATAGGAAATAAGTAATGCACAATACAATTGCTCACTACCTGCTGACCAATGCCCAGTCAATCCCGAAGCTGCAGTGCCCCCCAGCCAACTCCCTCCCGCCCCCCAATTTATATACTAGGCATGACTTGATATGGTATGGAATATCCCTTTGGCTCATTTGTGTCAGCTGCCCTGACTGTGTCCCCTCCCAGTTTCTTGTGCACTCCCAACCTCTGCTGGCAGGGCAGTATGAAATGCTGAAAAGTCCTTGACTTAGTATAAAGACAGCTTAGCAACAACTAAAACGTCAGTGTGTTATCAACATTATTCTCATCCTAAATCCAAAACACCGCACTATACTAGGTACTAGAAAGAAAATTAACTTTATTCCAGCTGAAACCAGGGCAATATCCACCCCTTATTCTATACAATCTATGTCATGTCCAGGTCCCACACTTTCAGATACATTTTCAATTAATCACCACCACTTTTCCTGTCTTTTGATACATATACACACAGATATCATTCCCTTAGTCTATGGGCCTTTAAAGTGTCCGTTGAGTTGATTTAGTCCAGGACTTTGCGCTCCATCTGTCATAACAGTCTTTCTGGGCAGGAGGAATGGTGCGAAGTCTGCTCAGTCGGCAGAGCAGGATCGGGTTTTGGTGTGGTGCAGCAGGTGGGTGACATTGGGCAGGAGGATGTTGTGTAGTGTTGGATTGTTGCATGCTGAGGTCAGTCCTGGTTCCATCACTACTGCACTTCACTCAGTTTTATCAAAGTTCATTCTTCCTTAATCTAAGTGATTCTTCCTGTAATAACATTGATATAGACTATAACAATTATAATGATGACATACAGTGGCAGGGTTATCTAGCAATTAACATCACACAATTTAATTCATTGGCTGTTCTCATCTAAAATCAAATCCCCTTGAGGCACACATCGGACTCCCCCATCCTTCTGCATCACCCACCAAGTGCACCCAGCTCCTTGAGCAAAAGCAATCCCATGAATGGGTTTACCTTTGCCTGAGGGAGGAGTGACCCAAACTGTGTTCCCTAACATATTCTTTATGTGCACTACGGGGACTTTATCCCCTTCTACAGTACATAAAAGTTTTGATTAGGCAGTGTTAACTAACCAGGTGGCTTTTGCTAAATGTGTATCCCAATGCTTGAATGTCCCAGCACCCGTTGTTCTCAGACTCTTGGGTATGTGGGCATCTACATGACGTACTTTTACAACCAGATTCTCTAGCTGGGATGTGATATCTTGCCACAGTATGGCCGCCCAGATGGGTGGACCTCTGCATTGCCAGTTGCTCTGCTTCCATTGCTGTAACCACCCCCACAGGGCATTTGCCACCATCCATGAGTCCATATAGAGATAGAGCACTGGCCGCTTTTCTCATTCAGCAATTTCTAAAGATATCTGGATGGCTTCCACCTCTGCAAACTGACTCGATTCACCTTCTCTTTCAGCAGTTTCTGCAACTTGTTGTATAGGGCCCCATACAGCAGCCTTCCACCTCTGATGTTTTCCCACAATGCGACAGGACCCATCAGTAAACAGGGCATATAGTCTCTCATTTTCTGGCAGTTTATTATACAGTGGGGTCCCTTCAGCATGCATCACCTCTTCTTGTGGAATAATTGCTGGAGGTTACTTATTGATATGTTCCCCCTCTTAAGGGAAGGTAAAACTCCAGGGTGGAATGCGGTGGATGTACATAAAATCTGTTCCATAATAATTCCCTAAGCAACATAACCTGCAACCTTAGATGTTAGCAGCATCAGGGGAGCTTGGTATGCTGACTCTAAGAGAAACAACAGGGAGGGTGGAGCGGAGTGGAGACACCATGGCCAGGCTCTGTGATATCACCGCAGAGATGGGGAACTGGAAGTACCGGAAAAAGAATTGAAGGTCCCTGCATTGAGTCCACTGAAGCAAGGAGGTGAAACAATGGGGTTCTGCCAATACTATTGCCTTACTTCTGATTTATATCATAAGTGCCCAGTTCTGGAGTAGTGACACACAAAATCATGTCCTCTGGGTGAACTTTGCTCATCATAATCTCATTATAATACCAAAAGACACCTCCATCCCAAAAGCTACCTGTCTTCAAGGTGCGACCACCCCTCACTGAGCATGTGCTCTGAAATTTCTCTAGCATATACTTTTAAAAGTAAAGCGAGGAGATTGTATACCAATCATAATAAAGGTATGTATGACTAGAGTCACTCAAGCTCCACCTTAAAATAAGAAAATAGTATAAAAGGGCTTAAGAGAGAAGGAATGCTAGGAAGATACCATCATAGACAAGTTTGGAGAACATTGCTGACTTCTGGGATCAGTTGATGGGCTGAACCTCTCTTGCCCTCATAAGGACACCTATTGGGTAAGATTCAAACCCTCAGTTACACCTAGTGCTTCCCCTGGAAACTTAGAAATCTCTGCACAGTTTTTCCATAATTTAATGCATTTGTAGTTGACTGTATCATTCATATTCTTGGTACTTGCATGTGCTTTGCAGACAGTGTATTTATCACTGGCAATCCAAAAGAATCTGCACTTCTGTTGCTTTAATAAACTGTATTATTCATTAAAATCTAGCCGTGATAGTTCATTGTATGCGACCACACTCCGTAAGTCTGGCTGTGATAGTTCGTTGAATGTGACTAGATTGGAAGTACTGTTCATTAAATTCTAGCCTTGACAGTTCGTTGAATGCGACCACACTTCTTAAGTCTGGCCGTGATAGTTCGTTGAACATGACTAGATTGAAAATATATTACTATATCAGCCCCTTTGATATCTGAGGATAAGCTGGAACACAAGGGGGTTTATTTTCTGCCAAACTTCTTTACCTTTTAATGCAACACCTCTGGTTATATTCCAAAATCTTTGCCTTCTGCCCAGTCTGTGATCACTTCTAAAATTCCTGGGTGACTGAGGTTTCCTATTAGAGTTCGTTGTGTGATCAGTGAAACACACTTACTCCATGTAGCATCAGTTGCATGATGTGTAGAGGAGACCCTCCCTTTGAACATCCAGCCCAGCACCGGCAGTCAGGGTGCTGAGAGGAGGTGTGCTTCAGTACCAACCACTTCTGAGGCGGCTCGAACTCCTTCATGTGCTGCCAAAACTGGAGTATAGCAGCCTCGGATCCTCGATATCCCTGACCCCAAAACCCTAGGGGTTGGTCTCAGGTCTCCCCAGATGCTCTCTGCCAGAGACTCCAGGTAGGGACATTCTCCCCAGCTGCAGTGTAGAGCACATTTTTAACATCTTGTCCTGCCTGGACTGGCCCAAGGGCTACTGCGTGAACAATCTCCTGTTTAATTTGTTCAAAGGCTTGTTGTTGCTCAGGGGCCCATTTAAAATCATTCTTCTTCCAGGTCACTTGATAGACAGGGCTTACAATCAGACTGTAGTTTGGAATATGCATTCTCCAAAAACCCACAATGCCTAAGAAAGCTTGTGTTTCCTTTTTCCTAGTCAGTGGACATATAGCTGCTATTTTGTTTTTCACATCCATCGGGATCTGACGATGTCCATCTTGCCATTTTATTCCTAAAAACTGGATCCTCTGTGCAAGTCCCTTGACCTTACTTTGTTTTATGGCAAAACCAGCTTTTGGAAGGATTTGGATTATTTGCGTCATTTTTTCAAAAACTTCTTCTGCTGTGTTGCCCCATATGATGTCATCAGTGTACTGCAGGTGTTCCAAAGCTTCACCCTTTTCCAGTGCAGTCTGGATTAGTCCATGGCAAATGGTGGGGCTGTGTTTCCACCCCTGGGGCAGTAGTTCTCAGGTGTATGGGACGCCCCTCCAAGTGAAAACAAACTGTGGCCAGCACTCTGCTGCCAAAGGGATTGAGAAAAACACATTAATGATATTGTGTCATACCACTTGGCTGCCTTTGACTCCAGTGCATACTGAAGTTCCAGCCTGTCCGGCATGGTAGCACTCAGCAGCGGCATGACTTCATTCAGGCCACGATAGGCTGCTGTTAGTCTCCACTCCCCATTAAACTTTTGCACTAGCCATATGGGGCTGTTAAAGGGTGACTGAGTTTTGCTGATCACCCCTTGGCTCTCCAGTTGACAAATCAGCTTATGGATGGGAACCAGGGAGTCTTGGTGCGATATCACCGCCGGTGCACTGTTGTGGTAGCGACTGACACTTGTTGTTCTTTAACCCTCAACAACCCCATGCAGAAGGGTCCTCAGAGAGACCAGGCAGGGTAGACAGCTGTTTAATTTCCTCCATCTCCAAGGCAGCTATACCGAAAGCCCAGTGATACCCCTTTGGGTCCTTAAAATACCCTCTCCTGAGGTAGTCTATGCCAAGGATGCACAGAGCCTCTGGGCCAGTCACAATGGGGTGTTTCTGCCACTCATTCCCAGTTAGACTCACTTTGGCTTCCAATACAGTTAGCTGTTGGGATCCCCTGGTCAATCCAGAAATACAGATGGGTTCTGCCCCTTTATAACCTGATGGCATTACAGTACACTGTGCACTGGTGTCTACTATAGCCTTATGCTCCTGTGGGTCTGACATGTCAAGCCACTGAATCCACACAGTCCAATAAATGTGGTTGTCCCTTTCCTCCACCTGGCTGGAGGCAGGGGCCTCTAATCCTGGTCAGAGAATTTGTTACTTAGAATGACTTAGAAGTCCCTTCAAGAGGATCAGAAGTAAGATCAGCCCTTCTACTCTGTCTGAAAACTGGAGTGGCACTTTTCCTGGAAGAATTCCCTTTTGTGTTTGTTTTTCCTCGTAACTCACATACCTGTGCATCTAGGGTCGACGTAGGTCTTCCATCCCACTTCCTCATGTCCTTTCCATGGTCATACACATAAAACCACAGGGCACCCCGAGGTGTATACCTTCTATATTCTTTCTCTTGAGCAGGGGCACACTTATTCCTAATAGCTGAGATACTGATCCGTACAGGTGGGGAGTAGGAAATATCCTCTTTGAACTGCTGGGACTCTTGGGACAGTTTCTCAGCTAGTATGTCTGGCAATTTCCCCACAGTTGCAGCGAGGGAGGAAGAGAGACTTTCTTTGTATTGCCAGAGTTGGCCATGTGTAAGTGCAGATGTTATTTGTCTTAACATAAATGACCAGAAAATTCACTTCCAATATTGTGTTTGAATAGTGAGATGGTGTATATGTAGTGTGTTGGTCTAAGCAGATGCTCCAGCTGTGGTCCAGTGTTAAGAAATGACCTGAGAAGAGAATATCTATGGTCACTTGGGCTGACACAGTCTGGCAGTGACCAAGCAGTTTCCTTACAGCAGGAGCTGTTAATGGTAAAGGAAAATGACTTCTTAATTACTGTTTAAGTATAAGGACTCTTTAAACTAATTAAATAAATTTAAAAGGCAGTTTGGAGAGTTGATAGACCTTTGTGTAAAAGATAAGCTTGTTTGCACTTATTTGAAACAGAACTTTAACTGATATTAAACTCTGATGAAAGTGAAAGGATATTTCACAAAAAGGACAATGAAGAAAAAAGTAATCTTTGAAGATGCTTTAAAAATTCTCTACTATAAAAATAAAGCCATTTAGAATAACACTGCATATGTATGAAGCCAACTACATATTCACAAGCTGAGATTGAACTAAGAGCATTGTGTGAAGGTGCTGAGTCAATACAGGAAAGACAGCAGCTAATTTCAAGTCCAGCCAAGCATGAAAGAGGTTCATGTTTTGTTTTGTTTGTCTTTTTTCCTCTTTTCAGAGATGTTGAAAGGGTAGAGTTATGAAGCCATCTTTATACTAGCAGCTTCTTACCACCCCTGCCTCAGTTTTATAATGTTGTGCATAGCCTCTTGCTATATTCAAGACTGGCAAAAATAAAGGGCATAAGAAGCAACAATATAGCTTAATAGCTGCCCAGTTTATTGCTGTCTTGCACTATATTGACATCACAGAAATATGACCTCACAGAACATGCAGATGGCAATAACCTTAAGAACAGTAAAATACTTTTGTTCTGATAAACTGTTACCACTTCTACTGGCTTTGTATAAAGATGTGTATATCTATGCAAAAAAACAACCAAACAAAAAAACCCAAATGACCCCCCAGTAAGTTTTAAATCCAAATTTTTAAATCCAAATTCCTTCTCAGTTTTTTTTTTCCTTTTTATGCTGAGGAAGGGAAAGTTAACCAATACAGTGGAATTTAATGAAATTTTGCTAATATTGATATAGCCTTTTCTAGCAAAACTACATACTACAGCAAATATTAGACAGTGCTAGTGAGGATTTCAGTTTTGAATACAAAACTATATTCTTTATCTCAGACTTCTCATTTAGCAAATAGTGACTATATTCAATTGTGTACCCAGTACCATTCCCATTTTTATAACAGTCTAGCACATTACAGGAGTGGAGACTTCCTTCTCCCTCCCCTTTCCAAAAGTATTATCTTCTGTCTAGTTTTGGAAATGGCTCTTATGTTGGGAGACTAAGAACTCAGCCACCATCCTGCACTTGCTCATGCTCATCCCTGTTTGACTTCAGGGTAGGGATTCAGTTACCTGCCCATAAGTACCTACAACCATTTTAGATGTTTTAAACACCCCCTTGGCCCCTGGTTGCCTCTTCTTCAAAATGGTGGGACTGTATGGTAAATCCTGGACAATTTCTTCCAGCCTTGTGCAGATGTTTACCTGGACTTTAGTAAACCTTTGACACCATTTCCACAGCATTCTCCTGGAGGAACTGGCTTCTCATGGCCTGGATGGGCATGTGCTTCACTGGGTAAAAAACTGGCTGGATGGACAGGCCCAGAGAGTTGTGGTGAATGGAGTTAAATCCAGTTGGCGGCCAGTCACAAGTGGTGTTCCCCAGGGCTCAGTATTGGGGCCAGTTCTGTTTAATATCTTTATCAATGATCTGGACGAGGTAATCAAGTGCACCCTCAGCAAGTTTGCAGATGACACCAAGTTGGGCAGGAGTGTTGATCTGCTCGAGGGTAGGAAGGCTCTACAGAGGGATCTGGACAGGCTGGATCAATGGGCTGAGGCCAACTATATGAGGTTCAACAAGGCCAAGTGCCGGGTCCTGCACTTGGGTCACAACAACCCCATGCAGCGCTACAGGCTTGGGGAAGAGTGGCTGGAAAGCTGCCCGGCAGAGAAAGACCTGGGGGTGCTGGCTGACAGCCGGCTGAATACGAGCCAGCAGTGTGCCCAGGTGGCCAAGAAGGCCAACGGCATCCTGGCCTGTATCAGAAATAGTGTGGCCAGCAGGAGCAGGGAGGTGGTTGTTCCCCTGTACTGGGCACTGGTGAGGCCGCACCTCGAGTCCTGTGTTCAGTTTTGGGCCCCTCACTGCAGGAAAGACACTGAGGTGCTGGAGTGTGTCCAGAGAAGGGCAACGGAGCTGGTGAAAGGGTCTAGAGCACAAGTCTTATGAGGAGCGGCTGAGGGAGCTGGGGCTGTTTAGTCTGGAGAAAAGGAGGCTGAGGGGAGACCTTATCGCTCTCTATAACCATCTGAAAGGGGGTTGTGGTGAGGTGGGTGCTGGTCTCTTTTCCCAAGTAACAAGCAGTAGGACAAGAGGAAATGGCTTGTGCCAGGGGAGGTTTAGACTGGATATTAGGAAAAATTTCTTTACTGAAAGGGTTGTCAGGCATTGGAACAGGCTGCCCAGGGAAGTGGTTGAGTCACCATCCCTGGAGGTATTTAAAAGACGTGTAGATGTGGTGCTTGGGGACATGGTTTAGTGGTGGACTTGGTAGTGTCAGGTTTGTGGTTGGACTTGATGATCTTAGGGGTCTTTTCCAATCTAAATGATTCTATGATTCTATGTCTCAGATACTGTGGCTCATACTTCTCTTTCTTAATGGATGTATCACCTTGGAGAAAGTAATTTTCTCATAAGGGTCTCATTTTTTAGTTGCCCTCCACGTTTGAAATCTCTAGTGAGCAAATGATAAATTTTGAAGGAACATTAGATGCTTGTTTCTGTGCTGGGGCCCACTTGCATTGCGGGTGCTGTTCTGCAATGCAGCTGCCTTGGTGGGTGCTGGCTGGGCTTGCTTACCTCAAAGCTCCTGAGACCAGGCTCTTTACTGTTTGCAAGGCAAGTGAAGATACCCAGGGGGTGTGTTCTAGCCCAATCCACTTTCACTCTGCTTTATTGTTAGTAGCGGTTTATTACTTACATATTTTAGCTGTTTTGTTATTTCAATTTGAATACAAAGTGTTTAATTTGAAGAAGTTGCTCTCTGTTGACTTTTGCTGAGATAACTGTCTCTTCTCTTTTTGGTATTGCTGGGATTATAGATTTTCAAATAGATCGGGTTTATCAGTGCCGTGTAATTTCCTGATAAACTGTCCTACTCTGAAGCAGGATGTCCCTTCCTCCTGACCACTGGGTGTAGGAATAAGGTGAGAAAAATCACCTGGTTTTAATGGAGATGGCCATAACTGGACCAAAGACTATTCCTGTTCATTTCTGTTGTATAGGATGTTTTAGGGTAGTAGCCATTCCCATTTTCCTCCACAAGAAACATATACTTGCTGATGAAGAAGCATGTGAGGAGAAAGGGGACCTGCGACTTGATTCTCCATTACTTTGTACATCTCTAATGCCCAGGCTGAGAATTTGCAGATGCGGAAGGCACCTGATTTTTCCAAAGTTACTAGTCTTATTATGAGCTACAGGCCTTTGCTAACTACCCTGCTGTGGAAGTCACTGTCACTGTGGGTAGGAGAGGCACAGAGGAGGAGGCCAGCCCGTCCCTCAGCAGCTCAGACCCTCGACCTGCTGGCAGAGGAGTGGGAATGCTGGTGTTTGAAATGGATGACCTTAGATGTGGTGATTAGCGGTGATAACAGTCCTTTCACTAGGGCAGGAGAGAAGGAAAAGGATCTGCATGTGCCTGTGATTTGTGTTTATCTGCTAGCCTGTTGGTGGGGCCATCTGAGGCGTGAGCAGTTTTTTCTGTCCCCAGCAGCCTGCCATGCAATGCAGTTGCCTGTTTGCTAGCCCCTGTGATTAAATAGCACCCTTTGATTTAGTAGCATCTATTCATCCTAATAGCAAGAAGTACAGGACAATTGAGATTTAAATTAAATTATCTGCAAACCCAGTGACCCACTTTGTATTTTAAATAGAGCACAAGTGTTCAAAATGTACAATTTGTTCATTTGCCTTACAGAAGGATGTGTTGGGAAGAAATGGTTATGCTGTGAATAATATTTTAACAAGGAAAAACTAATGTGATATGACAAATTATATGTAGAACTGCAATGGTGAAATAATTGATCTTCTGGAGATTATTTTTATTGTTGCTTTTTGTCTTTTATATGCAAATAGAAAACTGCTGGTCTTATAAACTGTTTTACAGCTCAGAGGGGAACTTACTAGCTGCCTTGTTAGCAGCGTTCAGCAAAGTGTCATCTTCCAAATGCGGGTAATTTGTATAAGCAGTGTCTAGCAAAGATAAGTCTGTTATTGCAATTTAGACTTCATATTCTTACATAATTGAAATTCAGAGAAACAGGTATAATAGCAGGTATGGTTTAGATCTTGCTGTAGAAACAAATGTATTTCTAATTCACTAGGTAGAGAAAGCCTAACCCTAGGATAGGATGATGCCACCTACTTTATCAACATGTTCACTATCTGTGTCAATTTGTATGGAATATAATTACTATTGTTTTAAGTAATTGCAGCTATCAGTGAGGGCCTTTGAACAAGGGAGAGCATATTCCAAGACAATAACCTTTTCAGGAATTAATGGTGCTATAATTTTCTTAAAATATCTTTTCTTTTTGTGCTTATGCAACTGTCAATCACTCTGGCTAATATGCTAATCACACGCTGGTCTGAAAAACTCTTTTTTTCCTATTTTCTTGATTTGCTAAAAAAGAAAAATCTTAGCTATCAAGGGAAAATGATCTTTTAAGAGAACATTTCTACAAAGAGAAAAGTGTCACCTTAGTTGTCTCCTGTTTGCACAGTATTTCTTTCTCATCAGCTACTTTCTTCCCTCTGTAAGTAGACCGTTTACAAATGAAAAAAAACGAGGAAAAAACCCAAAAGGTCTAGCAGTAGTGTTTCCCCAACTCAGCTCCTATCAGCATTTATGATATCCTTTACTGTATGTATCTTAATTGTCAGTCCAAGGTGGACCACTCAGCACTTAGACTGCAGGCCGCCCAGCTGAACTGACTAACCTTAAGTTTACCCTCAACAATGTTAACATATGCATATTAGTTATGCATGATACTGAGAAAGTTTTGGGGTTTTTTTAACAAATAGGGAGGTTGAAGGTAAAACAATAGAGAAGCTATTTTGTCTGTGTCCTGTCCTGAAACTCTGTTCTGTGATGCTGTTCCCAAAGGATGCAAAAATCCCCGTAGATTGCAGTGACTTTCTGCAATGACAGTTCAGTCATTTTTTTGTCAGGTTTTATGGTGGCATTTCTTATGTCTGAGAACTACGATGCTAAATTTAAATTTATTTCTCCAAATAATAAAGGATTTGTTGAGAGAAGTCAGAAATCTTCGCTAAACTGATAACCATACTTTCCTTGTCTCAAATATAGAATAATAAAGCTATTTTATTTTAATTTGCTTTTTAGAATTTCATTAAAATGTTGCTCATTGTTGAAACCAGTGAAACACATTTTTTGTGTCTTGTATCTGGATTTTCTGGTGCAGACAGATTGAATTCACAACACAATCTTTACCTTGGCACTTGCACATCTTTTCTTCTCTTTCTGGCCACATATATTTACAAAACTTAGTATCTTCATGAAACTATTAGAAATGCTAAGGTATAATTAAGAATATAAAGGTATTAAGAATATGTTTAAGGTGTTAAAGACAAGATATGTCTTAACATGTTTATGGTATTTATGACAATATGTTCAACTCTGTTGAATCCCTCTGATAAATGGCAATGTGTTCAAAAGAGGAAGAGCACACAGAGATACAGACAAACATATAGATATTAACACACAGGCTTGAATCCTTGGTGAATTTAAACCTCATTTCCTTGAGGCAAAGACCAAGTATGGGTAATTTCAGCTTGTCAGTTAAATTGAGGAAAATCTATGATGAAGCTTAATATAGCCCTTTTGCTTCAACATTAAGCCTGGCTATAAGTTCATCTGAAAAGGTTAAAAGTCATAGCTTACAGAAGTAATAGATGTACATGGTGTTTAGGGGTATTTAATTGCATTTGTCTTTGTTGGTTACTTTTTAGCTTGGGCTTATGCTCAGTAAAACATGCTGTCAAATCTGACTAATGCCACTGACGTTTATCATTTGTAGTACAGAAGGATAGAAACTGAAAAGATAAGATAGTGCATTTACTTAGTGATATTAAATGGTCAGTAGCTGATTATTCTAATACAGTTATCATTCTTCAGGTGACTCTTACCCATGAGTTAGGGTATTTGATAACAGACTCCTCCACCTCTTGGGGGAGTGTCCTACTGATTAGAGAGGTAAAATGTACTCTGAAACTTGATAGCCCTAAATTTCCCTTGTTGGTCCTTGTGTAAAAGAGCATTTGGTCAGGGTGGTGAGGTATTTGTGCCTACCAGCCCAGCAGGTGAGATTTTGTCAGGATGAGACTCGGTTTCAGAAACTCAGCTGTGCCAAAAAAGGACATTTGGTACCTATGTTTATGCCCCTGAATCTTGTCCTTTTTACCTAAAGAAAAGAGCTAGATAGATCTCTGAAGGAAGGTACCGAAGGCAGCTGGCAGATATTTTGAGAAGCACAGCATCCTAACTGTTGGATGTAAGCCCTTCAATCCCTTCCTGGATTTGGGTCACAATTCATCTCCTACTACTGTAAGACATAATTTCAGAGGGGGAAAAAAGCTACCATGTGTGCAATAGAGCCTGTGGGTGTCTTTAATCTTAGGAACTACTAAGTTTTGGGGCCTTGTAGCAAGCTGTTCGTTAAATACTTGCAAATTTGAGTTCTTTTTTTCCCCCATCTCTGATATTTAATTCGATGACAGGTGGCAATAGAAATGTAAGGTATGTGACTTCTTGGCAGCCTTTCAGGGGGCTTCTGGTAGCTGTGGTGAGGTGGCAAATGTTATGGACTGCCATGGCATGGTAGATTCCTGCCCATTATTAAACTCTGCACTTCTGTGAAATTCCTACTTCTTTTCCCTAAGGGCTTGGGATTAGCTAGTCAAGGAGTCTTTTGCTCTGGAGGGTTAATATTGCTATATTTCTGCCTTCCCTTGGGGAAGAAATACTGTCTGGTGTGTGTGAAGAGGTCAACGAGCAAAATACGGATGTCTTGGACAGAGAACAAAGTGATTAGTTCCTCATTAAAGGGACAGAGAGAGATCCTGTAACTATAGTAACCACTGCATATATGAACCTCTACCCGCCTCCTTGTAACCCACTTGGTTACAACAAGGATTTCAAGCCATTGTTACTTGTTCCTACAGCTCTTCTTCTAACTGAAGAGACACATCATAAATTCTTGTCAAATATGCATATATACATATATATCTATCTATTTGTATATTCACACACATATACAGACTCAGAGAAACTGAGTTTCCTTATGATTAGCTAGACAGATGGGTAAATCCACCCATATAAATACCCATCAGTGGTATTTTTAATATTTTTTTTCTTGATGACTAATGGAAAAGAAATGCCATAATGACTCAGGAACCATGTTAACATTTAAGAATACTCGTATCTGTGCGTATATTTTCATTCTCTGAAGCATTATATGTTTCATTTCAGCTGCTTTCTTTCTAATAAAATACCATTAATGTTTAAAATTTGAGTAAATGGAGTATGTCTCAGAAATCCTGTCGTCTGTATCAGAGCCAGTTTCTGATCTCTCTCAGGTCAGCAATGCCATTAACCTGTTCCACTGCACTCACTTCACACCCGGCTAACCGCATTAATGCACAATACTTCTCACCTACTTGGAATGAAATGACTAACATTTAACCTACTGATATGATCAAGCATAAATCTGAAAGACAAATCTCTGGCAAATGTTCTCCCTTCTAAGAAGGTCATATTGAGGCTTACAATGTTCATCGTCCTCAAACCAGCCAAAATCTCCTGGTCTGTACTGAAATCAAAGGGCAAATGTGAGTTACACCTAACAGCAGCTATTTGCAAGTCCTATATTTTGTGGCCTTTTAGCTAGAAATCCTGAGGGCTCCTAGTCAGCAGAACTGAACATCTTTCTTTGGTTCAAAACATGTATTATTGCCAAACAGCAAGTCCTCGCATTTATTGGTGGTAATGAAACCACTTAGCTGTAATATTTCCATCAGCATTAAGGAGATCAAATTTCAGTTGAAGTCCACCTTTGCTCATGTCAGCAACTGAAATGCCAGAGAAGATCAAATATATTTCTACACTATTTCTTTTACAACAGAGCAGTGGAAGCCCACCTGCCTAGTCTTATAATCAAGCCCGTACTTCCAGTGACTGAAATGTCTGGGGTTTCTGGATCACAGGACCTATTCTGATAGCTTTTTTTGACTTTTAGAATGGTTTGGTGGAAAGCATAGAGGTTTTTTGTGCTCAAACAAGCTCCTGCATGTTTTCTGCCTGCTTGAACTTTCAGAGTGAAAAAAATCCTTGCCCCTCAGCGAAATAGCTCCGTTGTTAGTCTGAATACCAAAGCAAAATATCAGTGAAACATGAGCTCCACTGAAATTTCTTCTGGTTGTAACAAGGTGCAGGATTTCTTCTTTCCTGAAGAAAAATCAGCCTCTTCAGGATCAGGACCTTCTTGACATGGTTCCTGGGCATGGGCTGCTGCTTGTCCTTTGCAGGTATAGGGCCATGCAGTGAGTTATCCCGAGCGTCACAGTGAATACTGGCCACGCTGGCTCCTGGGACTTGCAGTACGCTTTTCTTGCATATCTCCTGATCTGGGATCACTGGAGGCTGCAGTTTCTGAGGTATCCAGAACTCACAGCATATACAGTCGTTTGCACACCATAATAGATAACGGATGCAGTTAAAACAGGGAAAAACCTGAATTCATGAAATCTGCCTCAGGTTCCGCATCATGCTGGGGCTCTCTTAGGTTTGTGTTGAGGTGCCCTTGGTTTCCCAGAGTCTCCTCTTGAGGACATTGCAGGCTCTTTCTCCTGTCTCAGTAACTTCTTCTTGCCTAGGTGTGCAAGAAATGGCAGCAGCTCTGAACAAGAGGGCACTGAGAGTTGACAAATGAGGGGCCCCGTTATGTTTGTCTTTGAGAAGTACTTTACAAAATGCTGTGAAAGAACGTATGGGGCCTGCAATTACTTCTCATCAGGGTACGTCACAAACAACCAAAGAAGCCCTCAAAAGACGTATTGCTTTAGGCTCTCACCACCAGGGACATAGAAAACAGGAATTTGTGACACACAGTTTTAATTTGTTGCTCAGAATACTGTTGATTTGTAACCTAGCAAAATTATAAAAACGCCTCATGTTTCCATCATATCTGCAGGACAGGATGTCAACGCAAGCATCTGGGGAGAGCTTTGTTTCTTTGTCACTCATATAGATGTAGTGGTATTTTCAAGGATCACATGAAGTACTAGCAGGTATACTTGTTTCCTTTTTTACCTTTGAAATGGAACAATACTTTCTGGTGTGTTTCAGAATACACAACAGACATCCCTTATTTTCTGCAATACTTTTCATAGGGAACTTCACTGTATTTTCTTTTTTATACTACATGAATTCACTTCTTCCCCTTTCAGACCAGTCAATGGAGAAGTGAACACCTTGCACTCCAGCTGAGATCATGCCTAGTGTCTTTTTCTCTGTGCATGTGAAGTCATAGGGTGAAATTCCTTTTCTGTACAGTATTCTGGCAGAGCTTGAAGTTTTGCATATCCCACCTGACACCAAAGACTATTTTTGTATTATTTCTGCAACTTCAGTCTCTTGAAACTGGGAATCAGAGTGGCATTTATTGTGATTATGTGCATGTGCAAAATGAACACTTGGAACAATGTTATTATGGAATCAGCTAGTCAAGCCTGGCATTTATAGTTATATCTCTAGGGCTAAATCATACCACCTTTTTTCCATTAAAAATGAAGGTCTGCTGAATTTCAAACCTAGTTTTACTGTCTATATTGCACAACCTAATTAGACTTAAATATTGTACTATAACTTGCTATTTACATCATCAAATAATCTTCAGAAATAAAGTCTTTAAATTTTGTTTCCCAGTCTCATTTTGTGTGAATCACTTTTTTATTGTTTCCTTTTTTTTTGGTTTGGTTTTTTTTGCTAGCCATGGTCCCTAGCTACATGCTTGCACTGTGCACTCTTTTTTCATTGCCAGACCAAAAAGCATAGGGTGTGTGTGTTGGGACAGATAGGACCTGTGAGGTTTGCCCTTGGGCCTGGTAAGGTTGCCCTCTCAAGCTGAAAACACTCAATATAAGCTTAACTCCAAGATTTACACAGTGACAGACTACAGTGTTATGATTCACACCGCTGTGTATGCACACAGGTGCTTGCATCTTGAGACCTGTAAATGTCTGGCCTGAGGAGTATTCAGGAAATGGATGGATGGATGGATGGATGGACTGACAGATGGATTGACTGGGGAGGAAATGGACACATAGACACTAAGGTGAGTGAAGTGGAGCTAGTGCTGTGCTGACTGGACTGATTCTGCCTGACACTTGAACACCGGTGGGAAGCAGGAGTTTTGACATTGCTGCTCCACAAACCAAGTGTAAATGCTAGAGGTTCCACTTCTGGCGTCTCCTAAGGAAAAGTCAGTTTGGAAAAGCATTCAAAATTTTATAATTTAAGAGTATTTTAAACCACCTGTGTATTGTCACTATACTTCTGAGAGGTGCACCATCTCTGAATAATCTAAACCATGGACAATTGACTGCCTTTTCTGTAGAGAATTAATAATGTGCAGAGACAATTTCACCTTTTTGGCAGTGTATTGTATTTCATCCAGGTTAATAATGAGTAAAAGTAATTAGTCTTGATAGCCTATGTAAAACAAACTGGTTGTCTCAATCTCCAAAGTACATGTGGCACAATAACAGAGAAAATAGGAAACTAATGCTTTTTACAGCAGTATCTTAAATCCTTTATCCAGGTTTCCCTAGCTTAATTGCTTCATTCAGCAGGATGTATAAATAAGAACACTTGTCTTTGGTTTCTCTTGAGCCAGGCACAATTCAGCCTCCAGTCCTTTATTTCTTCTCACCTCCAACCTCTTCTTTCAATACTCTTTCAAAAAGCAATCAGTCAACCCTTACTCTTAAATAACCATAACATTCAGATGGGAACAAGAACCTAATGGAGTCTAGAGTTTAAAATACTATCCAGGAGTCTAATTTTTTACGCTGCAGGTACATAACTTGCTAGATGTTGAGGTGAATCTTAGCAGTAATTCTTTTCCAGAATTATAACCTTCCTCCAGACCTGTTCTCAAGCATACACAATGCTAGTTTGGGATTCTTGCTGACTGTTCCTCAAATCAGAACATCTTGTCTTTGCTCTACTTTCCTTAAGCTTCACTGTGGTCAGAGAACTTGAGCAGCTATGAAATGCTCCAGTTTTGGGCCAGAATCCTGGAAAGTATTTTGAGCCTTGGCTGTTATTTGTGGTCCCTTTCCCCCGCCGGGGTGCTGCTCTGTTTGCCTTTGCTGCAGTTCAGCTGCATTCCCTAACCGCAAATGACCTCCACCGCCTTCACCGCTTCTTTGCCAAGTGGGAGGTAGCAGCCGTTCACAACTCAGAAGCCCAAACTCTGAGCTGTGCATTTCCACAACGCTTTTAGTATTAACTCTTCCCTCTCCCTTCCCAAAAGGTGTGGTAACTTTTCAGCCCACTGAACATTTTCAACCGGACATGACAGAAGGGTGGAGATCTCAAAGATATGAAATTGCTCCTAGTTTTGTGGGCAGCTGGCGAGAAGGGAGAGATTTGCTCTCTCCAACAGCAAGTCTGTAGGTTCTGAGCTCTAGACTTTTACCTTCTGTTTGGCTTACTGATCGCCCAGTACAGTGCGGGATAGCTCAGAAATCACATAAGCACAGGCTGCTTCTTTCGTCGTATATAGGAAACCAGATTTCATGAGTTTTCCTTCTCAGTAATGATTTGTTTTCCACTTGCAGCTTTTAGTATTAGATGCCATTATCTTAAACAAAAAACAAAGCCAATGCTTAAACTAGTAACTTCTTGGCAAGGTGCAACACAGAGTGAATTTTCTGATAACTTTTTTCTGAAGTAATGGAAATGTTCAGCTCAGATCGGCATAGCAGTGAACAACTATTAGCAGCAATGAAGGCAGTGTGAGGGAAAGCCTTCGGAAACATGGATTACACAGCATGAAATCAGAACACACCAGGGGAAGAAAAAGCATTCACATCTGAAAAGAGGCTATAATGGGACAAAATAAAATTTAAATGAAAATTTTGATGATTGAGAACTGAGAGGTGCCTATTTTGGAGGAGAAAAGAAAATGAAGTTTCATGTGAGGCACTGTAAAGGTGGCAGATGTTTATTAAAGAACAGTTTTAGGGAAAGCTGCTCTTGGATTTTAATAGTGTAACTACCGAGGCTGCAGGCCGTGTGGCTACAACAATGATGGAATACTTTAAAATATTCGGGAATATTCACAGGTGCACTGTTCCTAACTGGGTTGCAGTAAATGCTGTACAACCCAAAGTACAAGCATATGCACTGTTTACCTGTATATGCTTTTTAAAACAAAACAAAGCAAAACATATATTATAGATATATTTGGTATATTTTTAGTAAAAAATATGCATTTTTGGCTAAGCTACTGAACTGCACAAGGGCATCAGGCACCCAAGCTAAGGAAAAAAAGAGGAGTTTAAATCCAAGATGGGATAAATGCGAAAAGGGAAACCAAGATCTGCCATTTCATTCTTTGCCCCAGCCCATTCGAACCATGCTGTGTAGGGTCCCCATTTGGGGGGCACCATGCTGGGACTGTACTCACAAAACCCAGCTGAATATGTGTGTGCCATGAAGGTTAACTCTCCATCTTCATCAAAGGGTGTGACTGGGAACTGAATGAGTAAATAGAAACATAATGTTCTTATGCAGCAGGAGAGGGAATCACCATCTCCCAAGCGCATGAAGATTTTATCATTTTGATTCTACTTTAATGCCCTATTTGTCTGGAATCTGACTTGGCTTCAGGCACATGTTTCTGTGATACTTTCTGTATTAAAAGGTTTGCCTCATTTCACACATTAAAAAATCAGAAAATAATTTTAGGCTACATGTCCTTCTCTAGCTTTACTTACAGTTTATTTCTAGAGTTTGTTTGGTACGATGTGATCTAAAGCATACATTGGTTTGCCCCATGATATAAAACATTTAATTAGTTCTGTAACTATCTAATGAGATTTGAAATAAGAGGGAAAGACTTTTAAAAGTCTTCTCTTGTCCTTTACAGAAAGAAAATGAAAAAAGATTTGCAGAAAACATCCAAATCATCACGTATCTAGAAAGCATATATTATGGAGGTTCAGATATGCTAAAATATGAGGAAACAAATGAAGCTGAGGAATTAATAAAATACCACATAACAGGGTAAAATATAAAAAGAAGAAGTGAATAACTGGCAGATAACAAGAGAAAAATATTAAAGTATGAAAAGCAGTATTCCTATAAGTCCAGGCTTAACTTTATTAATGCTAAAACTTTCATGCTGTAAGAGATGTACTAATAGAAAATAATAATGATTTGAAGACAACCTAAAATATTTTTTAATTTTAAGCATATGTAAGATTAAAATTTTAGAAATAAGAATGAACAAACTATGTAACAGTTCAACATGAATTATGTAGCCTTTCTGATAGTAATGGATTAATAACAATGCAAATTAACATTATCCATTAACATTAGCATTTATGTATTATGTTTAAGATGTTTATAAACTAGTTAATAAAGACATTTGAGCATCAAGTATTCTAGGGTTTTAGTAAAAAGTCAAGTCCTGCTTTCCAAGATACTTCCAAACACCTGTTTTTCAGCTGGTGTTCCTGGTAATATCTGTGATACAAAATCAGCATAAGCTTTAAGGCAAGTTACAAGAAGAACTCTGTTAACTACAAGGAGTAGTACAATAAGTACAGTTTACAAAAATAACATATATGTGTATGCAAATTAAATAATTTTACAGATGAAATAATTAAATAATAAGAATAAAACCAGCTTGGTTAAGGTTTTATATTGAGGGATTAGTGAACTTGATCAGATAAACATTAAACTTGTTTAAATGTACTTTTATATAAATATCTAGTTTGAATTATCTGTTGCATTTAATGTTCAAATGTATGACTTAAAGAAAACCAGGAGGCCCCCTGGACACCTGAGAGAGCTATAGTATGTGTACTATCATGATGCATTATGAGAGGTATGAAGTGCTTGCACACTAGGTTTATTTCCTCCAGGTACATTCCCTTGTTTAAAACCACTTCAGGAACCTGGTTTTTATGCTCAGAAATATAGGCATGCCAATCCTATTTTCTTCCCCCTGACTGCACTAAAATGGTCATAATTTTACTTTATATAATTGCACCATAGTATCAGGTTAAACTTGTTTAACTGAATCAGTTACATTCTTAGTAATACCCATTTAAAGTGATAATAGAGGGTAATAATACTTCCTAATCATAACTTCATAATCACAGTCATAACTTTAAGACTTTTAAAGTAAGTGTGATCAGTAATGCAGTGATGAAGTGCAGTGTTGTTTCTCTCATCACATATAGCTGCAAATTTTTCCTACGACTGATGTGTATGACTAGACTACAGCTGTTACAACCACGCCTGATCGAAGCAGAGCTTCTCACAGTAGATCTGTCCTTCCATAGCCCTTAGTCACCATACCGTGTGCTTGTGTGTGCTTCATTTGCATTCACCAGCGTAGCAAACTGCTTATTGTCTGCTCCAGTGTGATTTAAAGCATAGCCCATACAGTGAGCCATGGCAGGAGTGAAGATTATTTCCAGTAGAGGAGAAATGAATATATTAGTGGTTCAGAGTTTTACTGTTATTTGCTTGTGGAAAGTAAAAGCCCTACCTCAAGTCTAAATAAATGAAAGCAGAAAAAACAGTGGTTAAATGGTGCTTGCAGTTCTTGTTTTGACATGTTCTGTATCACACTGCTTTCCACAAGCAACAATGTTTAGATTGCCTTAAAAAGATAAACTGGAAAGCATCTCTAATTATCTCTTTTGCTCATAGATATTGCCTAGTACTGCAACAATCATAAAGACTGGGATGTGTATTTGTTAATTAGCAGCTGTCATGGTTTAACCCCAGCTGGCATCTAAGCATCACACAGCCACTTGCTCACTCCTTCCCTGGTGGGATCAGGGAGAGAATCGGAAGGATGAAAGTGAGAAAACTCGTGGGCTGAGATAAAGACAGTTTAATAGGTAAAGCAAAAGCCGCGCACGCAAGCAAAGCAAACCAAGGAATTCATTCACCGCTTCCCATGGGCAGGCAGGTGTTCAGCCATCTCCAGGAAAGCAGGGCTCCATCACACCTAACGGTGACTTGGGAAGACACACGCCATCACTCCAAATGTCCCCCCCTTCTTTCTTCTTCTCCCAGCTTTCTATGCTGAGCATGACATCACTGTCCCGGCTGTGTCCCCCCCCAACTTCTTGTGCCCCCCCAACCTACTCGCTGGTGGGGTGGGGTGAGAAGCAGAAAAGGCCTTGGCTCTGTGTGAGCACTGCTCAGCAGTAACAAAAACATCCCTGTGTCATCAAAACTGTTTTCAGCACAAATCCAAAACATAGCCCTATATGAGCTACTATGAAGAAAATTAACTGTACTGTAGTCAAAACCAGAACAGCAGCTTAATGAGCTACTCTTTCAGGAAGTTAATTAGGTCAGTCTTCTAGGTTACAGCCATTATTACTTTTCAAACAAATAAACAGAACCCATTGATAAATCTCTTTCTTGGGGTTTCTTTGGGAAGATGTTAGATGATGATGTCAGGTTCAGTCCCATGCACTTTTGCTAATGAGAGCATTGGATCAAGGAGGACACTAACAGTTACAAACTTATCAGAGGCAAGAAATCAACTGACCCAATGCTTGCAACTGTAATTAAACTGAGCCCTGTGGCTAACAAGAAAATTGTGATAAACGAAGCAGGAAATTGTTTATTGTCTGTTGTGTCCTCTCTTTTTGACATTATTTGTAGAAGAAAACAGTCATGAAAATCTGTCATGTTCACGGTTGCAAAGCATTACAACCATTATCACAATGAACAGGGCTGAGGTTTGGGATGGGCAAATTGACTAGGAAAAAAAAAAGATAGTTGGTATTGTCCCTATCTGTCTCTGATCAAAATAAAATTATTTTTCACTGCTAATTTGTTAATGACTTCTGCTTTTACCTGCTACCCAGTAGCTTTTGACTCTTTCTTCTGCAGCAGTCTGACTAGGAAGTGATTATGCAGGTTAGTATTGTGCATTGCTTTGAATCTTTACTTAATATGTTTTAGCTTAAAAACAGATTTCACCTGGTGAGCGTGTAGGGAGAAGTGCTGTTCTCCTCTTAATGCATCAGGCTGTTAGATAACTGCAGACTACCCAGGTTGGGACTTTTACTTAGGTTTGTCTTTCTGAAGTCTTATGAAAGCTAATCGAGGCATTATAGTCCTAGTAATTCTTAGTTTGATTGTTAGGCGTTGTACTTGAATTATTCCATGGCTATTATGATGCAGTTCATCCCAGTAATATGTTGAATAATACAGCTCTGAGCATTAGCCTTGTTGGTATTACCAGCAGTGAGCTATTGAGAGGAGCGAATGTGTTCATTCAGGCTTTGTGGAAGCAAAGATGCTTTGACAGTGAGCTCTGACTGAAAAAACGCTGGGGTGATTTTTAGGCTTGCTGCTTCAGCAGCTCATTTGTGTTGCCATGTCCCTCATCCTTAACTAACAACAACTGCTTAATGCCAGTCCCTGTGCCTCCTGCTCTGCCCCCGCCAGACTCCGAGCCCCAAGACCTGTGCCTAAGCCTGCAGACCCCCTTTGGGCATGGCCTCCCTCTCCTGTTTGCCTGTGGTGAGCGATGATACACGGCTGCTCAGGTCGGATGTTCACAAAGCATGCTCCTATGTCTTTCCAGGCTTGTCTTGGTATTTTTGGCTTGGTGTGCTGAGCTATCCCTCTTATCTTGGAGTTGCTTTAAAGTAAACTGTATTCCTGGACAAGGTACCTCCAAAATCTCTGCAGGTCTCTCTTGTGTATGCAAGTGTATTGAGTATGCTGAAAATCTGAATGCAATATAATTTTGCCTTATTAGGAGTAAGCCTTGATCTGTTCCTACTACCAGACACTGAAAATCTGTGTGATCTTGATGTTACAGTTTTGTGACAAAAACAACAAAAATATATTTTCAGCTCCTTTGTTTGTTGCCAAAAGCATTTAAACACACTTTATCTGAAAACATTCTAGTGTATAACTACCAAGAGAATCAATTGCCACAAGAAAACTCTTAGATATGAGTGATTAATGGCTAGAAGCACTGATGTTTTTAAATTATTTACTTTGCAAGTAATAGGATTTACTTGTAAAAGGGCTAAGAGTAACGTAACATTTATTATAAACCTCATGGCACTATTAATAAGGTAGATTTCCTTATTGGCTTTAGAGATAAATATGTTCTTTTTATCTGTTTGTTTTATACATGTGGTAAAATGCATGATGATAGATGCAACAGACTCTGTTTTGCTCAGATTGCTTATATCATCACATTAACATAGACTTCTAGTGACGGGTGATGCTTATAGTATAATGTTTTCTCTACACTGATCTTGCTGAGAAAGGACATAAAAAGAAAAAAAGTTTTAAAAACTATTTAAGAAGGCAGTCACAGCCACCATCAACTTGCCTGGCAAGACATCTTCATCACCAAATTGGCCATCAAGAAAGTTAAAGCTGTTATTTCTTGCCAGACTTCCCTGTTCCTCTGGAATTCTGCTGGAAATTTTCAGGGGAGATTCCTGAGAGGCTGCAGTGACAATGTCCTGCAGCCACAGGATATGTCCAGTTGCTTTTTAATACACTTTAGAGTTTTGCTAAAGTTGATGGCATGTGCTGTAACCAATTTAGTTTACCCCTTCTACCCAGACCAAGAGTTTCCTATTTTTCCCCTTCCCTCCTTAGAGAATCTGCAGTATCCTAGAAGAAAACATCTGCTGGGTCAAACCGATTTGAGGATGTGGGAAAAAAAAAAAAATCTGCCTAGCAATGAGAAGTAAGAGGCCATCATTTTTTAGTGTAGTTGAGTGGTCATTTGATCATAGCTGATGCACACCTGTGTTGGGAAGATATTTCAGTCGGCAGAAAAACACATAAGAAAAGGTAGTAGTTTTAATCTGAAGCTGAGCAAAACTTAAATTTGAAATGAAGTCAATGGGCCCCTTTGTGGCCCAATGGTTGTAGTTCAAAGAGATATGATAGGCTCCACAGCAATTACTAGGTGACATACAGTGGCCTATTTATGCCACTATATGTCACTACAGAGGCTTATGACATTCTGAGTGTGAAATTCTATTGAAATTAAGAAATAACATCATAAGTTCCTGAACTGAACACTTAATGTTATTTTATGCTGGGCTTGTGCTGTTCCATGGATAAACAAATGTTGAAATTATGCTATATTTTGCCATATAACAATTGCTAAATTCTTGAAAGTAGAGCAGTCTGTAAAATAAAACCATTTCTGTCATAATTGTGCTTTGTTTTCCTTAAACATTTTGACAGTGTAATTTATCTGCTAAGTGTCAATGTCCAGGAAAAAAAAATCTGTTTGCTAATCTTTTTAGTTCTAGGGTTTAATGTGATGTTAATAATCATGCCCACAACTTGCATAGATTTAGCAAAGGCATGAATCACAGTGCAATTATATCTTAGTGAATTGGGGAATTTGTAAGTGAGCCAAAGTACTTAGCAGTTCCTGCTGTAAGAGTAGTATAAGAATATCGTATAGTGTTTCCAGATGCAGTTCTATTACAAGCTGCACCAAGAGAAGTCAAGGGGAAATTTTCATATTTTTGTGTGAAAGCAAAAAAGAAGCTGTTAATGCAAGGGTGGTCTTAGTAGCCACATAGTTTAGACTGAGGCAAGAACAATAGAAGTGTGATTATTAAATATAGAAATCCAGGAAATACTTATCTAAAACTACCCTGTAGTGATGCACATGCATATTTTTTGAAGCATATTAAAAATTTAAAAAGTAGCATTTGAAGGGTGTTTTATCCAGATTGCACAGTAATTAACGGTTGCCTCATCTCACTACTGCCTGGCCCCTTTTTATTGCTGAAGGAAGATTTACTGCCTTCAAGGACTGGCAGTGTCCTGGGAGCTTGTGCAGGCTCTTGTCCTGCTGGTGGGAACAGGGAAAGGCCTGGCAGAGGAGGGGTGGGGAGATGCTGCGATATGCTTTACTTTTCCTACAAAAAGGTTACTTGCAAGTAAACATCCAGAAGAGCTTTTTTAAAACTTTCTAACTGCTATGCCAAATAGGATGCTTAAATGTTCCCTAAATTGGTTTAATCAAAATCAGTTTTCATCTGATTCCTCAGAGTCATGTTTTCAGATTATAATTTAAGTTTTAAACTGTAATTGTTTTGTCATATACTAAAAAGTTGAAATGCTGTGTTTCTACCACTCCAACTTCCTCTTATCTGAAAATTGTAGGAAACGAGGTTGAAGAACCTGGGGAGGCTGTCTAGTCTGCCACAGCTGAAATAATTTGGCCAGTGCTTTACATCTAATTGATGAGTTGCCCTCTGGCTTTCCAGGTTAAAGAGTGGAAGGGAGTTTGCCCTGTGCCTTGGTTCCCATTGCAGGGGCCTGTGGCTCTGGCCTCGGGAGTGAAGCAGGGAAACTCTCATCTAGCCAATTCCTCTGCCCCAAGCAGGACCAATTATGTATAAACATTTTCTGACAGATGTTTGTAAGATGTGTTCTCAAAAACTGCTAGTGATGGAGACTTCTCCACTTCTACTGGGAAATCTATCACAATGATTAATGCTGGAAATAATTCTCTCTTGATGTGCAGCCCAAATCTCCCTAGATGCAATTTAAGTCTGTTATTCCTTGGCCTTCCTGTAATGGACACAGAAAACAGATTAATCTCTTCTCCTTACAAGGAGCTTTTGCATATTAGAAGACAGCTCAGTCTCCCTCTAGCTTTTTCCTCTCCAAACTAAGTAGCTGCAATTCATACAAACCTTCCCTATAGGACATTTCATGGCCCTCTGATTATTCTTCTTGTCTTCCTCTGGGTTCTCTCCAGCAGATCCATGGATTTCTTGAAGCTGGTACTCTGTGGGATGCAGCGCTACTGATGCAGGAGCAGTGCTGAGCACAACAGGCTGGATGCCTTGCATACAACCCTTTTTAAAATTTATCTATCTCTATATAAATATGTAGATATATATCATATATCTATTTTTATGTATATACATCAGGGCACAAAGATAGCTTTTCAAGACTGATATTGTTGGGTAATATTAAGTTGATCATCCTCCTTCTTGTGTTTGGGCAGCTGATCCCTTCTAAGCACAAATACAAAATACTCCTCTTTTTTTTTCCACGCACACAATCATTTCACAAACTTATTGGGATTATTTTGAATTATCAAGCATTATTTAAAAAAAAACAAACCCCAAACTTCAGTAGAATCAAGCTGGAAAATATCAGTCTTTTATACCTGTTGAGTTAAAATAATATACACACTGCCTTCCCATATGGTTACAGATCAAATTGTCTAAAGGGCTGATATCTGCATACAATACTTATGTGCAGTGAAGGCAAAAACCTATACCGCTGTTAACAACCTTTATCATAGAATCACTTACATTGAAAAAGACCTTTAAGGTCATTGAGTCCAACCATAAACCTGACACTGGAAGTCCTGTACAATTGCTCCTGCACAACTGTACTTTATTATGTTCTGATATTAGAGGGGTTTTAATACAAAGGTCATCTTATAACTAATCTCCCAGATGGTAAATGCTGAAATGTACAGGTACAGAGAAACCAGATGGGGTCAAAATATTTAGAATGGATCTTCTTAAGCAGATTTGAATAATCTAGACCAAACTCTGCCATCCATTTTCATGCAAGTCTTCATTTGTATGTTTGTAAAGTAGCTTCTTCTAACTGAGGCAGATGTGACCTTTTTCTTCTTCTTGGCTCTGTACTATTATTTTACTTTGAATGTTTGGAAAAACTTTCAGCAGAGTCACATCTTGCCTGTCACTTTCTCTTTATGAATGTTCTTTCATGACTTCCTTGAGTTTCCTGCTCTGTTTACTTCTGTCTCTATAATTCATTGCAATCTTTCCGACATTCTTTCAAATTTCAGGAAGCATCAGCACATTTTCACTCTTTTGTTCAGTGACAGTTTGTCTGCAGCTGAAATCAGATGATGTCTCTTCATCACTGGCAATATTTCCGTTACATTAATCTCTGTTGTCACTTTTTCTTTGCAGGTAGGCCACTGATAGGAGCAGCGTAATAAACTGCCACCATTAGGCATAAGCTAACAACACTTAATGCAATAATGTTGACGTTGGAAACAATATTCATTGCATGATGAGTCAGAGAAATCTAGAGGTTCTTCTAAGACTGTAAGTCATATCCCATATGCGTTGCAGTTTGTTTTGCTGTACATAATAATAAACAGAATAATTCTTTAACAATGTTAGGGTGGCTGTGGATTCTTTCTTTTTCTGTATGAGCTAAGATGGCATCAGCATTTTTCCTTCCTTTGTTGCCTAAGAATTTTCTGGGAGTGGAGCTTTTGTGTGTATTTAAGTTAGTAGAAAAATTTACCGTCTTCTCACCTATGTTATGTGTACTACCTGCAAAAGAAGCAAATAAAAATTTATGGGAGTAGAATGGCTGCAGCAGTGGCTTGGAGCTGTCTAAGGACAAATAAATTTATAGTTTAGTAGCTCAGACCACTTTGTAACAAGACTTTTTAATTTTCACTGCTGCATCTGTAGTTCAGCAGGGTATCTGCACTGCTTAGCCACATCTTACCCATGTAGGTAGTACACAAGGTGTAGATGGTACCTATATAATGCTAAATGTAGTTGTAAAGGTGGAATCTTCCAAAGTCTTCTCTTTCTGCTGGTGCCCTGAGCTGCCTTGCTGCTGATGTGGCTGAGCAGCAGCGTACCAACCATAATCTGAAGCCTCTGTAGGATCCTTAGGGCACTCTACCCTCATGGGCACATACTTCCCAAGTACTTCCAGGGGCTCAATAAAAGCCTTGAGTCCTATGGAATTGCCTTTCGTATTAGTTGTCTCATCTGTAGATTTTTCCCCAGTCATCCAGTGCTTATTTTAATTGTAATAAACATTAGAAGGTAAGGGAGTGGGAAGCAGGCAGAAGTACCTTCCTGGCTTTGCAGGGTTCCTGAAAGAATAGCTCCGAGAGGTGTGACTTGCCAGTGTTGAATGTTTTCTTAGCTCTCATTCTTAGTTGTTGGATGCATTCAATGCCTCTATTCGATCTTCCAGGCAAAGCATAAAAAAAAGGTATTGGATGACCTATATAATTTACAGCAAATGATATCTAAATTGGATACCAGAGTGAATAGACCCTGGTTTGTAGGCAGGTTATCACATTTTTTCTCAAATTTAATGTCTTATTTGATAACAGAACTCCGAAAGAAAAGCTGTAATTATAATGAAATAAAATAGGGATGAATGGCGTAAAATAGAAATGTAATAGGAATATGTAAAGCAGAAACACTTGACATTGTTTTTGTTCTTTAAATTCTTCCCAAAGATGTCATAACCCATCAGACTGTGGCCATTTGTCTGATTTGAAAATCTTTCCTTTCAACAAAAAGTGAAATGTTTCCATGGAGATCAGCCAGAGATAGCCAAATGACGAACTTCTTGGCTGTACTTTCAGTTTGGTTTCTATGGTTTCCAGACAAGGAGGGGGGAAAGTGAAGTCGCTGAGGTTCTCTTTCTTTCTTTTCTTTCCTTGTTTTTCTGCATGTAAAAGGTTACTGTAAACCAAGTGATGGAGCTGAAATCAGTGTAGGCCCACAACAAGCAAAAAAGTAATCATTGTCATCTTGGTCCTTGAAAAGCCTTGCATAGGACATATTGTGCAGTTTTACATTGTGCAGTTTTACATCTGCCCTCATTCTAGGGGAAAGAAATCATGACAAAGAGAGAAGACATTATTAGCATTATGAGTAAAGTTCTAGGGAAAATATGTTTATAGTGACTAGACTTGACTGCACACTACACAATGAGAAAATGGTAACAGGATTGACTGTGCACACTTCTTTTTAAAGGATACAAAAGCTAACAATGACATACTGCATCTTGGAAAGACCTGAAGGCCTTCAGAAAAAGCAATGCTGCAGGTCTTGCTAATAATACTAAACCGGATGGAAAATTTTAGGTATTACAGTAGTAAGCAGGGCAGCTCATGGATTTCTGTACAGGGTAAATAGGACATACTGCAAAACAAAACTGTCATCTTGAAATCTAAAGTCTCATCTTTCCTCTCATCCAGCACCTTAAAGTGTTTTTTCTCAAAAAAAGTGTCACGTGGTTGTTTGGAAGTGGTAAACACACCATTTTCATGTTACTTCACTGAATGTTGCACAGACCACATTCTTTCTTCATAGATACGAAAAGTCACTGTTTTCCTCTCCATCCTGCTTCACTGCTTCTTCCTTCCCCAGGAACAGTAGGGTTTTATTAAGTATTTTTTCTTGTAAATACATTGGCTACAAACTTATTTCCACTTCTCCTCAGATTTTTTCAGAGCTAATTCCATTCTCTCCTATCATCTCTGTCATGTTTCTGAGAAGCCAACTTCTGTCTCTTGCCACTGATTGCATCCTTCTTTGTCTGGCTTCCTTGCAGAGACAAATTTATGATATTGTAGAAAGAGTCATAACTCAGAATAGAGTAAACAAGATGTGATGGTATTGCTATGTGAAACTAGCTGAAGGGAAGATCAAGTGAAGCTTGATGACTTGTGAAGCCTCCTATATCTGCCCTGTACATATGACTCTGCAAAGTTAATTGCTCATGCTGTCTCTAGGCAAGAAACTGATGAAAAAGGAAGCTATGCATATCATCCAACTCGCTGTGATGCCTAAAACCTTTCTTAAAAAAAAAAGAAAAATAATACCTAGTTTAACAATCCAAGATACCTACTTTCCATTGAAATGCATGGTTAAAGAATTGAAGAAGCTGGAAATGGTCAAACTTCTTGGTTCTAAATTAAAAAAAAGGGCAAAAAAAGTGCCTTGATATCAAACAGGACACAAGAAAGTTAAAATGTAATAAAAATAAGATCTCAGAATATTAATACATGTAGACTTAAAATCTATTCTCCCAAAAGCCTTTGAAAAGTATTTGAAGTCTCTGCAGAAAACAGATGGTTGGTGCCAGCAGAATAACAGAGGAAGAGTCCAGGAGGCGTCACCAGCCTGACCCACAGTAGCTTAATGAGGGAGGGCTACAATACCTTAAACACGTGTGGGGCAATGGAAGGTGACAGATACTGCTACTTACAAGTCAATTCATTCCTGGGCACAGTGCTTGCTCTTCTCCCTGTGAAATGAAATGAAGAGATGGGAATAAGCCTTGTACGAATTGCACAGGGAAGGGTCATCCCTTCCACTTATGGCAGGGATTCCTCCTTAAATTGTCCTGTGTATCACTTGAGAGTGCAAACAGCAGCAAGAAGAAAAAAGAAGCAGTGGGAATCTGGAGTAATGCTGCTCTCAGATACCCTTAGGTGAGATGCAGTTTGCAGAAGCATTACATGGGGAATCATACTGAAATTGATCTGTGTGGCTATGAGATCTGATTAATACAAACATTTAAAATATTAATTCAACCTTTACTTCAAGATCACTGTATAAATGGAATCTTTGAAGTAATGAAATCTAATATTTACCTTGATTAAGTAATAATGAAAATAGTTCAATGGTGCCAGCTTGTAAATTATGACAAAACAGAGTTTTCACCTATGTAATGATTTTTAATTGTGTGTGGTACACTAGAACAGAACTTGTTAGTGGCTTGCAGAATGGTGTCTTAACTTGTGTAGAAAAGACTCTCTGTGTTGGAAAATATTTTCCTGGAGGTTATAGACTCTGTTTGGTGGATTAGCTTTCAGAAAAGACTTTGTGTGTTGTGTTCATCATTACCATTACTCTGCTTTCCTTTAGTTATATTGCCTGTTAAAAATAGACCATTTTCCTAGTTTTTATTCATCAAACAATCATTAGCTGAGATATGGCCCATGTGCCAGATGCACTTCATAGTGAAATTCCTCCCCTCCACAGCGTGATCCTGTTGCCATTGTCCAGGTGCATCTCAGGACTGTCTCCCACCCTTGCACCTGGGGAGGGGTCACAGAGCCAAAATGCTGTGGTGTCAGTCAGAAACTGCTCTTATTTCATAGAAACATAGAATCATTTAGGTTGGAAAAGACCCCTGAGATCATCAAGTCCAACCACAAACCTGACACTACCAAATCCACCACTAACCATGTCCCCAAGCACCACATCTACATGTCTTTTAAATACCTCCAGGGATGGGGACTCAACCACTTCCCTGGGCAGCCTGTTCCAATGCTTGACAACCCTTTCAGTAAAGAAATTTTTCCTAATATCCAGTCTAAACCTCCCCTGGGACAACTTGAGGCCATTTCCTCTTGTCCTACTGCTTGTTACTTGGGAGAAGAGACCAGCACCCACCTCGGTACAACCTCCTTTCAGGTAGTTGTAGAGAGCGATAAGGTCTCCCCTCAGCCTCCTTTTCTCCAGACTAAACAGCCCCAGTTCCCTCAGATGGTCCTCATAAGACTTGTGCTCCAGGCCCCTCACCAGCTCCGTTGCCCTTCTCTGGACACGCTCCAGCACCTCCGTGTCTTTCCTGCAGTGAGGGGCCCAAAACTGAACACAGCACTCGAGGGGCGGCCTCACCAGTGCCCAGTACAGGGGAACAACCACCTCCCTGCTCCTGCTGGCCACACTATTTCTGATACAGGCCAGGATGCCGTTGGCCTTCTTGGCCACCTGGGCACACCGCTGGCTCGTATTCAGCCAGCTGCTGACCCCCAGGTCCTTTTCCGCCAGGCAGCTTTCCAGTGCTGTGCAGCATTTCGTCTGCTGTGACCAGTTACGTGCCCGTCATGTGAAAGGCAATGCCTCTTTTTAACACGT
This sequence comes from Buteo buteo, assembly GCF_964188355.1. NCBI lineage: Eukaryota > Metazoa > Chordata > Aves > Accipitriformes > Accipitridae > Buteo > Buteo buteo. The sequence continues at coordinate 28,794,895 of NC_134171.1, read as the reverse complement.
GCCAGATGTGCATCCTGTGACACCCGTGACCTGCAGGGAGGAAGGCAGCAGCTAGCTGTTCTGCCTGCTCCCCCACGCTGCAGTCCCATGACTGATGCTGCCACACAGCTAGGATGTGACTGTACTTTGGCTGGGTAGTGGATGTGCAAATAATCGTGACAGGAGAGGGGGATGCAGCTTCCAGTGCAGCAGAAATAGATCTATGGCCACCCTCTGGCTGAAAGTGTAGGTGTCACTTCCCTCCTCTGCACATTTTTGATAAGTTGAAATAAAATTGCATACCATAAATTAACTTTAAAAAAATCCATATCTCCTGTGCCATACCTTTCTGCAGTGATCTCTGTTGCTTAGAAAAGGAGAGTAAATTAAAAAGCATGAGGCTTTTTACCTCTGCTTGGAGCCCTGGGCTATCTCTCTGTTATCGGAACTTTGCAGGAAACATGTTGGTTTTCACCCTTTCAGGGCAATCTTTTTCACCTAAGCTCATGACTCTGCTTTGCTTCTTTTTTACTTGGCAGAAAGTGCTCCCCAACCTGAAGCTTAGCTAAGCATGCTCTGAGATGCCTGCAAAAATGCTTCTGGAGTTTGGTTCTGCCAATAGCAAAAACAAGGAAAGACTTCTGTGGTAAGTCTGAATATTTGGCTTTTACATAAAAGACTGGGAACAAAAGGCTGCAAGTAAAAGAAGCCTGATGTCATCTAGCTTAAATTTAGAGACAAGGTGATGTAACTATGTAATTTTGCTTCAAATCCCCAAAGGACTTCCAAGAGAGAGACTGTGATCAGCAAAGTCAGAAGAGCCCACAAAGCTGGTGGATAAAAAAGGTCACAGTCTGTGGTGAGGGTAGGTTTTCCCCAAAGATAGTTTGTCTTTCTGTATTCCCAGCAACAGAACTTTCTGACGGAAGGGGAGAAGAAAAAAAAAGGTTCTTAAACTTGCTGGGAGAGCTGGGTGGTGTCCTGAGGCACTCCTAGACTGGCCAGTACACGTATTCCCCAACTTCCACCACAAAATGTTAGATCCCTTCACAAATCTAGTCACCTGTCTGCAGCTACACTTATCATACCACTTAACATGGATAGCATGACACTACTGATAAGAAGCCAGAATTTAATGTAGTTTTAAACTGCCATTAGCACTCGTAGCCCTTTCTGCTTAGACACGCAGGAGACTGAGAGAACTTCATTGGGTATGCAGATGCTCCCAGGTTCATGGCACTATCCCTGTTGTTGCTGACATTAGGGCTGATTTTAGGCATTCAGAAGTGATGCTGTTGACTGTGCATTTGAACTTTTAGTCAGTATCTGTGTAAGAAACTGCTAATTGCTCCAGAACTTGGCAGACCTTAAGCCGAAGTAGTAGGTCTGCTATTGAATAGAATAGCAAAATATTAACTGTTTTCAAAATTACTTTTTTTTAAAGTATATAGCATGATGCAGGAAATGAAAGGTCTTGAGGCCAATGTTATGAATCCTTTTAATACTGAAATTGAACAATGAAATTCAAGATTCTTAGAGGTTTTGTCTGAATGCTTCAAAGAAGGTATAGTTTCCTCTTTTACTGGATATTATCTGCTCAGGAAATTATGTTGAAACACTCTTTGTGTGGAAAAAAGTATTACTGGTCTGCTTAAATAGTTTTGTAGCTTAAATATTTATATGTACAAGCAGATATATCTAAACATCATAGTAAAAACTGTGTCCCAAGCTATCCTAACACAGCACCTCTTTTTGTATGGCAGTAGCAGCACTCAGGAATATTCATTCCCATTTCACACATCCTTCAAAGGTCACCAGTTCACTTGCCCAATTTTGATAACCTGTCCAACCCACTGAATTTACAACATGTGGGACTGGAAAGAGATGCTTTTATGTGAAGATTTTTCACTCTAAGGGCATGAGAAATATAGAAAGGGAAAAATAGAAAGAAAAAAGGAATAGTGCACAAGGTGTGTGGGGGGGGGGAATGTGAGGAAAGGTTATTTGGGAGTAAAGAGATATCCTGAGAACAGAAAAAGTATTATTCTGAGTAGAGGAACTGGTGAAATAGGGAGTTGGAAGCTTTGACCAGAAAAAGAGTCAAACTGAGTGCAAGAAGGAAGGATGCAGTAGTTTTAAGAGATTCCTGAAGAACTCATCTTTGCTAGGAAAAAAACCCCAAACGTTATTTTCAATACACATCCAAATCTTCATATAATGTAAATTGCATCTTGATTCTAAACACACAAATTGGACAAATTGTCTAGTGGGGTGTTATCAAAGTCTCACTGCCCACGAGTTACACAACCTCTGCAGCCTTCATTTTGGTGCAGATGACATCCTGACCTGGTTTAGCTATTGCTTTCACTCACTGTTATGCTTCAGTTTAGGATTTTAACCCATGCCTGTTGACATACAAGTAAACACAAGTGAAAAATGGATTTTAATTCCTGTTGTTGACCTGTTCCCAATGTACTCCGAATGTGTCGGGACATTTAGCAAAGGGTCATCTCCATACTTCTGTGTTGCTGCAGAGCAGACCAAGCCATTCCTGAATGAGCCACAAGACCTGGCTGTTAACAAGACCTAGTATCTGAACTTTTTTTGGAAAGCTTGTCCTGTGTTCCTACCGGGATGTATCTTCTTTCTCCGACGCTCAGGAGAGAAGGAGCTTCTTGCTGCCATCTATTGATAAAGCGACGGAAGGGACAGCCCGAGTCCGACCGCCTTGGCTGCGCCTGTGCAAGCGCCTTGGCCGGTCTTGTTAGTACTGCTTTTTAATCTCTGTTTATAGAGGAAACGAGCTGTTGCTATCCTTAGTGACTGAATGAGACAAATGACTTGAATTTGATGCAGGGCGAGTGAGGCTTCTGCGTAACCAAATCTCAGCCACGGGCCGCTGAGTGTGGGAGTTCAGGTGCCCCAGCAATGCCGAGAGAAGGGAGAAACGGCTCTGGGGCTTTTGCCAGAATGAAATTCATAGTAACTTGCAATAAGATTTAAAAGAGCTGACACAGAGATCATAATACTTGTAAAGTGACGATTGTTAAACACTTTGAGAGCACAAAAATTCCTTTCCAGGGCTGTATTAAAGGCAGAGGACCATGAGGGCTCATCTAGAGCAAGTGAAGAGAAGAGTGCATAGGAGCGGTGACACAGCCAGGCGCGAGTCAATGTAACAGGCACCTCTTCATGACAGCACATCTCCCCGGGAATTAAGGGGGGATGTGTAAGGTTGTGCCGGGGTCTGTATCTTCACCGAACACGGCTAGTGTGCAGGGGGCCTCTGGAACGTGGGAGGGAACCACAGGACCAGAGGTCTTTAATATTGAATATTCACACCAATAGATGGGGAAACTGAGTCAAAAGACTTGGAATGCTTAAGTTGTGAAAGGGTGTGCTTTGTTTTTGTGTGCAAACACCTCTGTGATTTATTGGTGTTCAGTTCCCTGAATTGATGTCAAATTTATTTTTCTTTTCCATGTAGCTTTTGTTTCATACAATGACTTTCATGTATGGGAAGATGCTGCCTGCAGGATGGTTTTGACATTTTTCCTTACATTTCAGGGAGTGGCTACAAGCTGTTGTCTCCTATGTGTAGAAGGAATCAACAGATATTTGATTCTTACTATCTTTGCTTGCAAACACCCATTAAGGGTTAAAGTGCCACCAAACTAAATTCAAAGATGTTATATAAACAGTATATATGAATTTCTTGCTATTAACTTAATATTAATATGAAAATGCTAAAATAAGAGATATAATATGGAATTGCTGAAAGAAAAAAATCTAGCTTTAAAAGAAATAAATCTAAACCCAACACACTGAGTACTCGAGCCAAGTGCAGTTTTCTTTCTTACAGGGCTTTTAAATATTTTTTAAATGTAATTAAAGGTAATTAAATGATCCTCAGCAACTGCAGTCTACATCTGGAAAAGGTGCTACTAATTATTAATGCCATTTTAATTCTTGCGCAGGTCATTGGGGTAGAGCAACACTGGATATTGTGCAGATCATCTTCATGTTGTGTTTATTATCAATAGAGAATGCATGTAGGAAAAAAGCACGCTCTCAAAAATAACCCAATGTTTATTTCTATCAACATATAGTTAATATGAGAAGAGTAAGAGTATTAGTGTCTGCTTATTAGGATCATATGATTCCTCAGAGGCTGTGATCTTCCCCGCAGGAGATCCATAACTGCTCCATTGTACAAAGATAGCTGCTGAAGGGTACACTTGGCCAAAACATGGTTGCTGCTGCTCGCGACGAGTAGCCTAGTCCGTGTGTCTGCCTGATCTCACAGAGCCCCAGCGTCAGAAATGCTGACCACCAGGACAAGCACAGCCTTTGCATTGGCTGTGCTGCTCTCATCAAAAGACGTGAGTGTTCTGTGGTGAACTTGGAAGGACACAGTTTTGACCGGGTGACTAGATGGCCAGGCCCTGTGGCCGCTTCAGTGGGTGCCTCAGGTGCTCATTCGCGGGCTGTCCTCACACTTCCATACTTCACCTGCAAACTCATGCTGCTGGTGACCTGGCCCGCTCTCCTGCACCAAACATGTGTAGGCATGACTTGTCCTCCTTATCAGGGAACACCCAGGCTGCATCTGACCATCTCTCACTGTCCTTTCACAGTCACCTCTTCCATCTGCCTCACCAATTTTCACAGTTCCGTGTTCAAGTGAGCCAATCCACAAAGCATTTCACTTGGGTTGATTTGATTCAAATCAGGGAGAGCAAGCAACTGCTATACAATAAAAAGAGCATGTGTTTTTAAAACATGTGCTCTAGGGAATGTCAGTGACAACCTGAAGGGCTGGAAACCACATTGGGGAGTACAACAGAACGGGAAAGTTATGCCAAGAGAACTGAGACCTAGGGAGAGGTTTTGCAAAATAAATATCATAGGAAGAATGTAAAATTGGTTTTTTCATGGTATGTCTTCCACTGAGAATCTATACACGAGTTTGAGAAACAATGTCAAGGCTATGATGTTTGATGCTGGTACTATATGTTCTTGTTAATGTCTATATTCCCTTTGTATTCGGTGTTGATGAGATTACTGAAAGAACACTATGTTCGGTTCTGAAGTCCATAATTTACAAAAAGAAAAATAATTGGAGAAGGTTCAGAGAAGAAACAAAGAGTGAGAGAATGACTAGAAAGTAGGCCTTTAATGAGTTCCTGGAGAATCTCAGTCTATTTAACTTATCAAAGAGAAATTTAAGGGCTGAAAAGTCTATTTATAACAGTGAGAACAAACTTTGATAAGAGATGTTCACTATCTGACTTGTGAAAGAAGAAATATTCAAAACTGAGATAAGTGAAGATTCTTATTAAAAAGTGGTTATCCATTGCAATGGCTTGTCAGAGTGGAGTAGATTCCTCAGCTCTGGAAGGTCTCTAGTGGTGTTTGGACACTTTTTCTAATTAGTGTGTGCGTGTGTTTTGTGTTTGTTGTTTTGGCTTTTTTTTTTTTTTTTACTATTAACATGACCTATCAGTTAGCACTTTAATGTCAGTCCTCAATCTTAAACAAATCTTAATTAGATGGATACTTTCTATTTCAAGATATCAGTGCTAGGAAACAAAATCCTTCTTTTTCAGCACACAGGATCAAGAAGCAAGGTAGTACTGCCCTACTGCTGTGTGTTCTTTGATGGATTTGCAGAAACTTCTGACGGCTTTTGGTTGTCTTCATTTAAAATTTGTTAGACTAGGCACTATATTGCATGACCACACAAGCATCATAGATTCACAACACTGGAATCTCTGAGAAGTACAGTACCAGAAATTTTACCTATAAACTAACTGGAGGGCATTTTAGATCAGAGAAGTACTATTTGACACTGTGTTTTTCATGTTTTTCATTTGATCCTCATTTATCACCACAGTTTCTAAATAGCGCACACATACACACTGATCATTCATCTTTCATAAATCCATGAGATATGACAGGGGTGATCAGTGTTGTGTAACAGACTATTCCAGATGAGAACAACTTTGTGCCTTGTGAATTTTATCTGAAGTCAATGCAGAGAGCAGAGGACAGGTCATAAAAATGCATATTCAGTGTTGCTAATGCAGTGAAGGTGTAATTGCTTTCACCTCTGCAGTAGGAAAGCTCTTGGAACATCTTTTGAATATTAATTCTTATACCATCTTTTTCTTAGGGATCTATTTTATCCATTTATCAGAGTGAAGAGATTTCTTTTTTTCGTCTCTGCAGTGGCCACAACAAGGAACAGGCAAATATAAAGCAATTTTGCTTGGAATAAAACTTTGCACAAAATAAGAGGAAAAACATTCACTTTAAAACAAACTCTTGAAACCTAATGAGAAATATTCCATTTTGGTTATTCAGCATTTTTATTTATTCTTTATCTTTCTCAATTACATGAGCTTTAAAAAAAAAAAAAATTCAAGTGTGAATTTAACCCACATTTACAGATGACCTTCATTCACTGTAACAAAATTCTGGTTTTTACTTCTGTTTTACTTTTAAAAATGGTTTATTTGCCAGGCTGTCTATTTTTAAAAATATAGATGATTCTTAAGCAGTCTTTTAATACAATTAAGAACAACCTGTCAATAAGTTATGACTTATTACACTACTATATATAACATTTTACTATTTATGTAGCCAAGTTTTCATGCAATTATATGCAGGCTTGCTTTTTAGAGTCAAAGTATCTGCAGGTAAACCTGTAAAGTAAGTGAAACTATTTGATATTTCAGTAACAACAGAAATTTTCGTAATTCAGTTGAAACATGAGTTATACTGTTTTTCAACTGTATCACAAGTATATTTCTACAGCTAATGCTTGATATTTTTTTTTTGCCTTTTTTTAGCCAAAAGGATGGATACGAGAAAGCCAGATGACACAGCTTTCAGCGCATAAAATATACCATAAGCACCACCTCTGTTTCTGTGGTTGCTATCTATTCAGTATCCTTCTTTTACACAGGCAGATCCCCTTCTAAGGTGTAAGCATGAGTCTATTATCTTTTTGACAAGTTACCTCCTAACTTGCAGCTGCCTTTACAAGAGTGATGTGTCCTATATAGTGAGAAGACACTTTTGTTGTATTGTGTTTTGACCAAATAGCTTTTAGACTTTTAGCCATTTCTAGAATGGTTATAATGGAACTCTTATCAAATGTTCCATACTTGGTATGATTTATAATACCTCTTTGTGTACATCCTTGTGTTTTTTAATAAAAAACCTTGTTTAAAAAATTACAAGATGCAAAGCAATACAAAATTTACAAAACTTCCTTCCAGAATTGTTTGTATTCCGTTAGATTGAATACACCTGGCTTCAGAGCTAAGAGGGTGGGTTCCCTTTTGCTTCCATTAGTAGAAAACAGATTACATATTAATTGCCTTAATTATTTTAAATATTTCATGTCACTGAGAAAGCAATCAAAATATAACCACACAAGCAACTGATCTTCAAGTGTTATAGCCATCAAATTAACTGAAATGTTTCTTGCAACAGAATGTAAAGGCAAAATCAGGATCAAAATAATGGGAATTATATAAACAAAATAATCACTTTTTGGTATCAATATTGAAGTCTGATGATTGTATAGTTTCAGAAAATAACACATTTTGTATTTACTATTGACTCCTTGATTACTGTTTATTACCTATACAGAATATGAAAGACAGAATAAATATTGTCACCTATGACAAACTAAAGGTAAAAGTTTAGCTCAGGAAAACACAATGTCCTTATTTAAGCAGGAAAGGCTGATTTTTTAAAAAAATTTTTTTTTCCCCTCACAGTTTTGCTTATTCTATGTGTATCTGTGGTGTGTCCATGACTCCTGCGGCAAATCACAATGCATAAGATTCAGAGGGTAATATGTCTCAGGGAGGCTATTTGAATTCTTTTAAGATTATTAAGTAGCTGTTCACAGTCCATAGGCACTGGCAAAGCTATTCATGTGCATGGTTGTAAAATGATGCTCATCATCATAAAAATGGATATACTTTTAGTTTTCTGGTTTCATTGCTTGTGGCTAGCTTAAAATTGCTGTAAAGGCTCTGAAATATTTCCTGAATTATTATTATGTCACTTTAACATAATTTAACAGAACTATTAAATGTGATTTATGAATCAAGTGACTTGCCCACCGGATTTCATTGTTCACAAAATTCATAATTTTCAACTTCCCCCTTTTTCTTTTAAAGTGTTCTCTAAGTTGCTTTCTATTCAGCTTAGAGTTTGAATGTTTTTTGCCTTCTCCAAATGCCAATGCTTAGTGTTAAGACTGATAGCTTTACATACCATGTAAGTATTCCTTCAAAAACAGATGCCTGTTACGGAAAGGCAATGCTAGGAAGATACAGATGTACTGGGACTCTAAGGGAGTTATAGCCATTAGCCCCAGGCACATGTGGCACATGCACTCACTGTTACCTGATGTAATTTTAGCCAGGCAGCAGCGCAAAACAACTTGCCTCCCTTTCACATGCTATGACTTTGTGACAAACTTATGCCACAAAATGCAGTACTTACATGCCTTAAAGTGAGATGTTTTTCTACATGGTAATACTTCCTTTCATTGCTGCTTTACCCTAGAAAACAGAAGCACGGTGACGTACAAAGATTGAATATAACAATTTTAGACAGTCAAATAATCCACTACTGAAGTTAATACGAAAGTTTTTTCTTCCATTATAGCTATTTATGCTGATAGAGTTGCCTTGGTAGAATATCATCCTTTTATACATGAATGTCAGATCTGTCTCAGTAATTTCAAAGTTAGTATGTCTGCCAGACAAGAGCGATTAAGCACTTCAGAAGTCTGAGAGCAAACTAAAAGAAATGTTCTTTATATCCTTTCTGATTATAAGGATTAACTGTATGCATCCTTTCCTTTATCTCCTACAGTCATACTGCCTTGATGTGTGTTGTATGGATTAGCAAAACAGCACAGCCTCAGAGGAACTGTGCTTTGCTGGTTAAGTTTTAGGTGAAACGCACTGTGGTCTTTTGCTGTTGGTATCCATCCTCTCATTTGTACTGAGGTGAGCTGAAGCACGCAAGTGGTCTCTGATTGCCTGATGCTGGAAGAGATCACTCCTGCTTCATGCCAGGTGACACCACTGCTTTGGGGAATATGTTTTTGTTGTTGTTGTTCAGTCTGCCTCTGGCTAAAATGGGGAAAACCCAAGTTATGAAACTGCATGCAGCTAGTCCAAAAAGAGCTGTGAGCACATCTGTGGTGAAACACATCACCCTGAGACACTCTTGAACTCTTAAAAAGAGTTGGGCAATGGGAAGTTACACTGGGTAACAATCCATTCTACTTAAAGGAGCTATAGTTATTTATATTGCATAAATAACAGAAAACAAATAATAAATGCAATAGAATATATAGTAAATGTTAATCATGCAGATGGCTGATGAGATTGTTTAAAGAAATAATCAAATATCAATGGTTACATTGGTTAAAAACCACGCAAAGATTCTCTAACATATCTGAGTAATAAAATAGCTTCAGTCAGAGACATAGCTATTATTAAACTTCGATTATAAATAATCATGCAGAGAGTCAAGTAATTCAATAGCCAACCCTATTCTGCAGCAGGGTGATAGCTCCATCATGTATGGTGTGGTAGGTAGGTTACCAGTTGTAGGAAAGGAAGCTGTGAGGCATTATCTACTAAAATTAAGCATTTTCAAATCTCCATGTTTTGACAGCATATACTTGGACCTTTTAAAGGAACTCAGTAAGAGTATTTTTTTTTTATTATTCCAAACTACATTTCTTCAGCCACAAACCCATGAGTATGTTAAAACAATACAGCTGGGTACTATTCCCCTCCCCGCCCCCCAAAAAAACAACCCCCCCAAACCCAACATTCACTAATGCCTGTGACCTGACCAAGAAGAAAAGAAAACATACAATTGCTGAGAATATTATCCCAATCTCCACCAATAGGCCTCCAAGCCAGACAACGTTCCCTTCTCTACTCCTATCTCCATCAAAATCCAGGACATGTAGGCTGAAGTTAGAAACCTCTAGTTTCAAAGAGGCAGGGTCCTTCATACAAGGATAATTCAGTGTTTCAAAAGAGTAGCATTTTGTTTGTACTGGCCTAGATAATTATAGCTTTTTTTTGACTTTAAAATGTGTGGGTTTATGAATTCTAATTCTCCTTCTCTTTTTTTTTTTTTTTGAGGATCCACAGGTAAAATGCGTATTGCACTCAGCATGTTTTTAACATTTTAGCTACATAACAAAACAGTAAGTAGAACTGAATGTCCTGCTTCAGTTGACTCTCCAATGTCAGCTCATTGCCTAGGAGGGTCTGGAGGAATTTACACATTTTATTTATTTACTTATTTACATGAACTTTCAAAATTTGGTCAGATGGCAGGGTAAGTTAGGAAGGTTGTATTCACATTGTTAAATAATAGTGAGAAACCTCTGCTTGGGGTCCTTATATGCTCAGGCTCAGAGCAACTATCACAAGCTTCTAGGAAGCTGACTTCCCTAAGTTTGGCTGGCAGGGGCTTTGTCTTGAATCTGAAGGTAGTGGGGCTTCCATTGATGACTTTTGGATGTCTCGTTATTTCCTTGCCTTAGGCATTGGTCTTGTTTGTTGCCTGAAAAACATCTGTTTTTGTATTCATCTAAGAAGTGTAAAACTTCTGCATAAATCAAATGACAAGGCTCAGTATAGGTGCATCTGCAGGAAATTATGATGATCCATGACAGTGATTACCCAAGTTTTGAACACACACGCATCACTGTGAAGCTTTAGATTTACTTGTACTCTACCATGGAAGTCATAAAGAAATGAAGAATTTGTACATTTCATTATTTAGTAAGCTGTAGATCAGCAGTGATCTGAAGGCGAGACTCCAGATGTAGATAATGTAGCGGCTTCCGCTTTGTTTAAGCTCTGTGAAGATGGTATGAAATTGGAGTTTTCTTTCTGTCTTTTGTTTAGTCACATTTTTATTAGTTGGCTGCTTTCTACCCCTATTTCAGTCTTCTTTATTATCCTCCTTGCCATTGCAAGAGATTTCTGCATAGATAACTAGACTAAAATTGCTATTGGTAAGAAAATTTGCTGCTCGAGGACATTCTTTCAAATGCTCCCATTAATATTCTTAGAGAGCAAAGAAAAGTGACTTCCTGAAACAAATTCATTCAATTTCTTGACATTTTGTAGAAAAAAACAGTACTGAACCATCTTTGATCCTAAGAGCTCTTTTTAACTTAGCTGTAGTGTGTGTGTGGGAAGGCATTGAAAAATATTTATTGCCCGAGAGACAAGAAAATATAGGAAAAGCTGTGATCTAGTGCAAGAGTAGAGAACATGAATCATGGTGGTTTGGTTGTTTGTTTTTTTTTTTTCCCAATCTATATGAGATATGAGAAACCAGACAGTCTTATTGTTAAAGTCTTTGGACAAACTTCTTCTGAGTGCCAGGATTCCAGGTAGTTCTGTAAAAATTACTATGGCTTGAAGGATGTGTGGAAACACTCCATGAGTATTTCTATATCTCATTTGACACAGGATAGAAAGCTATCCCAGAATGACTTCATATCAACTGATGTTTATTGAGACATTGTTCCAGCTAAGAAAGGTGCATACAAAAAAATGAGCTTGTCGTTTTAACAAAATATTGTCCTTTCTCATTACTTTCACTGTTCACTGAAGTATGTTACAGTTATGATTTTTTTTTTCTGTTGAAGGTGGTAGTTGACATACTAAATTATGGAACTGATCTTTAGATGGTGTGATCAAGTGTTTTGTAAAAATAAGTCTGCCAACTGTGTACAAGCTACTTTACCTTGCATGCTTGATTCAGATATATTTTAATCTAGGTCCAGCTAAGTGTGAATGCTTGACTACATAAACTCTAATTGACTGATGCATGTAATTATATTCCTGGATCACTGATCAAGGGCAATTAATTACTAAAACCAAAGTCTTGCCTAATTTGAGTCTGAGACTCTAAAACCTGTTGTGACAGCAAGCCCTGCCCTCTGCTGTGCCTCAGTGTGCAGCTGGAGCTGTCAGGTTTACAGCCAGCGTGCAGGGAGTTGGAGACCCTCAGTAAAGATGTATACTCTAACCAGAAGAGAAACAAATTTTTCAGTCATTTTGGAAGAAAACTAATATAGGAGGAAAGCTAGGACTTGTCTGAAGCAATTTTTTGTCTGTGAAATCTACAGCATACTTGGTGCTTCAGTGGCTTGGGTAGTAAATACTCTTTTTTTTTTTTTTTTTTTTTACTACTGAATAAAGACATCTTTTATGACACCAATACTACTGCCTGTGAGGCTGATGGGAAGGATACCATCGTGGTATCATAGTACAAGAACTGTTTTGGTAATGTTTGATTCAGGACCCTCTATGATTATAGTTCTGATGCAATGATGTTAGTGGTATGAATTTGGTTTTGGGGCTCGTAGATGACTGGAGCCCATTCTGCAGAGAGGTTGTCTTCATGAGGAGACCTCACCTTTGGCAGAATGGTTGCTCCTGTGAACCTCTGCTGAACTCAGGGGAAAAATGGGAGCTTTGCTGTACTGAGCTCCATCAGAAGGTTGCCTGATACTCCACACCAGCAGATTTAGTTTTAATGAAAATGCCTGTTACAAATGTTTATTCACCTTCTCTACTTTTAAGCACCAAAAAAGGAATCCAAAGGAAAAATATGCTAAACTAACATTAAGGGTCTGATTAAACCTGGGAAATGCAGGGGTAAGACTCAACCAAACTATTCTCGTTTTTGTGCTAAAGTATTGTACCTCATTTAGTGTGCAAGATTTCCTTCCTTGATAGACCATAACAGCCGCAATAGCAAACCTTTAATGAGGTAAGGACTGTTTTAGCCTTGACTGTAAATGATTCTTACTTTATGCTCCCCTGCATCAGCTATATCCTTGAGGTGCATCCTTTCATGTAAAAGAGGTTTAGAGAGTAGAATGAAAAAGAACCAACTATAAAATGTACATACTAACAGGACTTTAAATTTCAGCCTCAACTGCTTTGCTAGTATTATGGTTGATGGAAAATAATACTTGAGCACTCTCACTGCAAAAGTGCTTTTTGACTAAACAGAATTTTTGTATGAAAATAGGTGCTTTCCTCAGGAGGAGAGGCTGACCTACAAAGGACAGCTAAAGAATAAAGCACTCAAATTTTCCTGAAAAAGCTACAGCAGTGTTTTCAAACTTTGACCAAAATATCTGGATTTTTTATATTCTCTTCATCCATGTGTATAATCCAACATTTTGTTTATGGTCACCACCTACAAACTGAATTCATAGATTCATTGGAAAACATAAGAATGAAATACAAGAATGCATATACGTCATCAGAAGCTAGGTAGCAATGAATTTCATTGGAAGTGACTGCTGTGCACAATACTTTGTGCATTGCTCAGAGAGGCTGTTGGAGGGCAGATCAGATTTGATAGTGAAAGGCTGGAAATGCTCTGAGTGATGAAGCTATCCATCACCAGGATAAAGTTCTGGGTATGTGTATTGCTCTGATTTAATAAATGGCACCAGACTATGAAACTTGCTCCTGCAGGAGCTGTGATTTGTCGCAGACTTCATTTTGCTTCAGTACAAATGTATGGGGAAATCAGCTCAACCTTTCTTGATAACTCAGGGCTTGTTCATCTTGTTAGATGAGTAAGAAAAGTTAGCACCTCACTGATGTTGTGTTGAATGGGCTCTGACCCAGCAAATCAGCTTTGCTCCAAAGGCCGTTGAACATTGAAATGGGGCTATGCTTAAGCTTATAGTCTGTTGTTTTTGTCTTATCTGTTTTCCCATCAGAGATTTTTCTGGGAATATTTTTTACTCTTCTTGAAGACAGCCCTGACCTTCTGGCATTCTTTTGTAGAAAAGCCAGCAAAAATTTTCTGCAGGAATTTGTCCCTTAGGAATAGTCGTAGTAATGACTTTAAAGATACCAAAATCAAAAGCTGACATTATGCTTAATGACAGTCAGGAATCATGGAATGGCACTGTTGATGTTGTAAAGATAAGTGAAATTTGTTATTTACTGTAATGGCCCACTTTTGCATAATAAGCTTAACAGACAATATTTAAAGCTTACTGAATTAAGGAAAAGACTTCAATTTTTTTCAGAAAAAAAATTTAGCGAGTGGTGTTTGTTCACTGTATATAACTTAAAAATGAAAAGTCACAGACTATGGAGTCATTCTAGTTGAGGGTAAGTGGGGATTTATGTACCTGTGAGAGGTAGATTAATCTAGATGATTTCATGGGGTCTCTTTTACGCCTTCATGTTCACAGTTCCTAGATGCTGACAGTAAAAGCACATTCCATCAGTTGAACATGAAGCTAAGTAAAAAAAAAAACAACTTTTTTTTTTACAATGCATAGGTAACGTCTATCAAGCATTGCCCCAAGATATCATTGCAGACAGATGGTAAACAGGAGTCCAAAAAGTCTTAAACTTTTATACGTGTCTTCACAGTATTTACAGTTGCATTAGAAGTGGGAATTATAGAAGGGTTATAAACATTCATACTTCCACTTGTTTACAAGATGGGAAGACAAAATAAAACTGGTTAGTTCCAAATTTTCTTTTTTTAGAAATCTATATGTTGTCCTGTATGAGACAAATACTCAAGGTTTGTGTGCCAAATTCTGCAATCCTTAATTGAGCGATGGCTTTTGCCTGACAAAGGCTTATGGAATTCAGCCCAGTTAAGTTGTTTTTTTTTTCATGCAGGGCTGTGTGCTGTAAATTGGGATGCAGTAGTACGACAATGCAAGTCCTAAAAAATTCATCTATTTTCATGGGTAGGAAATTATATCTCTCGCCCATCATTAACCAGCAAACAGCCGCTCCCGTTTAGTATTCTAATCACCGCTGAATAGTTTGACACATCTTTAAACAGCCGTTTTAGCATGTTGGGTTTAAAAGACTCTGTGTTGCTGACAGAGCAATTGCACAGCTGGCTGGCTGTACTTTGAGCACTAACGTAGTTGGAGCACAGCTGTGGTGAAGTAAATCATGCAAAAATACTGACTTTTAAGATTAGTCTGGTTTGTGATAGAATGAAGAACATGTTCCCACAAATTTAGGAAGACAGAGATTTGTATTGCTGCAATAGTAAAACAGTACTAGAGTTCATGGAAGATCTACAAAAATTTTCTGTGATGAATGCTTTCAAACAATCTGTTCTGAATGTTGCTGATTTACACTACTGAAACGAACAAATTTAGAGGTGTCTTGTGTATACATTATCCATAGCACATTCGAGTACTGCATATGCTGAGTACCAAATTGCACCAAAAACAACAGTGCATTGCTTTCTTGGTGAGATGCTTTGCATTAAGGTTAACACACACTGCTGAGAGAAGGATTATGGTTGTTGGGAGGAAACGGTGTGGACAAATTGGATGGGGAATAATAGATTTTTAGCCCAGGGCTTATTGTAAAGAAAAAAAGGAGCCAACTGTTTCTTAATGTACTATGTTGTAATAGAATACACAGTATGTTTTAGGCTTAAATAACTTTATATTTTCCAAAGCATGTAATAGGTTTGATGATTGTAATGTGTTCCCAGTGTTTTAGCTAACTAAATTGGTATAATCTTTTCAAATCCCTCAGGGCTATTCCATCAACTTAGTGACTATCCCATGAATCAGTCGGGGAATGTGTGAAAATATATCCAGATTTTGGAACAGAGAGAAGCTCCAACTGTAATTTCAGAAATGCCCTTTGGAACTTGGGAACTGTTCTTGAGTCTAAACAAAGTCCTTCTGGTTTTTTTGCAGTCTCATATCATATTTGGATTTATTTATTTTTTTATTGTGTTGTAGATGACCTAAAAGGAATAGAAATGCAAGGAAGTCTGTTATAGGATGACGTACGCCTCATTGTGCTGAGGACGGCATGCCACTGAAATCTGGTTAGAAAGCAGAAGAGTGCCCCAATGGGCTCTAAACAGGTAATAAAATAAATATTTTTAAAGTGGAAAAAAAGCAAAAGTTTGTGTTGCTCTTTTAAGCTTCCATAGGAGTACTTCAGCTGTAGAAAAAAAATGTCTCAGCTTCTGTGGTTATTAGCCCACAGAGAGCTGTCAATCAGCTTGACTCCTGTGAACTACTCACTGCAGACCCAATTACAGTAGTTGCCAGTGTTGTTGCCTATACTCCGGGGACACAAAAGGGCTTTGGCTTAAAATTAATGTATAGAGTTTTGCAAATTTTTTCAGAAATATTCCCTACTTCCGATTTGGGGTTGGTTGAGAGGAAAGAGGAAAACACTGTGTGCATACAAACACTGGTGTGCAAAGGCCTCCACAAAAGCGTGCCCAGCAAATGCTTCTGTAGCTTTCCATCTGGGGCATTGTCTCTCCTAGTTGTACCAATATAAAATGAAATTATCTTCCACAAATGGAGCAACTGGTTACTGTGAGAGGTTTGGTGAGAGCAGACAGCAGAGGAGAACGGGAAGTTTCAGGAGGGTCAGGAAAGGGGTTCAAAGTAAGGATAAAAAAAAGAGTACCACCAGGGCTGGTATACATTTTAGCTAGTCAACTAAACATTTGGCTTCCTGCTGCTTGATTTCTCACCAATAACACAAAATCCCATGCTCCTGTTGAAGACTGAAGACTCTTTTCCTCAGCCTGTTCAGGCACCCATCCTTCTGCCCGTGGCTTGAAACGCATCAGGCTTGGAAATGCTCCTCTTGCCATGGGGGTACCAAACACGTGGCTCTGGATCCCACTTTTGAAACCTGCTCAAAGAGAAATCCGAGAGAGGCAGGAGACTTGTTTTACTAACTAGCAGTGCAGAAGGCATGGTCATTTATCATTAGCTATTGTAACTACAAAAATTAACTGTAAGAGTCACCAAAACTCTGTCCTTCTGGCTGGAGCAGAAGAAAGCCCTTCTTGGCCTTTTGTAAGAGAACCCCTGTGTGAGATATTGATGGATTTGGCTCATTTGTCCATACCTTCATGCCTTAACAAAGCACTGTGCTATGTTCAGTACTGTTTATAAAGCACTGGGATCCTGGGATGAATGTAGCTGAATAAACATTAAAGGTATTTCTGAAAAAGCCAAGTGTTTCCATTTGAAATGGCTGGTGTTCGGTGCTTTGAAGTCCCTTGAGAACATGACTGTGATAAATATTGGCATCATTAGAGTGTGAGGCACCTTTGACGAGTGAGGCAAGCAACCACCCTAAAAATAACTAAGATTTTCTAAGCTCACATGGTGAAGATATCAGAAGGTGGGATGACATTGACAGTACAGCACCTCTCTGCCTGACTTTGCAGGAGAGATGGTAACCAAAGTGTAGCCAGTGCCTGTATTTACATTCAAATACAAATATTTTTACTTTATTTGTCTTACTTGCTAGTACTTACTAAAAAAGATGTATATATTTAATGAACTTGCTCCACACTTTGTTTCTGTTGATCATCTGTAGGCAAATAAGTCTTCTTTGTAGATGTATGCAGATTAAATAATAAAATTCACAGCATTGAACAATACCTGATGCCAGACAATTTCACTGTTGGAGTTATATATGTATATTAGTACTGATAGTTTGGTGCTATTTGCTTTACTTGCATAAAGAGTCATTTGTACTAAGTAGTAATAATTACAGTATTCAAAGCCTCAATTATTTTTATTAGGAGAGGAGCAGGAAAATGTATCATTAATGTAGATGCTGAGAAGTTAATGCTTGTAGTAGGGCAAGTCTGCACATCTTGCTGAAAAAAGAGTGAAAATTTGTCCCTAGAGATGGAAAACTCCCTAATAACTCCATTCTTTAAATTTGCCATTGACTATGCAAAGTAAATGAAGTAAATCAGGAAGAATTTTCCTGCTATTCAGATGAAATAATGCTCATAACAAAATAAGTGCTTGACACTGAATATCTTGTTCCCAAGTATCTTTTTCTAGTTCGTTATTTCATAAAAACACTCTATTCGACAACAACAACAAAAAGGTATTTGAGCTTAAAATTCTAAGGAGTATTTGTTTTTCATAAAGACGTAATGTTAAAAGACCTATTTTTCTTACAGCATTTAATAATTATTCCAGGCATATGAGACTCTCTTTACAAACAAATGCTTAAAGAGCCTTAGTTAATTATATACACTTGAGTTTTATAATATAAACCCTACTAAAATATATATGCTTTTTTCTAGTTTGAAATTCATCAATGTATCTAAGTGGGCACCTATTTTAAACTAAGGCAACTTGTGCTTGAATACTTTCAGAAACCTAATTAGTTGACTATGTCAAACTATTGAAAGAATTGGCAGAATAAGTGGAGGTAATGATCCCTGTAAATGACCTTGAATTGTGAAGCCATAAATAGACCATAAATGCCATTTCCAAAATATGACATGAAGTTTTATTCTCATTATACAGCATGCATGTAACTCCCAGAAGAAGTGGTTCAAGCAGAGATGATACATCCCTAGCCTATACCAGCTTTACCGTGAGAACAGGATGGGAAATGAATTATAGTTTCTTCAGCTATAATGTCTTAACTAGATATATGTGATGAACTGATTTATATGTGGAAAACTTAAAATGCTGACTTGTTCCACTTATCACTTGAACTGCCAACACTTCATATTTTCACATTTAATGTTTTCACATAAACTAGTAAGGTTTTCAGTAATCCCTACTGAATCTCTTTAATTGCTATATGGAAGAAAAATAAAAATGTTACTTCAGAAAGAGCTGATAAAGCACTACTGTTCCGTTCGGGTTCGAATTTTTCCATCTAGGAACAACAAAATTTGCTTAACGACCATGTAATTGGACTTTGTTCTGGTAACAAACAGTACTTGGCAGGAAAATGCTGCCATTATCCTAGCAATGTGTGGTACTCAAAGGCTGTCCCTTCTTGGCTGCTTTTTGAAGCCCTCAGAAGAGCCATAAGTAGTAACTTTTTTCCTTTTGGTTTTGCTGCCAGGTCTATACAACCTCAGGCCACTGGATATTTCCATGCCCTTTTCTTGTCTTGTCCTAAAATATAAGGTGAAATGAGGTGCTGAATTAGTTGCAACAACTTCACAAAACTCGAGGGACCTCAACAGAAGGCTACAAGGAAGGCTGCATGAGTATGACATGAACAAGAATAGGAGGAAGGGGAGTTTCAGTTGTTTTCTTTCTGGACAGCAAATGTGGTAAGGCAGCCTGATCATGAGATAATTCAAGTGCAGTCTATAGCAGTAATATCATGGAAACCAAGAAAAAGTGCTGGGTTTTGGTGTCTTATTTCCTCAAAAATTACTGAAGATTTTGGGAAACAAGGTATTGCAATTTTATGTGCTTGATTTTTTGTACAGGAATGCGCACACATTCCTTAGCAATTTATTTCTTATATCCTTTCTTGAGTTCAACACTACTGGAATAACTAAGTTTCCTTCAAATATATTATCTCAATTAATGATTTCCTGCTCTATGTAGATACAAATAAAGACTCACTGACAATTATAAGTATGAATTGCCTCAAATCTTAATATAATTCTATTTTAAAATGTGGATTTCAGTACCCAGTAACTTGTTTCCTTACCAACAGTGACTGGGATCTCTCCCTTACAGCTTGTGTGTCTGTGTATAGAAAGACAATATAAGTCTTCAGTAACAAAGCAATGAAGAAATCAAAATGTGGAGAGATGGCTTGAATCGTACTTCACTCTGAGCATAGCTGCAGCAGTCTGCTCTTATGCAGCAGGCTTTGATTATAACTGTAATTCCATCTTCATAGTCTCCATCCTATATTAATGTGTCAATTCAAGTACTCTTTACTCTTGTCCTACATTTGATTAAAAAAGAAAAGAAAAGAAAAAAAAAAGAAACCCAACATCTGGGCTACATAATTTTAGAATAGGCTCCATTAGTAATGGTGACCTTGGTTGACCTTATTTTTTGTTTTAGAAATGTGCATGCCACGTAGTTGAGTGAGCTAAAGACCTATTTTCTGAGAGAACCTAGAAATGAGAAACTAATATTAGTGAAGAGTGAGCCTAATCTGAAATCAGTGTGTAACATGCAGTCATAGAAGAGGGCAGGGAGAACAGGAGGCATGTGTAATCCAGCAGTTGTGCCTAGTGACATGCAATATTCAAAAACTTCTTTGCAAGTAGTATGGATAGATTATCTTCACTTACCCACGTTTCCCCTCACCTTGCAATATATTGCCCACCCAAATTGACGTGTAGCTCAGCGTAATGATGGGGCTGTGTAGGGGAGAATTCAGATGGGAATTGGCTGATATAGTTGCCAAGCCACTCTCCATGATATTTGAAAAGTCATGGCAGTCAGGTGATGTCGCCCGTGACTGGAGAAAGGGAAACATTGCACCCATTTTTAAAAAGGGTAGAAAGGAGGACCCTGGGAACTACCGACCTGTCAGCCTCACCTCTGTGCCTGGGAAGATCATGGAACAGATCCTCTTAGAATCTATGCTAAGGCACATGGAGGACAGCGAGGTGATTTGAGACAGACAGCATGGCTTCACCAACGGCAAGTCCTGCCTGACAAACCTAGTGGCCTTCTAGGATGGAGTTACTACATCAGTAGATGAGGGAAGAGCTACAGATGTCATCTATCTGGACTTCTGTAAGCCTTTGACATGGTCCCCCACAACATCCTGCTCTCTAAATTGGAGAAGGATGGATTTGACAGATGGGCTGTTCAGTGCATGAGGAATTGGTTGGATGGTCAACAGCACAATGTCCAGATGGAGATCAGTGACAAGTGGTGTCCCTCAGGGGTCAGTACTGGGACCAGTACTGTTTAATATCTTCATCAATGACATAGACAGTGGGATTGAGTGCACCCTCAGCAAGTTTGCAGATGGCACCAAGCTGAGTGGTGCGGTTGACGCGCCTGAGGGATGGGATGCCATCCAGAGGGACCCGGACAAGTTTGAGAAGTGGGCCCATGTGAAACTCATGAGGTTCAACAAGGCCAAGTGCAAGGTCCTGCACATGGGTTGGGGCAACCCCTGGTATCAGTACAGGCTGGAGGATGAAGGGATTGAGAGCAGTCCTGTGGAGAAGGGCTTGGGGGTACTAGTGGATGAAAAGCTGGACATGAGCTGGCAATGTGAGTTTGCAGCCCAGAAGACCAACCATGTCCTGGGCTGCATCGAAAGAAGTGTGGCCAGCAGTTCGAGGGAGGTGATTCTGCCCCTTTACTCTGCTCTGGTGAGACCCCACCTGGAGTACTGCATCCAGCTCTGGGGTCCTCAGCACAGGAAAGACGTGGACCTGTTGGAGTGGGTCCAGAGGAGGGCCACAAAAACGATCAGGGGGATGGAGCACCTCTCCTATGAAGACAGGCTGAGAGAGTTGGGGTTGTTCAGCCTGGAGAAGAGAAGGCTCCAGGGATACCTTATTGCAGCCTTTCAGTACTTAAAGGGGGCTTATAAGAAAGATGGGGACAAACTTTTTAGCAGGGCCTGATGCGATAGGACAAGGGGTAATGGTTTTAAACTACAAGAGGGTAGATTCAGACTAGATATAAGGAAGAAATTTTTTACAATGAGGGTGATGAAACACTGGAACAGGCTGCCCAGAGAGGTGGTAGATGCCTCATCGCTGGAAACATTCAAGGTCAGGTGGGACAGGGCTCTGAGCAACCTGATCTAGTTGAAGATGTCCCTACTTATTGCAGGGAGGTTGGACTAGATGACCTGTAAAGGTCCCTTCCAACCCAAACTATTCTATGTTTCTATATGTAAAGTGTGAGCCAAACTTGCGCAACTGTGCTGCTGCAACATGGGAAAAATTGCACTGGGACATACAGTCTGCTCTACATTTTTGTAATTCCTGAATTAGATCCCTGAAATCCTAGGCTTCTCATTCCAGGATGCTAACGATCATAAAAGGTATTTTGTATTCAAATGTAAATGATTGCTTTCCTGGTCCTCAGAAAAGAAATACTATCCCCAGATGTGAAAGTGCGAGGCACGTCTTCAGAAGCTGTGAAACAGATTTTCTCTGGGGATGATTATAGAGGAATGGTTGAGGGTTTTGTTTTTATTTTCCTCCTCAAATGAGTCTAATCAGACTTACAGGACTTGGAAATAAGAGGCAAACATAAAATCCAAAACAAATGCCAGGTCCCAACCTTCCTAAATGTGCAGCTATTGTTTGTGGACTCTTCTAGGTAGCAGGCCACCAAAACAGGCTTCTTTACTGATGTGTGGGAGACCTTCATGCACTGAAAAAGTTCTGCCTTTTTCCTTTTTGAGTAACTTTAACCTTAGCAAGAAATTAGTTCATTAATAAATGAAGAGGAGTGAATTAATTATGAATTGAAAATGGCAAAGATTGAGATTCCCTGCAAAATTTCTTTGTCATATGTGCACACACAAATTAGAAAGAAGGTAAGGTCATACAGAAATGATTTCAGTGGAGGACAAGGGAGCAAGTGAGGAAACACTTGAAGTAGCAGAGCCTGGGGGAGTTGCTGTTCTGGAGAATTTATGGCATGCAATTTTGGGGGGAACCCTTAACCAAATATATGTATCATGAGCTATTTTTGAGGAGCCTTCAGGGACAATTTAAGATGTGGACTGGGCATGAACTGCCCACTTTGATCTCTTCCTCTGCCTCAGTACCTGTGTCTCTTGCATCTTGCTGCAGGAGTGTGCACACCAGGCCTTGCCTGCTTGTGGCACTGGAATCCCAGAGTACGGGAGTGGAAGTGGCTCTGCAGCCAGGAGAAGGTGCAGCAGCCCCTCGCACTCAGTTAAAATGGGAGAAAACACATCTAGCTGTACTGATTCGTGAGTTGGGAGTAGAGAGGAAAGGGCAGGGGGGAAAGATAGTCACTGGACTTTCTTACATTTAACTTCTGCTTTTAGAAGCATAATAGAATAGTAGGGAAAAATGTGTCTCTAAACATATAAAAACACTTGGAGCAGGAAGTATCATGATTCTTATAAAAGTTGTTTTTTTAACAGGCATGTTTTTAATTGTTCTTTTATATTGAAAGTACAGTAGAAAATCAGTGGCTGTACAGACTGCAGCAGATGAAGTGCCTTTGGATTTCATTTCAGAGTTTTATCTCACCCTATGAAATCAGCTGACAAGAATTAATTCACATTTACTTGAACAAAAGTAGTACCACTTGTTCCAAAAAAAGGGCTGAAAGACTACCAGTTGTATTAAAAATAACAATATGTCAAACAAGGTAGGAGATGAGCTATTTTAGGGACTAATAATTTAGCAGCTAATGTAACATATTTCTTATGGAAAAGGTAAAGCATATCCATGAGTTTCAAACAGGCAAAGTAAGTAGCAGAGAAAACATTGATTTAGGGTCAAACGACTGGATGCACAGGCAAAAAAAATATGAGAGTGCTGATGTGGAGAGATGTCTGTTAAAATGGGTGAAATAATTTTGTAGTTACTGTAGACATGGTAAAATATATCTTACTCCTCTCAAGAGTGTCTTTAAAAAGGAATAAAGTGCACAGGAGAATATTGCATAAAAGAAAACCTGTCCAGAAATAGGCTTCTCTATATGCAATTTTGGCCTTAGGGATTGTATATTTATTACGTTAATTCCACAGGATTTAGAGAGCTTTTTCCTAGAAGTGGAATGCTTTGGAAAAATATCTTTAGGGGAAACTGTGAAGTTTTCCTTCTCTGAACTGTCTTGACTAAAGATTTCATCATGGAATCTGTCCTTACGCGGTTACAGATGAATCAGACTTTACTGGAGAGCAAATTACCAGATATATAATTGGCTTACAGGTGAAGAAGAGCAACAGAAATAGAAGGACTGACATATGGAAAAAGATAAAATGGCGTTAAAAAATGCATAGCTTGGCTTCAGAAATGACTTTGGCTGTGATGGGCTTTGACGATAGTTTGCAGCTATTGAAAAAGTGTGAAATAAAAAGGAGGAAAAGAAATTGTGTGATACTTAGAGTATTTTTGTTTACACCAAGATTGAATTCAGCCATATGTTTTCTGTAGAGGTGGCTGTACATTCCTTTCAGCCTATATCCACTAGATCTTTAACCAAACAGCTTGCGCTCTGTGAATAAAGAGGATATACCGACTTAATATTTCATTAGTTCTTTGCCATCCGTATCTCTGTCCAGATCACATCTTTACAGGACACGGAAGATAGTTATCTTCATTTCACAGCTAGGAAGGCTTCTAGTGTGACTGCAGGAGCATGTACGTCTCCCAGGGCAGGCTTGCACATCACCTGCAGGGCCCAGTGGAAAGCCATGCCAAGGCTCTCTGAACCAGGGTCTACTGGAAGGAGCAGACTTGCCTAAAGCAGCTTATAAAAGTTTACTCCAGGAGTGGTAGGGCAGAGAACTGAAACTGCTTGGCTTCTCACATTCCATGCTAATGATATTGTGCCATCCTTCTTTCCTCCTCCTTTTTAGTTAAACATGTGGTTCTCTTCGGGGCTTGGCATGACCAAATGGAAATACTGCCATGGTGTGAAAGGAGTCCTATCCTATGAACAGAAATATCACTCAAATAAGCATTTTTACAAACAGAAGTGGGTAAGCGGTTAGTCAAAGGTGGAAAGTATCCTGTTCTTATGATGGTATCTCATGTTCTCCAGTAGGAACACAGATTTTTCAGCAGCTGGAAATCAGTCCATTTCACTGTGAAAGCTGCATTGCAAATACATGAGGCTGTAGTCAAAATTGAATTAGTTTCAAATAATGTCTGCAGTGTGGCCAAGACCTTCCTGCAGCTTTACCTTCAGGCTTCCTCTCTTGCTGCTTTTTCCACTCAATAATTCTAGCAATTTTGTTGGTATGTGCAACTGGCTGTTGTTTTCTTTTCAGTGGTGCCAGGTGGTCATCTTTCCTTTGTGGTAGTTTTATTCCAAGCAGTTGGCTTCCTGATAGCTGGATGTCTTTTCCCATTAGCTGGCTGTTGCTTCTTAATGATTGAGCTGCTGCTTCTTGTTTACCATTTTCTTTTCACAGCTCTCAGCTTGTTGCTTCAGTTGACATGTCAGTAGACTCCCTGACAACATCAAGTATCTCCTTGTGTTACCTCTCTTCCTCCTGCTGCTTCTCCTTTTTGCTATACTTGGCATTCTGGTTCTTGTTAATCAAGACTGCTGTTTGGAATAAGGATCAGCATTTCCTTGCTGATTTTATTTCTGAGTTTTTGCTGATCTATTACTTTATTTCCCATTGTACTGTTGGCCTCAAGCTCTAGAATTTTACTCAAGACAGTTGGTTTATTTTGAATTCTTGTATTGCATATTTATTGTATGTACTAAGGCAACAGATAATTCTGGGTAGGCCACAGTGGCTGACTTCTGCAAGTTTTATTTGTGCAAAGGCTTTGGTCATTTTTAGAGTTTCTGTTCGTAAGTGGCTTGCTGTGAATCATATTGGGTAGTGGCGTTAACAAAGACTTAAATCTGAGACTGGACTTTATCACCTATTTCAGAAATGCAATATAGGTAACATAATTAAGGTTCTTGTTAAGGAACCAAGTTCTGTTTTTAATTGAAAGATATAGGTTAATTAGCATGGAATGTGGATCAGACACTGAACAGCAAGACCTTTGTTCTTCAAACTCTGTTCTTCAGAAGTCAATGTGTGCTTTTCTATCGACTATGCCAATGAATGGATGGATGGGGTATTTTTCAAAATCAGACTTTAAAGTAGCCTGTTAGCAGTGTTGAATCATTTAGAAAAAATTGAACCCAGAGTATTTACCTCAGTGTAGAGCATTAGTTATGCATTAATGGACTTCTCTAAATTTTTGTACCTGTGTCACACAGTTCCATTTTTTTGTCAGAAAGGGCTCAGACTGAGCACTCTGACTACCCTCTGTGAGAAAGGAGTCACAAAACTATGACTGCTTCATATTTGTTTATAACTATTTCTGTTCAAAGAAGCACATAACAAACATTCTTAGGCCACTAAACATTTTTTGCCTTTACATGCTTTGACCATGTTTGTGAAATGAAATAATTTACAAATAGTAGCACAAGAGAAAATGCTCTGGGGTATAGTGATACCTATTTTTTTAATTTATTTGAATTTCATTAGTATTGTATGTGTGCTTCATTGTATTGCCACTATTTTTTAGTCATGATATGCCAGCAATGGCTGATACTAAGTTATTACAAACCCCAGGTTTACAAGGGGATCTGCAGTAGCAGGTTGATACAGAAGACAGTACAGTCTCCGTTGCCCCTTGCTTTCCCATCACCACCACCTGACTAAAAGGTTTAAGAGCATTAATCATGTGACATGCAACATTCCCAGCCAGTGCAGCTGGTGGGACCTGGGTGACAAAGCCATCTTTGAATGACTGACCCTCAGTCTTCAATTAGCCATTAAGTCAGAATGAGTCTTGTGACTTATGGTGGAAGCCAGAGTGTTTTTTTTATCTTGAGTTGGTGGGTACCAGGCCATGACTTGGGCATTGGATGCTTGTGTCCCTCTCACCTTTTTGTGTCCCTTCTCATGCTTCAGACTGCTTGGCTCTTCCTGTCCTATGAAAAGTAAAATCTCAGCTATTCTTTTGTGCTGTTCCAGAGCTTTACCAGGACGCAGGAGCTGTCAGAGTGGTCCGCAGTCATTTGTGTGGGAGGTGTGTGAGGGGACTTACGCATTAACTGTGCTGAAGTAATTACTGTATTTGACTTGACTAACAATCAAGTGGTATTTGTTGCCAAAAAAAAAAATCCTGGACAGGGGATAGAGGAGTATTTTACTCATTAATGTCTGTACTCAATAATTCCACAAAGATGAAAATATAAAATGCTTTGATGAAAAGAAGCAATTACTTCTAAAAGGCGTAGGAAGCACTATTTATGAAATAGGCACCATTTGTTATGATTTTTTTGTGCAAAATTTAAACTCAGAATACCAAAGTCTTTGGGGAATAAAATGTTAAGTAATTCTGCGGTCTTAATTTTTTTTTGGATGCTGCAGTTTCCCTGTGTTGCCATGGTAACATACTTTCTGTATAATTGCCAGGCTGCCTTACAGTGATGCAAATAAGTAAAGAAGTTGTCATATGGCATGACCCAGGCTTATATTTGAGTGGGGATTTATTGCGCACAGAGCAGCAATAACACCAAAGGTATCTGTCACCTGCAGGATAAGGAATTACTTGTCGCTGAAGTGCTGCAGAAACAAATGGCAGCGAACGGGAAGCGCCAGGCCTAGGTGTTATGCAGGAGGACTAGAAGCCCACCCCCAAGCCTGCTCCTGCTGAGCTTATTTTTACTCATGCTTTACAGGAGTGTAGGATCTGAACTTCTACAGCTAACACCAGCCCTAAGCACGTTCTTTAGGAATTTCATTTGTCTTGGAGGTACAAGAAGTCTGGAGGAAACAGATTTGCAAAGAAAGAGAGTCATAGCTCTGACACTTACCAGCAAAATCTGGCCCCTTCTCCAAGAAGAATTAGTGCTGGGATCCAAAGAATCCCTCTCAAAAAAAAAAAAAAGTGAAAAAAGGGGGAAAAAAATGGGGGGAAAGGGGAAAAAAGGTAAGAGAGACATTAAAGTTTTCCTTAGTTGCTGTTTGATGAAGGCAGCTCTTACATCTTGCACAATTCTTCAGGATATTTTTTATGAGAACCACAAATCTCAGTGGTTCCTGGGAATATCCACTTGCAGGAATCCTTCTCTTGGCCATGCTTTCTCCCCTCAGTCCTCACTGTATTTTGATGTGTTGCTCCATAATGATGAAAGCACCTGGGGTAATTTTTTAGTGATAAGCCCTGGCCATTTCTGATAAGCAACCTGTGAGTGCTCATCAGCACATTCAGTTCAGGCTGAAATAAGTTTGTTGAAATACAAATTTTAGACATAAAAGTCAGAAAAGAAAAAAAACCCTGAACCAATAACCCCCCAAATGCAGTTTTGTGTCAGTTTTGGCACTGCAAGGTTTTCCTAGTTGTTCTAAATTACCCAGTGTGAGGACACAGCAACTAGCTCAGCTGTTGTGTATACGACTTGCTCTGAGGTCTTCCTCTCTTACAGGTCCTCTTTGTTCCTTTGTAAGGATGGATTCTATTAAAGCTCCCTCTTTCACTGCCTCAGCATTTCAGCTAGGATGAGTGCTGGGGATTACCCCATTCTTCCCCATAACACAGTTTTTTATTTGCTTGATTTTTTTTTTTTTTTCCCCCAGCTCTTTCTCTAAGACCTTTTTTGGTCTTTGTTAAAACTATAGTGTCCCTAGGCTAAGTTTCTCTCTGCTCTTGGTAGACTTTCCTTCTTGTTTTTTTTAAAATATGGCTGTGAAGTTACTTCCTCCCTTGTGAGGCTACTTGGACATTTGTAGTAAGCTGGATGGTTTCTCATCCCTTGCTACCAGGAGTTAGGTTTCTTTTCTCCTTCCCTCCAAAATGAGCCTCTAATTAACTAGAATTGAGGTAACCTCACACAGATATTTCCACTGTGTTTCTTAACTAGTTTTTCTGGCTTCTGGCTCTTTCTGCAAATTATTTTAAGACTATAACAGACCTTTATCTTCCTAGATTAGGAGGAGGATTCATTGCTCATGCACAACAGAGGGCTTATGACTTCCAGCTTACCGTTAGCTTCTTTCTCAGAGATCACACGTCACAAAACAGGAAAAATAAAAAATCTGACATTCAGAGTCTTGTTTTTCCAAAGTTACTCTTTCCTGCTTTCTGTCTGTCAGGGAAAGTTCTCGTCATTGCAATATGTAGCACTGTAAATTGTGAGTTAGTATGGACAAATCATGACTGGTTTCTCCATATGAGAAGCACTGTAGAATAAAATAATAAAAGCACAAATTAGGGGAGCTGCTATCCATAAAACTAGAGAATAGATTCAAATTGCATATAGCCCATAGCCTCACAGGAACCATAATAAACTTCTTTTTACTTTTTTTTTGTTTGTTTGGTTGGTTGATTTGTTTTTTTGGGTTTGTTTTTGTTTTTGTTTTTAGAGGAGAAGAGTATGGTAAGTGAGTGGCCATATTTCAAATCATGACTGGATTTCAAGAGTGACTTTTTGCCTTCACAGTATGATTGGTCTTTTTTCTGCCTTTCTTGCAGGAATGGATTATCAGCTGGAATCGCAGGATACAAAAAGCAATGTCTGAGCATATCTGATAGAGAATATTACCCAAGAAAAACTGTTATCCATCACTCCTCTGCAGGAACAGTGAAAGCATCACTGTAAACATCCTGAGCATGCAAGCTGAAGTCCATAGACTTATGCCACTGATACTCATGGCAGGATAATTTAATTTTTAATATTTGGGACACTCAGCTGTATCAAAATCAGATTCTTTCTTTTTACTTGTCCTAGAACTCTCATGCTTACAAAAATGTTACTAATTGCCACTAAATAAAAATGACTATGTCCATATTAATTCTCTACTAAGGTTGCTTTAAAATTCTAGTTATTTTAGATGTAAGAATTAGAAGAAAAAATTGTCATTGAAGTACGTGCCATCATTCAGTCAGGAAAATCACTGCAATTCAGAATGGTTCTCATTATAACATTTTACATATCCCATTAAAAAGAGCATGTAAGTTGTTTGAAAGAGGAATGATTTTGTTGTTGTCTTTATAATGGCATGTTGGTCTATTACTCCCACCCAATGCTAGTAATAAAAATAATAGTCTATAATTGGGATGTCCAATAAAATGCTTTTAAATGGGAGCACATAAAATTATTGTGTGAAGGCAATAACCTTGATAAGGTAGATGAAGACTTGCTTATATGAGTCTGTTGGGGAAAAAAAGGAGAGTATTTTGAATATATGTGATACAGGAATTTGAAATTACAAGCTAAGTTCCTTTTCTCCTTTTTCTGATTATATTCTGCTTCGTCCCTTTTCACAGTCTATTTTGTTTTCCATCCTCTGTTGCTCAAATGAACCACTGATACTTAAAAGCCCAAGGGAAAATATGAGACATTTTCAACTCATGCCAACTCTTGTCTCATCCTCAAAACATAAGCAAACAAATACTCTTCTTTTCTACTATTTCTGAAAATAAAATAATTTGTAGCTTATTTTTTTACTTTGTGAAATCAGCCTAAAATTTCCATTGGTCATAGCACTGAAAATCATGAAGGAAAACTATGGATTTCCAGCCTAACAATTACACCAATATTTTTTTAGGTATCTTTCCATGGGACTTCAGTGTATGTGATCCACCCTTAGGCAACTGAACGCCCAGACACACACTGAAGGTGTGTGTGTGCTTATCTCCCATGTCACTCTGGTTCTGCCACTTTTGACAACATGAATGCAGAACAGAAATCCAGAACCTCAGGAGTTCTTGCCCTGCTGCTCCTATCAAAGTGCTATTTAGTCTTGGGCATATTACAATGACAGCTTGTTTCCAGAATTGTAACCCCTTCTGTAAACCAAGTAGGAGACTATTTCTTACCAAGTCATCTCCCTGGGGTGTCCTAAGGATTAATTGCTGTAAGTGCAGTTCCTGGAACACATAAAGTTCCCTATAAGTATCCATTATTAAATGTTATATCCCCGCAAGTACTTATTCACATTAGTTTTTCTTACTTAAGTAGCCCCAGTGATATCTGTTTCTATTAATTATTTTTGCTGTTTACCACTCGTCTTAAACAGAAGCTAAATGGCTTTGGCTGTGGGAAAGCAAATTCACCAGACAGCTGCTTTCTTCTGTATTTAAAGTATACATAGCACTGTCTTTTTCCATTACTTTATTCACTTATGTTTACCTTTGTCAACAAATTTTTTACTCCAGTGTTTTTCTGACTCTTGTTTTCCCTATTAGGGGAAGTACTTAAGAATATTGGAAGTAAAAAAATGCACAATCCAATAGCAGAGAAATAAAGTAGGAGAGAATCAAGAAGCATCATACATCCTTGCAACTTGCAGAGGTCTCACAATTTCTGTAACAGTCTGAAGAATGAGAAAGGAGGAAGTGGCAATGAAGATTTCAGAAAGCTATGACTTGAGCTGGCATGCAAAAATAGGTATGTTTTTAAAACCAGTTCTGTTAACTTCTAATTAGTTTGGCATCCAGTTAAAAAATTGTTCAGAAGGCTGTTCTTAAAACTCACATTCCTTATCTGTCATTTTTCTGCTCCTTCCGTTCACTGAAGCTGCCTCCTCTCTCCCTGTGTAGTCTTACATATGCAGACATAGAAGATCTCTGTCCTGGAGCCCTGTAGGGGCTGTATTTTCCTGATTTCCTAGTAGCATCCCTAGTGTATTTACGGAAGTGTCTAAACATAGTTAATAAATTTGACAAAAACAAGTCAACCCATCCTCTTCTCTCCACCATCTTTCCACTGAACAAATGTAGTGACTCCCTCCATTAAGTAAACAGAATTTAAACTGCTCATGCAGTTTAATCTGCAAGAAGAAATAGGTGGAGAGACCTAATGTGATGACTTCAATGAATTCTTCACCAGCAGGGAAGTTGCTGCTTCTTTCTGGTGATGTGGCTGAATTCCTCTTAGGGGTTTTCTTGGTTTCATTTTCCTTACCAACTTATTTTGTAGCATTAGTAATGTCAGGGTAACTGCAAATTTAGGAGTCTTGTTCCTCTCCTTATTTAAAATAAATAGGTACATAAATAAGTGTCATCATGAAGCTGGTTAATTACTCAGTACATTCATGGCTAGGCCAAGATAACCCTGGCTGCTGCTGAGTTTGAAACTTTTGAACCAAAGTGCACTCAATATCTCCCTTGCCTTAAAAAGTGCTTAGCAGTATTAGAAACTAATTAAGGCTGAATTCATCATTATGCCTAAGCATGTTCCTTAGCTGGGGGACACAAGCAGTTCTCCTGACTCCATGTTCTTATTTGTTGGCTTAAATTTGAGTGCCTTGCTGAATCAGAACAAATTACGAAGATGGTAAATAGGAAAAAAAATTCATTTGCTCTAAGTGAAAGAATATAAAACACATTTTGATTTCAGAAAAAATATGCAGTCCTCTCCCACTCCGCTGAAAAAACCCAACATATTCCACTTGCCAAGCACCAAAGTGATACTAAGGCCTTACTACTTTCAAATTTAAAATCTATCTTTGATTCATCTTAGTTCAAAACCTTGGAACTGTAATAAATTGTTGAATGCTCTTATCTGGCTTCTGGTATGTCCTTGGCAAGGACATATATAGCAGGGAAATTAAAATCTTGGACTTTTCATAGGAGAACTCTTACGCTGGGATTCTGTAAATAAGAATCTTGTCTAGGAATTTAAACTAGCCTAAACTTATATATCAACCTGTTCATGTGCCAGGTCTGACAAATGTTGACCATATGAATCTGCCCAGAAACCAGCTGAAATTATGGGTGTTTGGTACACCAGTGATCACAACACACACCTTTCTGTACAAGTAGTGATACATAACTATGCAGCCAATGCCCAAAGTTCCATATTATAAAGCAGAAGGAGAACCTCCCCACCCCCAGAAATCACACAAAATAATCAGATTATTTCAGCAGTTTTCCCCACACTCCATCAGCTGCTTAAGACTGTTTTTTACCTGCATTCCCTCCCTTTTTCCATTTAAGAGTATCCCATATTGTAGCAAGGGCAGTCATCATCTGGTTCCGAGTAGTAAAGAATGCAAAGCAGATGGAAGCCAGCAAGTTACCAAGGTCAGCAAGCGTTGGTCTGGGTGAAAATAGGCACAGTGTCTTGTTTACGGCATGGTAAGATGGCTGTGCCAAGAAAGTACTAATTATAGATGTGCAAGATGGAAAAATCTGTGTCCTTCATGCCTTCTGGAAATCTTATGCTTTGCCTTGAGCTGACCATTCTCCTCCCAGACCGACAGCCTTAATGACTCACACAAGACCCTGAAATTAATCTTTCAAATTCATCTGTAATTCTTCCATGAAAGCTTTAAACTTGCCCTATATGTACAATTTTACTGCTCTTAGATCACCTTGTTTGAGTGTGGGTGTGGTTCTCTTGTGGCAGGCTAGAGGTTGATCAAAAGGGCATGCAATTCACAGTTCTTCAATAAAATTTTAAGCTACAGGTTAGTGGCAAATCTGGGATCTCTGGCTAAATTAGATTTTCCAGTAGGAACCTCTATGCATTCCAAATATGTTCATAGATATTAGCAGAGGTGAAAGATGTTGGGTAAAGATTTTAGCATCATGAATTAGAATTGCTACATTATTTTTGAGTTTACTGTTTAAGCCTGTGCTCTTATGCAAATTTATTAAAGAGTATTCTATTGATTTTGAAGAGCACTGTAATAGGGTGATCTGTTCTCTGTACATCTAATGCCATCTGGGACCAGCCAAACTTGCCCAAGACCTGCCATTTCTAAGCAAATGAATTCTGGGAAGGATCAGCAGTCTAGGCTGGGATGGTAGAAGAAAGAGAATACAGGTTTCTTAATGGTGTGATTATCTGGCCATAAAAGACATGTTTTTACAGCAGAAGGTAGTTTAAGATCAGGAGAAAACTTGTGATGAGTTTCCTTTTAAAGTACTTCATGCATAAGCCACAGCAAAGTTGGATTCATAGATGATGAATTATCTGTATTCTGCATAATGTACCTTTCTTTTTTTTTAAAAAAAGTTTTATAAGTCTTGGTATTTGAAACTTCTTTTCCTCTCAGTCTTTATGACTTACTCATCATAGTGGTTCACTAACTGATGACAATGATTGTATGTCACCCTTCAGGCACTGAGCCACTCTGGAAATGTGAATTTCCTGGCTTCTTCTCAAGAGAACAATGTATTAAAAAGGCCAAACAGAGAAGATGGGGTAACAGCTCTTAACAGTATATTTCTTAGGATATCAAGAGGAGACAAATTATGATTGTGATGCTTAAGGTTGGCATTCCAAATAACTTTGTCCTTACAAAGTATTAACTTAGTCTCTGAACATCTGCCTCTGGGGCAGAAAGGACTTGCATTAGGAGTCTTAGATACTTCCATCAACAGCCTGATAGCCTTAACAAGCCCAGTGAACTCAACTGTTGGCATTAACAAGGAAGTACAGACAGATTACACATGATTGCCCATTAGGCTAAAAATTCCTAAAAGCAAGCAAGCAAAAAACCCCAGGTGGCTGATGCTTCTGAATAAATAATAAAGACAGACTGTGGACAATGGTGGTCTGGCTGTGGTCCAACTATTTACTAAGTCTACAAAAAGTGGATGTCATGGTACCCTTGGGGCACACAATCCCTCCTGGAGAATGGACTTTTTTTCTCTCGGGTGCGCTGGAAGGCATTCTATCCTGTGGCTTTTCCTGTGGCAATAGATAAAATAAGCCCTTACTATTCATGGTTTTTTTCCTGGCTTTTGTGTAAGAGTGGATTTGCTGCCTGTATCTTGATATACAGCTTTCCTCAATCTTGGACTCCATTCACAAATGCGTTCCCTGGGCCCAATAAAGCAAACATAGGATAAACAAAGCCAGCAATGAACACATTCAGATTATGAATGAATCCTGTTTCTGCAAGGTATGGAGCCCTTTCCTCAAGCTGCCAGAAGTACATGAGTCAGTGGAAATGCAGGATCTTCCTAGGTGAGGTTCTGTCCTGCTACCAGGCTCTTATCTATCATTCTCAAGAGAAAGTTCACTGTGGCTAGCAATTGGTTAATGAGAAACAAATCCTCCAGATAAAAAGTAAAAAATACGACTTGGTAGGTATGTTCCTTTTTACACAACAGTTTGTGAACACATAATTAAACACTTACTCGACTGTGGGCTTGATTTATGGCAGACCAACTCAGGGATATATAATCAAGTTCCAGTCTTGCCTATTTAATTGATCGATGGGAAAATAACTTGCTGTAATTTAATAAAACTGAAAGCATCAAATGTTTTCAGAGTGTTGTTATTTATCTTGGGAGATTGATCACAAAATATGCAAGATGACCCTCACTACTTGCTGGATCCAAAGGTCCAAGCTGCCTTTTATGCTTGACTTTTTTTTTTTCCCACAGCACATCTAAAAGCCTTGTCTTTCTCTCTTTTTCAACATAAAGGCTTAACATTTTCAGGCCTGAAGTCTTATACATTGTGAGCACTCAAACCGCTTTATTGTTTTTTTTCCCCAAGATTCCCATCACTTTCTCCCTTTCTCCAGAAAAATATAGCTGCTAGTGTCATCTCCCTGCTCTGCCTCTATTAATCTATTGCTATTACTCTTTCCTGGAATCCCCATATCCACTGATCTCCATATCACCATCCATAGCAATTTTTTAATGGAAAAAGTAGCAAGGAGAAAAATCATTACTGTTGTTCATTTCTTAAGATATTTGTAAATATTGACTTAAATCCTTCATGCAAGTATTTTACTATTTATGTATATAAGTAAGGCTATGATGAATGAAGAAGTCATTCGGTCAAAAGAAGCCTCAGAGCAGAAACCATATATCCTCTGGTGACACAAAACTCATCGTGTTTTTTAAGTGAACATAGCACAGTATCATTAGGGCTTTGTTGCAAAATGTTGCTGTATGTTGTTCAGTTATAGAGAAGGAATATAAATATTGTATCTAGAGAGAAGTAGCTGAAGAACATACTCTACTTATGCTTGCTCTTAGAGAAAGGTACAGAGAAATATGTTTGCCACTGTTATTGCCTTTTGAAAGGGATTTGGTGCTGAGCTATTAATTTTACTTTTCAAATTTCCTCCTCAGAACAAATTTCATTGTTAAAAAAACCACGGTGGTAGAGGACAGCCCTTGTGCTGGCAGCTTTCTCAAATCAGAATGGCTGAGTGTGCCTCATATGTCTTGGCAGTGAGGATACCCAGCTATAGATGCTAGCACGCAATGGAAAATTAGCGGCAGCAGCATCTATGGTGGGAGGTGGTAGGAGTGGGAAGGCATGACTAGGGAAATGCAACAACCCAATTTCCAGACGAACTTAAAAAGCCTTTTTAGGGAAAGATCCAAACAAGAGTGACAATAAAATCTCCACCGTGACGGTTGCAAGGATTAGCATTGCCTAACAGCTATTTGTTTTGGCACTATAGAGATATAGGAATTATAGCTGTGTGGTAAACCATGCACAGAAAGCAATTAGTCCTAAAGGATAAAAATAACATAAATCCAAGAAAGGTGGTTGGAATCCAATCTTACTTTAAAAAACTGTTCTTCCTCTAACTAGCTAAATTGAATAAGCTATTAATAATGCAGTGACCTTCTGAGAGATTCAGCCCATAGGTGTGATTTACTCTCGATGTGCCCAGAAAGCAGTGTTCTAAAAGGCTAGGCGAAAGTTTCAGACTACAGAGTGTTTTGCTGCTTATGTACTTGCGGATCCTTCACTGGAAGGGGAGCAGCAGGTGTATGCTGGGATCTTACTTTGATATGAGGTTCAACATAACCCTGGATATACATCAGATCCTGAGAAGCAGAAAGTGCTCCAGTTTCAAATTGATCCATCTGCCTAAGTCTATTTATTAATCATATTTTCAGGTCTTAAGGAATTAATATTGCTCCCCCCTACAGGGCGGAAAAAAAAAAGTATCTGTTCCTGCTTGTATCATGATGTATGTAATAGTAGACCTTGTTAGGTCCAACAAAACTGTTGAATAAAAATCTTCTTGGCTGCAAGTATGGCTGGAAGTACAGCTGAGCCTGTCAAATAGCTTCTGGCTAATACAAAAGCCAGTCCTTCTCCACTTTCTGCCTCTCAGTTAAGCACTTTGCTTTTTGGTTCCAGCACAGGCTCATCATAATGGGGTCCTGTTCAATGGTGAATTTTTTCAGGGAGCTGAGCCAATGGGAGTTAGGGTGCAGTTGTGCTAGTTTAGTGTTTGGGACTGGTTCACTGCAAGTGAGACGAATGATAAGGAAATAGCATAAGGGAAATGGTGGGAGCACTTGACTGCAGCTAGGGGTTAGTTTTCCTTAGCTGCAGTATGAAACTGCATCTTAATTGTACATAAACATATATGCATATACAAAGATACAAATCTACTAACAGACTTTAAGGAAACAGCTGTATCAGTAGAACTGGACATTAGATGGACATAGCTTCTCTGCCTTTATATTTACTGACATCCGCTGTCATTTCACTTTTGCTGTTTTCTTCCTCTTCTCCCCTGTGACTGGCACATTTCCCAGCAGTATGACCCAAACATTAGATTGATGCCCTAAGCCAACTGATCTCTGAAGAGTCTGGGGGAAAAAGAGGGAGTCCTGTGCCATCCACAGCAGAGGTGGCTGTTGCAGAAAGGCAGGCATTTGAAGACGGTGACTTTAGTCATGGTCCTGTGCGGTGGGTGTACGAGAGCAGTCCTATCATGCCTCTGTTTTGCTAAAAAAGAGGCCCAGAGACTGAGATCAAATACTGGTCTCCTGACTATCTGCATTACTCAACAGCTAGCTTGCTAGCTGGCCCTGTTTTGGACCATCCGATCTCACTTTCTGAGGCTATGTCAAAATGTCCTTAGTCATGTGGACACATGCCTGTCTGGCTTTTATTTAGCAATACAGACATAGCTTGTGTGATTCAGAGAAAAATCTCCAGGGAAAATTGCTCTGCATATCCCACAGCCGTAATTTAACCCCAGCCCTTTCAAACAATAACCACCTTTCGTACTCCCTCTGATGAGTCAAGTACTTTGTTCAGTGTGCAGGACTTGGGTGAAGACTCCCTTCCCCACGTCTTGCAACTGATGTGAGTAGGTCTTGCTCCTGCAGGCACGAGGTCTCACCTGTCCATCCATGAAGAGGCTGGGTTCTTGGATGAGGACCCAAGTCACAGCCAAGCCCAATTTATACATGCGGAGAATGGGAATGTTGCTCAGCCAGCAATTAGTTAATACTCCTGATTTTGGCATTCAAATTACATTTACTATCAGGTCTGTGAATCTGGCTGAAGTTTGGGATCAGATCATGGAGTGTGTTTCCATGCTTATTTTTCTTCAGGCGAATCAGCTACTGAAAGAAAAGGGAATTTTATCTAAGTCATTGCTAAATAAACCCTCAGGTCATGTTCTGGAACCCCTGCATACTAGGCACCTCTGTGCTTGTCCAGCAATCCTACTGCAGTTAGATTAGTAATGAGGACATGACCTCAGGAAAAATAAAACCATCTGGGTCCTCATGAGTCTTTGGAAGTGCAGTTCTCTGAGGTAAAGGAGCCACTAAATAGTGAAAGTGCTAAAAACTTTGAAACAGTATTAAAGGTAGTATATTGTCTCTTGTTCCTTTTGTAAACCTCCTGGATAGGATTGAGTGAAGAAGCTAACTTTGGTTTGAGACATAGCAGAAGGCAGTGTTCCTCTGATGTTACTTTAATTACAGCAGAACGAAAAATAGCAATAGCAGAAAGTACTTGAGTAGTAATTTCAGCAGGTGCATCAGCAGTAATAAGAAATCTCATTCTTGCTTATCATTGTCAACAGGGGGGACATTGTTCCTTCAGCCCTTTGCAGCGAATCACCAGATTATCACAAATCAGTCCCTAAGTGCTATTTCAATAGCATGAATTTGGGAGACCAGCAATTTTCTGATGTACTTTCTATCTGTTCATTTAAAAATGGTTCTTTCCAGTAGATAATATGGGAAATTAACTTCTTATGTCCTCCTGGTGCCACCATAGACACATTATTTGTGGGGAGCAATATCTCCCTGACGTACACAGTGCAGTGCTGTTCAACCACTACATGTCACCATGAAGACTATAATGCTAGCCATACTAATTCCTGTGCAATAGTGAATGGGAAACAAGAAACTTGAGATGAATCTAGAGGTCAGAAATATTTATTAATTGTCCACGTTAAAAGGATGATGATTTAGAATGGATAGTAATTGGAGCTGATTGATAGACACATGATAGGACAGTATTTCTTTAAAATTCATTTGTTTATCCATTTTCTTTAAGATGCCAAAGCACATATCCATGATGAGAGGGAGCTCAGACTGGTCACCAGAGCTGAGCATTAAATAATGAGGGCATGCTCCAGGTTGGTACAGGCTTTAACAGCAGCCAAGCACAGCAAAGATACAGGATCAAAATATCTTAGGCGCCTCTTCAGATTCTTTTAAGATTTGAAATTGAAATTTCAAAGGATTGAAGTAATCTTCTTTTCAAGCTCTAAAAAAATGATAAATCTTCTTCCATGAGGAAAAAAAAAAGCTTTGCTATCCTTAAGGGTATCCTCGCAAAACATATAGGGTGTAAACTACTTCAGCCATACACTTACACTTCTGCATAGCATTCCCTATGTCAGAGCTGTCTAAAATTGAAGAAACAATGTTAACAGTTAGAGAGCCCTTAGTTTTTTAAAGTTTTTTAACAACTACAGTGTCTAGTATGATCTCTAAGCACTGGGATCCACTGAAATGAAATGTTTTATCAGAAGTTTCTTTGATAAAGCACTTTCAAGATGAAAAATAATAACTAATGTCAATAATTCAACATTCCTATGTTCCCATCTCTTTTCTGGTGTTGAAGCTAAAATTATATTTTACAGAAAAGGTAGTGCCTTTTGAGTAGGACAATGACAGTAAGCAAGCTGTTGATGCATTTCATAGAGCAGCTGATATTGCTGAAAAAGACAAACTCCTGCTCATACAAATGAATTCCCCTTCCTCCCCTGTCCTGGTGCCCAAACTTTTAATAGACTCAGCTGTAGCTATTGTGAAGTGTCAATCAAAAATGTTAAAATGAGATTATTGCAAATGTTCTTTTAAATCTCTTGAATAACAGTGAGCAAAATAACCCAGGCTATGCTTTTATAACATAGCATAGTAATAAAATTGGATTACACGTAACTCAGATTTCTCTAACCTGTATAACTAGTGTCATCTCTGCACAAAAAGCAGTGATTTATTTGTTCAGTGGTGTCCATGAGATGGAAAGAAATATTACATACCAGGGCTGAAATGTGCAGTCCCTATCACAAGGGTTCACTGGCGAAGATACCCATGAGATGGAATAGCTGTCATTTCTCCTGAAATCAAAGAGAGAAAGATTCCTGTTGGGCCATGATGATTGAATTTACTAAATGACTTTTCAGTCTACTTAAATAAATTAATACTACAGTGACCTTTAAATATTAAGAAAGTCCCTAAATGAACACAATTTGCTAATGTAGCTGGTTTCAAATAAAATCTGACATATTTGTGTCCCTGGCTTGATGAAATTTAAGAGTTGTTTAAAATCTAGCTGTCTGTTTAAGCCTTCATTTGGATTGGAATACTTATTAAAAAGTTCTTATTTCTTTTTCCCTGCCTTAAACATTCTATATCACAAATACATCACAAAAAACTTAGAGGTTAATAGCAGAACTATATATATAAAGTCAGAGCAAAAGGAACACAGCAATTGCTTAGTTTGTCTCTTCCCACACTTATTTTAAAGACTGATTATTTAACACACTAGTTTAACGTTATTAGGCATATTAAAATTTTACATAAAATCATATGCACAGCATCTTAATGTATTAAAATAACAAGGGATAAAATCTGTTTGAAATGGCTGGGGAGACATTTGCTTTATATTCTAAAATGAGTTATTATGAAACTCCTACACGGGAATGAGAAGTTGGGTTAACAGCTCTTTTAAGTACTCTAGTGAACTAGTTTTAAAAACTAGTGCTTACTTTGCAATCACCTCTGCATAGCACAGCTTGCATTTTCATGCAACACCTTCCTGGGTCATGTTGCATAAGCCACTGGATTTTGAACTTTTTCTCCAAAAAATGTTTTGTGTGACTTGGGTATGAGGCACCTTTGGCAATAGGAAGAGAATAGTATTTCCCTGCAGCACAAGAAATTCAAATACAAATGCCTTTATTTTATAGTGTATATTAATTTGAGGTAATGCATTGACTAAAAGGATCTGCATCAATGGGGAATGGAGTCTGTCACATATAGGCAGAAGCTTGGAGGTTAAGTTCAAGTAAGCATTTACAGATTTTGCTGTTTCTACTTTGCTAGCTACTTACACACTTTCTTCTCTGTCAAAAATGGAATAGATGCCGAGCTTTTATGTACAATTGGAGCAACTGTCCTTGAAAATCCACAAAAACCACCCACCACCCTTCATCCAAATTAGACAATTCTGAAGCATATGGGGAAAAAGAAACAGTAACTTAACTATTCTCATAATTTTTTTCTTTTTTTTTTTAAAGCAATTTCTTCAGGAATGTGGGTGAGAATTGCAGAGAATAAAACCTTTTTTTTTTTCTCTCCAGAACACATAGCGTCTGGAAATAACCTGTACAAAGTTTCTTCAGGCTGACATCCGAACCTGTCTTGTTCACAAGGCTCAGGAGCCTTCTCATGATCTCCATCCCCGGTTGGGATCATTCCTTTTGTTTCTACATAATAGTATGGGGTCCTGTAATTGCAGTGGTGTTTGTTCTGTTGTTGTACAGTGATAGACAAGTTTCGCTGGTGTCACATGGAAATAGGACAGTAACTGGGGTGCCATCATGGGAGAGGTGGGTTAGAATGTCTTTGCCAGATAAATAACTGCTTAGAATGTAAGAACCAAGAGCCTTGGTATTTTCTAAAAATAGATTCCAGCTTGATTCTTAAAGTAGTTGTAAGCTCAAGAGAAGATGTGTGTAACTACCAGGTGGCTGTTCTGGACCTTGTTTGAGCTCTGTCTTTCTCCATGCCCTATGTATTGAGCTACCTAACACGGGGTCTAGATTCTGCTTAAGTCCTGTTTTGGATAGAGCCTCAACTGCCTGTCTCAGGACAGTGCACCTAGGACCTGATGACTGTGCACACACCAACAGCAGGAATAATGAGGGACAAGTTGGACCATGACAAGTCCATTTTCCTCCTGGGTGACATATCTGAGGTGACAATTGCACATGCAGAGGGGGAGTTTGCTCACCAGAATACTACTCCTCTGTCCTTAAAGAACGTGCATAGAGTTAAATTGATTTCTTGAGTTTGTTGATACGTTTTCCCTTTCCAGACAGGAACAAAGAGACTCTAGCTGACTGAAGGAAGAATTCTAAAAGGTATATCCCTTTAACATGAATCACCATTGGCAAAGCTCTGATGATGAAATACAGAATTCTATTCAATATATGTAAGCCAATTTTCACCAATTTAACGCTGTTTAAATGGGAATTATATCCTTCTGCCTCCAGGCAGACCTGTTAAAACAAATAGTACAATTAGAGCTACAGGACACATTTGCTGGTTGGTTGCAATCAAGAAATGCTTGGACACTATGGTAGTTTTTAGTTTGCAAAGTCTATGGATTCCTCCCCTAAGGGTCTGAGAAATGGAACCATGAAAAGTATTTTGTTAGTAGGCTTAAATTCACTATATATCTCCACTGGGAGGTTTTTAGAGGTCTGCAAATTGAAAAAAAGGTTGAAACCAAACTGCATTAGGTCATTATATAAAAGGAAGGACAGCAGGATGATAAAAATATGTATTTCAAAGCTTTATTTGGAAATCTGGGCCCTTTATTGGAAGCACAAAAGTGTAGAAGTTAGAAGGATGATCACTGTATTTTCATAGGTATCAGAAGAACTAGTGGTCCAGTCTGCACTTGTTAAATGAAACAGAGAATGCTTAGAAAGGGCCAAGGCTTGCCTGGCGGGTAAGGGAGGTAGAGGAAGTAAGAGGAAGGCTGGCCACTGGCTGATTACTGGTGTCAGCCTACCTACAAACAACCTGAATACTGCTGAGATTTAACTGTATTGTAATTACTGTATAATTAATCAATTTAAGCCTTGGAGAAGTGCCTTTGTAATTTTAAATCTAAAGAAATCCCCTCATCCATTAGGGGAAAATGCAGTATTTTTGGGGTGTGTGTGCATTTTTTGAAAGTGAATCTCCAGGTGGACAGCTTTCGTGCTGCAGTTTAGTATCAAAAGCAAAACTCTCTACCTGGCAGCAGCACTGCCCTGGAGGTGCTTTTTCTGTATAACTAACGCAGCTTCTGCTGGGCAGAGAATGACTCAGACTTCAGCAGTCCCTCTCCTGGCCGAATGTGTGAACAACTATTCCTTGAGCTCCAGGAGACACTTTTATTTTATCCTGATGCTTAATTGCTTTTTGCTGCAGAAAGGCGTATATTCTAGCTTCAAGCTTTATAAATGCTCTACTACATTTATCACCATATTTTCATCTTCAAAATAAGGGTATTGTGTTTTATAAATAAGAGAATAACATTTTGCACAAAATTTTCTGTATTTCTGGTACTTAATTCTGGATAAGGAACTGGAAGTGAGTTGATAGTGGTTGCAAGCTACTCTGTTAACAGCATCCCATGTAAATAACAGCCCAAGGTCATTGCAAACTTTGTTCTCTGTATTTAGTCTTACCTATTTATCTTATTTTAACTAATCAAGCTTGAAAAGAAGGCTGTAGTCTTCTTTGGGGAATACATCCCTTTGTAAGAAAAGAAAGGAGGGGGGATTCCTGACCGTTGAGAATGGCTTTGTCAGATGATCACATATTAGGAAATCTGCAAATGTTAAATCTGGCTTTAATATAGCAAAACAACAATATCCAGCCCAGCTAGTAAAGAAGCTTTTTAAATGAAGTAAGTACTTCTGTCCCTTTTCCACCTTTGTAAAACTGACTTGTCTCTACTAAAAAGCATTTGTGTTCTACATTTTCTTGTTTCAATGACATACAATTCAATGTCCAGGTATCTCTGAACCTCTGGTTTCTACTTTTAGCCTTAGATATCGAAGTTCCTAATTGAATTTGTGAGATAATTTTCTTTCCTTATTATGGTCTTCCATTAACCTTCTCATTTCTCTGAGATTTATTATCTATTCTTTCCTTCCCAGTGGCTGGAATATATTTGCCATTTGCTCTTGAAAGGTCTGCGTATAGGAAGAAGGATATGGATTCTAATCACATTAATTCTTAAATGACTTTGCTAACCTTTTTCATTCATTTTTACTTTCATAATCCCTTTTGGGATGGAAATGAACAATGCATATCTGCTTAATCAAAATCTGGCCTAATCAATCAGTTTTGTAAAGTGTGTATATATGTGTGTGTGTGTATATATACATATAAAAAAAACCATGGCGCGCTCTGATGGAGAAAGAATAAGGGAGTAGTATTTAAAAGAAATTAAAGTGATGTCATAGG
This sequence comes from Buteo buteo, assembly GCF_964188355.1. Lineage (NCBI taxonomy): Eukaryota > Metazoa > Chordata > Aves > Accipitriformes > Accipitridae > Buteo > Buteo buteo. The sequence goes on along the minus strand of NC_134171.1, from coordinate 28,750,888 downwards.
ACCCATAATTCTTACTATACAGTAAAATTATAATAAGATGCTATATTATTAAAAAAATGTTTTAAAAATGCTTTGGCAGTTTCATAAAAATACTCTCCCATTTGGCAGAAAAGCTCCACACTTGATCTTCACCAATGCATACATTTTCAGGAAACTTGAGAAACTTCATTTACTTCTGATTTATGTAACCACTTCTTTTACCCTTCCAAGGTTTTCAGAATATATATTGTTAGAAAAAGTACAACTGTGTTGTCACTGAATCCATACTGAGCATTAAGGGGAAAATCCTAAGCTTATTAAACAAGGGAATAAGCTGTGGTCTGTTCTCTATGTCTTTTGGGAGAAGTTAGAAATTGTCCCAACCAGCTAAGAAATCTTAAACAAAAAAAAAGAGTCATTCTACATTTGAAAACTCTAGAGTAGACACAGTAAACATTTAGCATAATAAAAATGCTTACCTGACATATTTTAATACTACATCTTTTCCTGAACCATAACCACTGGCAGAGTGAGGTTGCATGGAAAAGAGCAGGTTTCATATGTATGTTTGAGATGGAATCAATATACATTATTTGTTCTACTAAAATACAATTGTCTGCAAAGACAGCTGTGTCCAAAAACTGGACAGAGGTGGTATTTAAATACCTGTGCAATAGAAGTTATCATTGTTGGCAGACTGACATTCATCAAAAGTGTCTATAGGTTCTTATGATAAAGTGTGCTCCTCAGTTTTGTACCATGTTACTACTATCATTAACTAGTTTTTATTTTTATTCTACCACCAAGCAATAGTGCTGAAACATTTAAGATGTATAGAGGTAAACCACTTTGCTCCTGCTTAAAGCTTCCCCAGTCAACACTCTCTTTCAGTAGACCATACCGGTGAAAATGATGAAAGAGGGGTTTCCAGTCAATACTTTCAAAGTTTAAACAAAGAATGAGAAACGTGTCACAAAATAGCAAACATCCAGGAAAAGGAGATCTCTGTTCAAACTGCTCTTTTGCTCCTTTTGCTTACCAACTATTGTGTTTGTCCCTCTCTCAGTCTTCCGTTGCAGCTGTTCCACTTTGCTAGAAACCCTCTAATTTCTTGGGTACATCTATTCAGGACCTGTGGATACTCACTCCTTTTGTCCTTCAGTGGCAATATCTCTTTTTTGGTGTTTTCTAGAGACACGTTATCAGAGTTTCTTTTCTCTCTATGCCCCTCCTTCTTCAGCCTTTGCTATAGTAGGCACAAGAAGACAAGTCTCAACTTCCTTCTGCAATACAAGTAGCCCTGTCATTTCAGTGGCCTTTTTGGACACATGTTCCAAGTTTCAATTCCTCCTTCTGAAACACCAACTTAAAAGCTGATCCTTATTATTCCTGACAGGGTCACACAAGCACCTTATACAGAGGTACCAAAGCTTTATTTCTCCTGCAGAAAACTTCCTCGTGTGTCCTAGGATCACATTTGCTTGACGGTGCCACTTTACATCAGTGATTCAGAACCAACTTTCTTCTCTGTTTCTGATTAATGAACACGGAATTTAGCAACACTATAAAAGGAGCTACCTAACAGACGTGGGACTTGCTGTACACTGAAGACCCTGCCACAGTGGAGCAGACATCAGGCACACCACCTGAGGGGAACGCAGAATGCCTGGACCCCTGCACATGTTCCTTCGACAATCTCACTGCATCCATGGCCCTATTCACAGTGCAGTAGTAGTGGTCACTGAGTAGACTTTGAGGATCTTGAGGAATCTGGCCCTTCTACGAATACAATGAGAGCTCTTCCTTTCTCTTTCCTATCACTTTGTACACACAAATTTATTCCTATTCCTCTTGCCTTTGATGTTTCATGCCTTCTGAAAAGAATACAGTAAATCACAAGGTCTTAACTACTCAAGGCCATAAATGCTGCATTTTAAACTGTTACCCTTAAAGTCTTTGAACTACCCCCAATTCAACATTAATTTTCCTGGGTTACTTGCCTTGAGTTAATTAGTTCTCTGTACTGTCTGCCCACATCTTTGATTTGTTTTAGAGGTTTCCTTACTTGCACAGAAAAAGATTTCTTCTTTCTGCATGTGAGTGAAGTGAAATAATGGTCTTCAGTATTCTGCAAGATTATTAATTCAGGAAGTTGAAAATCATATTGTCATTCTCTATGGGGAAACCTATTATTATATCACCATTAAGTACTGATTAAATATACATTGTCCTTGTATAAATATATTATGCTAATAGTCCTTCCATGATCTTATAATACTTCAGGATTATTCCAAAACCAATATATGTAGAAAATCCTACTTTTTTTAATTGACAATGTATTAATTTTCCTCTACATAGTCCATCAGACAACAGGTATAGAAGAAAGATTGCGGAGCATAGGCAAAACTTTGGATTTGCAGTATGTTTCATAAAAACTGTATGAGCATCATGAAGTTTTTAAGGGGACTCATCTTGATACAGCCAGTATAGAGTAATCTGCAGACAAACCCAAATTAATAGCACTAAAGCCATGGTTAGCTGAAGTTACCTCCCAACATGCCATCTCAAAAGTGCTAATTTTATTAAGCAACTTTTGTTGCTCATGCTGCCAAATTCTACGCTGTTAACAGAATCTGAGCTACTTCAAAGCTTCTTCACATTTCTCTCCCAAATAACTGCAGTATAGGGATGCTCTCACTCAAGCATAACTTCACTCAAATAAATAGGGCACAGGTATTTGGGTGGAATAATGTGCTAGTCCCTGCCATTCTTCTGTGAAATATATCCAAAGGACTCACCTTCAAATCAGTCTCTGAAGTGAAAAGTCTTGGAAAGAATTACGGGCCCTGTGGAAGTCAAGACCATTGGTTGGGATTTTAACACGACAGCTTGGTTTGCTGAATGACTGGAATGCACAGATACATAAGAACTTGAGGAGACATAGTAACGATGTGCAGTTGGATGCATATGATTAAGAGTAACATTTTACAAAGTGCATTTATGAAAGGGTTGAAGTATAAAACATACAAAGTCATGAAAATTGCAAACAAGCAGAGTTTGTTTAAATAATGTGTTGGAATAGTATCCAGGATCAACTTACATTTACTCTTTCATTTTCAGCCAAATTAAACCATGTTGTGTCATTTGAGGAGAATTACATGGCTTTACAAGTAGTGTTCACGCGTTTTGAGACATGTTTTCAACACTGTTGGTGTATTATTTAAGTACAAAATTCTTCATTGCAAGAATATTTTTTCAGTTTCTTTTAAGTGATGGAACACCAAGGACTAAGTATTGAATAACATTTAACTTTGAAATATTCATTTTTCAAATGTATTTATGATGTAACAGAGGAGCAACTTGAAGCCTGCGATTTCTTTTTTAAGATGGAACAGGCTGGTAGAAGATGCAGGAAGCTGAGAAGAAAATCACCCTGAAGAAGGAAGGCAGTTGGGTAAGAGAGACATATTTAAAGAAAAAATTCTTTATGGTCTCTCTGAATAGCTCGATGAATCAGATTTTTGTTTTGCAGGTTGTTTTTTTTTGTTTGGTTGGTTGGTTTTCATACAGGATAAGAATGAATTTGAGGAAACACTCTGTTTATACCTGAATTAAAGTTAGACCTGCTGCTGTGCAGAAAAAATGAATTTAATATCCCCCATTTCCTGAATGTACTCGTGAGGGGCTGGATTAAGCAACATAAAACCAGGGAAGAAAGCTGTTCTCTGCAATCCAAACTACTCCAGTAAAAATGTGTGAAAGCTACAAGTCTGCCAAATTGAGTTGCAGGTACATCTCTAACAGAGTCATATAAACAGTGCACAAAGACTGCTTTGCATATTTTCTTCAATTTTTTTGCATGTAGTCTGTTGCTGGGTTTTGGTAGACTGGTGTCTTAGTTGATTACTTATTATAATGTAGTCTTTAGGCTCAGAGCAATAGAAAGGTCCTTATGCAAACAGAGCTCCCTGCTAGTCCTTTAAAATTTCAAAAATTAAATAAGACTCCATTCAGCTACAATTTTTTCTTTGAAGAGGAACTGCGGTTGGGAATCGTAAAAGCCATCCACACTTCTCTGTGGAAGTAATCCTGCTGGGCAAATGCATAATTCAAAAAAGCCACAAATAGTCAAGGATATGATGATATGAGGTTCCTGATGAACTGTTCCCTGTAATAAATGGGAAGCAAAACAGAGGAGTGGGAATTCTGTGAAGAGTGTGGAGTTGGAGGTTGGAGATGTGTGACTTCGCAAATTAGATTAAAAGAAGACTTTTTTTCTCTGTGTCTCTCTGGTCTCTTGCATCCCAGATCACTGCACCTCTGTCTCTGGTGTTTGTGAGAACAGATTTGGGCTTTTAGGGAGGGCCAGCACTGGGAAGGATCTCGCCCTGGCTAACAGGCGTGTTTGTGACTTCTGGCCGTGCTCATGCCTGCTTTTCCATACAGTGGCAATTCAACACAAACAGTGGCTAAAAGCTTCCTTCATCAGATGTGGTACTGCATTCCCCAGGAAGGGGAAGAGGGGGAGGAGCTGCCTCTATGTCCCCACAGCATCCCTCAGAGCTTCCCAGGGAAAAAAAGGGACTTGGAATGCACGAGATCAAGCCCCTGAAGCCAGATGGCGCAGTGAGAAAATTGCATGGAGGGCCACCAGGGAAGAGGGGAGAGCCTGTCGCCACGTTCCCAAAATGTGGCACACAACTTTGTCCACCCATGCCAGGGAGTGGCCAGGCCAAGGTGAGGACCTGTCCAAGTTCTCAGTTAGACAGTAGGGACCATCAGCAAGAGCTCAGAGCACAAAGCCAGTACCACACGATCAATTAGAAAGGACATGACAAGTTCCCTCTTCTCAAATAATCTTGGTGATGTTTCATAAACTCTTGCCCTGGGCACCCCTTTTTGTGTGGCAGATTTGAATAGCACCATCCAGAGCTTTTGGGTAACACAGCACTTACTTTGTAGACAGCAGCATAATATTTTCCTAGCAGCTGCTCAGTTGCTCTCTTGTATCAGGCAGTTGCTACCCAGATGCTCACAAGTACAATACTGTGTTGACATAAACTGTCTGCCATGTGCAGCTATTTATACATTCTCACTATGTTAGTGAGATATGAGGGCAGCTCTGTTTTTCCTTAAAAATCCCTTTGCACTTACAGGCAGTTTTGACTCAATGTCGTGGAAATGAATATTAAAATGCAGCCTAGTTTTCTCCCCCTTTAGAGCATGAACGGCTACTGCAGACTCACATGTGAAAGAGAAAGAATGCTTTGGATTCCCTCAGTGAGTCACCTCTATTTCACTGGTGATTCCTTGCTTGAAAGGAGAGGAAGGCAAATCAGGCCTTTTTACACCAAGTGTCATCCATTATCTGGTTATTTATTTATTTATTTTAGCCCAGGGCATACTCAAAGCAATGGAATGCGGCTGGACTGACAGCTGCCAAAGTCTGATGCTTTTTCTCAGGCCCAGGGCTGTGCTTGGCACCTGCATGTATGGAATTGAGTAGAGATGAAATGGAGAACCTTCATTCACCTAAAGATCTCTTGCACTGAAGCATGGAAGAGTGGGGGAAGCATTCACACTGCCAGCTTAGGTGCATGCTAGGAGCGTTTTGGATTTGTGCATCCTTGGTTACTTCAGTCTCCTCCGGGAGAGCTGGCTGCGAATCCATCTAACCAGCTCCTCAAGAGCTGGGGAGGTTCTCATCTGCCTGGCTAGGGACTTCGTGATCTCTCTATCTGTTGGTGCAGCAAGGGACAATTTAGGAAACAGCAATACAGACAGCAGGTACTGAAATCTAGCAGTTTGTTTATGCAAATGTCTTTACTATGATTTAATTGTCATCCTGCATAATATGTCACCTGCAGCATGCAGAAAAGCTAAATTCTTCTTTTAAATGTATAAAAATACTATAATGACAATTATTTAACCAGATATGTTTATAAATAGCTCAATGTTTTTGCAAAATGTGAACAGATTGTCACAGGCTACAACTACATCATAAGCAATTGTGTGGTTTATGTTTTTTTCTAACAAACATGGGACAAAGCACAACGTTCTTCCTCCTAAATTTTACTATCTAGACTCCATAGACAAAGAAGCTAGATTTATGTTGACTCAGTATGAAGCAATGTGATTATTTTGTTGTTCTTGTTGAATCTAGGCAAGACATTTCATGTTAGAACTGTCTTTGGATTATTTGTTGTTAGTGATAGAAGAACACCTTCGCGTGTCTTTTAGCTAACATTAGTCACAGGCAGGAGGAAACTCTTTGATGTCCTGGGAGGCAGAATCATTTTTAAAATGCAGATTTTTTGCCACCCAAGATAAGGTAATCTTGGATCAGCAACAAAAGCTTTCCTGACTAGGAGCAGTTATTGAGCAGACTGCTAAATGAATTTTGGCCATTCTTTTAAGCAGCACTGAAATTAGGGCAAAGGCTGAAATTTTTTATAGGACTTCAGAAAAACATCCATTTTTTTAAATTCAAAATTTCAATGCCTTCTTAGTAGGAATAAAAAAAACCCCATGATTTTTTCTGCTCAAACCTGTCAGCAGCTAATTTCAGCAGTTTTTAGGCAATCTGAAGGTCTGTATCATGCTTTTTGTTCTAGAGTGACTTGTGCTTGTTCACAAAAGACAGTACCTTTTAAACCAGTTTGTCTCGGAAATGCATCCCTTGGTAATCCCCTTGTTTGTCACGCTATATTCCATTTAACTTTCTGCTTGTTTTTACTAATTGTTCATGCTACTGAGTCTCCAGAAGCAGATTTTAATTAATTAATTAAATATTTTAGACACAGAAATATTCACTGCTCTGTTGCATCATCTGCCTACAGACTGCATTATGATGGGGGAAAAAGATGTGCAGAAGCATATTCTCTCAGAAGCTGTCTGGGGCCTTAGGGCTTAGGCAAATTCATTGGTCATTGATAAATTCCTGTGCACTGAACATAATTTAGTGTGGCCAATATTAGCTAGTGAAGAGGGGAGATGAGGTCTTTGCAGAAGCAAAGACAGCTGTTGACGAATGATTCCTGGTATTTCCAGATTCCAAAGTCAGCACATGGCAATTTTGTGGGCAACACGAGGTGGCAGAAGTCTAGTGTCTCTCCTTTCTTTGTATTCCCGGAAAAAAGGTCAATCGTAAGTGGCCCTATGTCTGTAAAATTTTCTCTGAATATCAATCTCATTGTAGCAATAGAAGAGAATTTGTCTTTGAACTTCAAAGTATATTCAAACAAAATGAATCTCAAAGTAGTTCTGTGTTGTGATGCTGATTTTTAGAAATGCTGTATATTTCTATCCCTCTAATAAACAAGCTCTACTTGCTCCAAGCTGGACACCTGGAACATGAAACATCACAGATCTGTGTTGCTTTACGTGAAAAACATCTTCAGAGTCCAAGAAATACTTGAGTGAACAGCTGAAAGATAAAATAGACTGTGTTTGTACAAGTAACACAAATGTAAAGATATTTATGAAATTATTTAGCATATATTTGCATTTTCTGCATTCTGTCTTGTCTCCCCAGATCAAAGGTCTTGTTTTGCTGTAAACTGACTTTCAGCCTGCTGTGATATGTGAACTCCCCATAGATGTGAAAAGAAAACAGGAATTTGCAGCTGAAGCAAACTGTTGCTTTTATAAAAGCAGATCTGCCCTTCCTCTCACTCAAACCAAGAGTTATGAGCCAATTCTATTTATCTGAGTTTTCCCGTCCCAGCTGGTGCATGTGTTGCATTGCCCTCTGCTGCTTGCCTTATGTTTGTCCCATCAAGGAAGACCTACTCTAAAAGGATGATGCAAGACTGCAAAGACTCCGCTCATTCTTTCTGTAGATCTCGGTGTATCTGGAGAAGACTAAAAATCCTCATATGGTTTTTAAGGTTCAAATCTGGGAGAAGTATAATCCTGGGAAAGAAAAAACACTCATCAACACGTAAGATGGGAAAGCTCATTTTAATTTCCTGTTCTGCTGAACTTCCTAGTGCACTTCGGAAAGTAACTTAAAGCTGATTACACACACTTGAAATAAAGGCGGCACTGGCCCTTTACTTCTGCTCTTCAATCAGGAAGCCTGTATGATAGTTAAAGCTTTTGAACAAGCACAGCAACTCTTCCCAATCTGGGAGTGTCACAGCTAGATGGAAAACACTAAAGATTAAAAGTTGCTCAGGCGCTTATAACAATGGGTACCGCCTAAGGCTGTAAGATTTTTCTTGCTTTCTTGTTTATTATACCAGCATCTGTTGTTGAATGGTGCATTTCAAAATAATTTCACCTCTCTGAGGGATTTGGGGTGCAATCTTGCAGAAAGTCAGTGACTAGAAGAACTTTGGAGACCCGAGTCTTCTTTTCTTACAGAAATCTTATTTCCATCATCATTCAGTGGGGCATAATGTGGAGCTGCTCCTGAAAGGAGCCAGTTCTTCCCTTCTTTTTGCTCAGATTAGCATCCATGTAGCAGTATGATGAACCAGTCTAGGAACTGACTGGGTCAAAAATTAATTCCCCCTTCAATTATTTATTTTGTCATTATTCACAAAAATAAAATAAAATAACATGACATACATGTTTAAAATTACATAGACATTGTATCTTGATTACATATCTCAAACACTTGCATTTATACATGGGTGGTTAACTATTTCATTAATATAAATAGAAATTTTAAAAGGATAAATAAAATAGACTTTCCAATAATTAACATCATATGGATTGAGATGTGCTTTATGCCTTTTTAGAGATTAAAACATTTATAAAAAGCATTGTTTATACTAAAAAAAATCCACTGCTATATCATATATAAAAATTTCTGATATATCACTTCGATTTTCACATATATGCATCACTTCACTGAACTCCAATGATTATTGTTTTTATGCTTACAGCTAAGAGTGTTGCTGGCCTAGATATAAGGGTGAGGATTATTCTCAAGCAGCACAAAGTATATGATGATTACCTCAATCTGCCAAAAATTTTTGTCTGGAACTGGTATACTGCAGAACGTACCCTACATCAGCATTCTGCATTAAGTTCTGTTTGGCATTACTTGATTATGTCCATGACAAAAAAATGTTTACTGCCACTTCCCTAGTGGCTACAAATCAGAGGTACCGTTTTTAAGTAATTTATTCTGCCTGAAGGATGGTGTAACTTTGTTATCTAAATGATTCTTTTAAGCAAAATGTTAAAGGAAGCATTCAATTTAGTGTTTTGCAGTATGGACAGTGACTAGCCTGGGCTTAACCTCTCCTGTGATTCTATTACCTCTAAACTGGAAGAATTGCTTAAGCAATGTCCCATACCTGCCCTGCTATTCAATTTGTCCTCACAGAGGAAGTCATTCCAATCTCACAGAGGTATTGTGAAACACTATTTATCAGCATGTGCAGAGCTTTGAGATCCTTGGCAAGGGGTAATAATAGGATTGTAGGGTCCTTTTTTTAAAGATATTTTTAAATATCAAAAAAGGGATTGAATTCTATTTATATATTTTGGCAAATATAGCAGAAAAGAAATAAACCTTTTTGAGTAAAATAATTTGGTTATACTTTGAAAGTAACAATTTGTAGACCTGCTGCCTTCCAGTGGACTGTTTCAAGTCCTATTCAAACCAACGGCATGACTCCCCACCTTCCAGGGCACTTGCATCAGGACTCAGGAGAGTCTCACAAACCCAGGTGACACGTTGGACGCCGCATATGACTCAGAGCTAACTGAAATTCAATAATGAATGACAGCATTCAATACAATCCGCAAATTATAAGGCAGAAGGGAAGAGAGAGTTCACTGTTGATTATGCACCTGGGGGGCTCAAGCGCGCCGTTTCTAACCAACAAGAGCTAACACATCCAGCGTTTGTGAGCCATGCATGTACCTAACCCAACAAAACAATAAAACCCCAGCAGTAGCACACTTTTCTCCTCAAATGCCTTCTAGTTCATCAGCAGCATGGGTTATAAGCGTATGGGACTAGTATAAAGACCTTTCTCTCTGGTAGTAATTATATTGCTTCTGATCTCTCACAGCCTCAGTAGTCTGTCCCTGTACTCCGCTTCCCTGTGATTTGGGATGCCCCATAGGGCGGTCCAACTTGTCTGAAATGGGAATGAGGGGTTATTTTCAAGTTTCTGATACTTTTAAGGTATGTGGTTTATCTGAAGTGTGACTTCAATGCATGAAGCTATGGTAAATCTCAAAGAACATCACAGGTAATAATTGTGATTAGAGCCTAAAACCCAGCACATTTTTCCGGGGGAAGGCTTTGAGCACAAGCTCATTATAAATACATACCTACCCCATGTGGCTTTTGAAGAATGACAATATGCTATCACATAGCTCCTTGTGGAGCTACTGTGACTGCTTTCCTTAACAAATGTGTTTTTCTATTTTTTGATGCAACTCACATACAAAGACTAGATTCTAGTTTGGTATTACGGTTACTTGAAGTGTCTTTTGGGAAGGAATGCCATGAATACCTGTGGAAAAAAATTATTCCGTTTCTATTATGTAATGTACTTCACATTAGAATACATCATGAAGGCTCTTCACTTTTAGTGATTTTTTTTCTGCATATTGATATTTGTGAAGTCAGTCTATCTTAGGACAAGTAGTTAAAACTAGTTTTCTTTACTGTGAGTGTTGATTCTGCCTTTAGTATCAGTTGTCAATTCTGCAGCTGTTAATTCCTAATACGTGGGAACTTGCAGGTAGATCCAAAGAAGACTTGAGCTTGACCACAGATGCTTAACTGATCAGATAACGAAGAACTGTAAGCAGAGGAATTTTTTCACATCTGGAAAGGGAAAGAGAAGGGCCTCGTACCTTAGGCACGTCCAGAGTTAGATGGCTGCTGAATGCTGAGTGTTTTTGCACTTCTGTCCTTACCATTGTCATTTCCCACAGTTTAGGCTGTCGTGTTACTCGCTATTTAAAAACAAAGAAATCCAGCTTGCTCCATCTCTCTTCCCAGTCTTACTGCAAGTTATGATATATCTCAAAGTTGGAAGTAGCAGATCATGCTGACAGCCCAAGCACTTTTCCTCCTTTTGCCTCTCATGCTCTGCCGTGGAATCATTAAGCCACTAGAGAAGGAAAACAAGGGGACCTCCAGTTGCAAGCAGCAACAATTAGGAAGCAGGCAACAGAGGAAAAACAGCAGAAAGGAGAGTAGGAAAAAGAATCCTCCAATTTTTATAATTGATTCTATAGTTAACCGAAGAAAATATTTTTTTTTTCTTCTTTTTTTTTTACCCACTACGTCTGTGCATGCAACTTCACATGTTCATTTTGGAACGGGTCATGATTCGGAACCAAACTTTAGCAAAACAACTTCAGTCAAAACGCAGTAAGCAGGTAGGCCAGTGATGTTAATAGGATAATTGAGAGCTGCGTTTTCTGCAATTAACAGATTGAAGGGAAAGGAGATGGATACAGATTGGTTTAAAAAAAAAAAAAAGAAGCTGCAATATTATTGCTGGTGTTATTTAATTATTTCCGAGTTAACAATGCAAAATGAGGGTACACTAAATATAAACCCTTATCTTTAATTGCCAAGCCTGTCCTGATCTACTTGCGCCGGAAAACCTAAAATCAACGGGAATGAATCCCGGCAGCGGTCCAGTTCCTACCAAAGAAGGTCTGCGTCTAAGAAAGGAGGGCGACGTGCTTTAAAAGACAATACAACGGAAAGTAATGCAATCTGAGCAGAAAAGCAAGGTTTGTTTTCTTGGCTGCCTGCATCCTGAGCTCACTTTAAATGACAGACTTTTCTTCTCTCTGCATTTCAATTAGACTGTGCCAATGGGCAAGTGGGGAAAGGAATATTAATGAGGGAGCCTCGGAGCGAGGGTGGGAGCCGGGTGCTGGCGGCTGCTCCCGCAGCAGACCGAGAAGCGCGCAGGGTGGTTGGTGGGGCGATGCCCCGCGGAACGCGCACTTCGCAAGAGGTGACCGAAAGGCTGAGAAGGGCCACGGAAAACGTGCTGCGTCGGCCCGGCCGTCGCTCGTCGCCCCCCGCGTTACCGTTCGCGCCGCGGCCAAGTTACCGCGCCCGCCCGCTCCGCGCAGGCTGCCTGTCTGTCTGTCTGTCCGTCAGGCCCCACGGGAGCCCCCTCGCGCGGGAGCCGCCGTTTCAGCAGGGTGACTTGCATCTTCCCCGCCCCGCACACCGGCCCGGGGGCAGTGGGCGCCGCGCCCTGACGCGCCCCCCCCGCCCCGCCGAACCGCGCCCCGCCGCCCGCCGGCACGCGCGGCTCCCCGCGCCGAACCCCCCCCCCCCCCCCCCCCCACCTTCCCGGCCCGCCCGCCCGCCTCCGCGCAGCGGCACGCGCGCTGCCCGCCGCCCCCCGCGCGCCCAGGCACGCGCGCGCGCCCGCCCGCCGCTGGGGAGCCGCTCCGTCCTGGCCGCGCTCGCCGCCGCCCCGCGCTCCCCGCCGCCTCCTGCCCCCCGCTCGCCGTCAGCGCCCTCCCGCCGTTCCCCCCCCCCACCCACCCCCCCCTTTCCCGCCCCGGCCGCCCGCTCGCTGCTCCCAGGTAGGGTCCCCGGGGGTCCCCGCCCGCCGCGGGCAGCGCGGGGGCCGGCGGCGTGGCCCCTCACGGCCGCGGGCAGCGCTCGCCCGTGGCAGGCGGGCAGGGCTCCGCTGCGGTCCGCAACTTGTCGCCCTGCGGGGGCTACCGGCCCCCGCCGCCCCCGCCCCGCGCCCCCGGCGGCTGTCGCCGGTGTTTTGCCGAGCAGCTGTCAAACGTGTTGGGCGCTCGGCGGCGGCGGGGGGCGGCTCGCCCGCGGTCCCCGCACCGAGCCCCTGCGAATGGCACGACGCTCCCTCGCCGCCCGCCCGCCGCCCCCCCCGGCTGCGGTGTGCCGTAGCGAGGCGAGGAACGCTTAAACCCCGGTCTTTTTATACATACAGGTTTTTTTGGTGGTTGGTTGTTTTTTTTTTTTTAATTTTTTGTTCCTTTTCGTCTTGGGGCTTTCAGCTTACGGAAAAGGGAAGCATCTGATGCGTCTGCTCACATGCCACTTTTGATCATGCGTTGCCTCTTTGCACAGAGCAGGATCGTTGGGAAAGATGGAGATACAATAAGTTGCTAGTAGTGAAAAGTGCTGCAGAAATCCAGTGGTTTCCTTTCTCCGCTGAAGTGACATATTTTTCCTCGGGTTAAGTTGAAAGCACTGCTTGGCGGAGACTGGCTGTAGCTGAGAGTGGGTTTGTGTTTTTCTTGCACGGTTAGGTTTTGCAAAGAGCAGCGATGAAGAGGAAGCTGGCACTCTCCGAGATGCAGTTGGTTCTTCTCGTTTTATTGGTGTGGCTACCAACAAGGTGAGAGGATGTTTAATTTTGTTGTTCACTACAAACATGTATGTTACGATCTGCTGAGGGTAAGCTTGTGTGAGGGGTTATAAAAGTATAGTATGTAGTAATGTAATAAAAAAAGAAATCTTTCATAGCTGTTTGAATGCAGTATTACATAGTTTCCAGAGCAAATGCCATAGAAGGTGGTCTAGGGACCGTATAAGCCTAATCTCTTGTCCTTAAACAGTTTGTGAATTGATGCTTTGTTTCACCATTAAAAAAATAATTCCTTTAAATGCCTTACTGGATCTCTTAAAGATTTATTGGAGTTACTGTATCACTGTGATTCTGTACTGTACGGAACAGTTAAGATGGAGAGGTAGATTATCGTGAAGTCAAACAGCAAATCACAGTCTCTAAAATACTGCTCGCATATTTTTTAATACGGGCATGCCTTTTTTTTTTGGTCTTTTTTTTTGGTCAACATAACAGAATTCAAAATGATACTTAAGCTTTAAACCTCTAGGTGGAGATAGCATACAACTTCACAATCACATACAATAAAACAATAGCCTCATTTATTAATCAACTTTTCTCATGTTGTTTAAAGTTCCCCATTTCTAAAGTGACAGCATAAGAGAAAGTAATTTTAAACACATAATAGTTTTGTGTTGCTCACAGTCCCTAAACATGCAATTAATTGTAGTTTGTAACTTCGTTTTACTTATTTTGGGTCTGACTGCAGTAGGTCTTGTCCTAATATGGTAAGGGTCGTAAGCTAAATAATGCAAGTTTCCTAATGATTTAAGAAGTCTGCATTTATTTTTGTCTATTTCCTAGTGAACAAAATACTTCCTGAAACTATGTTTCCCATTTCACTTTATGCCTAACTGCGGTGCAGTATTAGTTGAGTCACAGTGGGCCTGATCCTGCAAACCCTACTCAAGTGAGTAATCTCACTGACGTCAAAGAGACTACATGCGTAATTAAGGAGTTTATGCCCGAGTAAAGTTTGCAGGATTTGACCCTAATTTGATCTAATTGTGTGATCTAATTTTTAAGTGGTATCTAGAGTTCAAAAAACTGTTGTGTCTCAAAAAGAAGCTTAAAAAATGGCAGAGACTTACAGTACAGAAATAGATTTTAAAAATGAAAAATGAGCCATCCAGTAATTTAAATTAAGAAAAAACTCTCACATCAGTAAAATCACACATGAAATTTTGGTGTGTTCTTTATAAGTTATCTGATTTTGGTCGATTCGGTGGTTTATGTGATGGAAAGCACAGACCTGCAATGATTTACATTTAAATACTTCCTCCATGCTGTTGAATTGGGGACCAACATAAAGCCCTGTCTTTAATCATTTTCTAGCTTGCTTTAGAGAGAATGTCACCCAAACCTGCTTTTGTTTTGGAGGAGGAAGGAAAGATGCTTGTTTTTATGGCATTCGGAATGCCTTGATCAGTAGTTCATTTAGAGATGATAAATACTCAAACATTTCAGGTTAAAAATTTAGGTGGCCAAAAAAGGTATAAATGATAATGCGTCTAACATACGAGGCTTACTTCCTTGGTACTAATATTGCGGTATTAAGTAGGTAAGTCTGATGAGCTCACACATTTCACATGCACGGTGCTTAAAATTGTTGGCACAGTAACACTTGCATGTGTAAGGCTTTCTGCATGGGAGTGTTTCCCTGGTATACAAAACCTTTGGTCTGGGTGTCCAGGTCCCAGAGGACTGCTCAGCACCACGGCTGGCTGGGCAGCAGATCCGTGTTCCAGCCCCTAGTGTTTTCCACAGAGGTATGACCCGTAAAGGCTGTAACATCTCTTTCTTTATCGGGCAAGTTTGAAACGATCGATGATCTAGAGATTCTTCTTGACACTTCATTTATGATTTTTTCTTCTATCCAACTTTTATAACGTTTGTCTGCATCTAGTGGAACATCAGAGAGTGCTTTTTATAACAAAACAGCATTTTAGAAACGTGAAGGCTATGCACAGCTATCCTGCAGCTTGCTCGTCAGCATTGTTGTTCCCACCCACCAAGCACTGACATCAGAGGACTCCCTGAGCATGATCGCTGGAGTTTTCCCTCATGTTAGTTCTTCTGGTCATGTACGTTACATGACCATTGGGTGGAAGCATATCCACAGGATTTACCCAGAGACTGAGTATACTTAGGTGAGGACAGATAGGGGAGAGCTGGCAGGAGACAGTTTTGCGCGTGGGAGCCCAGGTTATCAGTCCAGGAGTGACGCGCCACCGAGGCCCGGGAAGCTCTTCTAGGCTTTTGCACCTGCACAGCTAAATGTGTTAGTGGAGCTTGAAGTAGCGCTCACGGTGATGCAATGTTGGGCAGAAGTAGAGGCTACTGGAAAATGACTTCCTGGAAATTTTAAATAGTATATCGTCAACTCTTATGTTTCTGAACATGTTACATATAAATTGTGTATTCATATACTCTTAACTACACCCTTCCTGTTGGAGGGCAGCAAGTTAAATATTCAAGGCCAGCCTGCAAAAACTGCATGTTGAATGTACTTTGAAACATATCTAGCACTTTCTAAAATGTAAAATGTCCATTTAGATCAGTGCTGGCTGACTCCCTGGAAGATGAAGCTAAGAATAACATCACCATCTTTACAAGAATTCTAGACAGACTTCTGGATGGTTATGATAATCGTCTCAGACCTGGATTAGGAGGTAATAAAAACAATTAAAGATTGATTTTTAAAAAATCAGTTTTAATGTTCAGATTTTATGCAGTGATATTCTTCCTTCAGTTTTTTTTTTTTCCCTAACAACTGGTATGTATCTTGATAAATTATTTATAACTCTATATTCACCCAGCTGAATCATTTGAAGTTTGAGGAAGATAACATCTATGAATGGAAAGGAGGCACTTTCACACATTTATCTTAAGTAAAAAGAAAAACAATCTGGTGATTTAACATAGTAAAACAGAACGAGAACAAAAATAACATCTAAAGCTGTTATTCCAGTCAGGGAATATTGGTTGAGCAAGGAATGCAGGCTTGATTCCCTGCAATGCGATGAGTGTATGTTTTCAGAAATCTGCACAAGTGTTTTGTGTGGTGTGTGTAAAATCCACATTTTAGATTCATTCCTTGTCCCAGTGAATTCAATGGGAATGTGATACTTTTGACTTCCTTGGAATTAGGGTTTCACTGGTAATTAGCATTTTGTTTCTGTGTACCTTGCATGTATTTGGGCACTTGAAAAAAAAAAGAAAAAAGGGAATATTGGAGGACAGAGGTCACTGCATTCTTGTGCCATGACTGTCAGTTATTTTTCAAAATGTCAGTTCATATTTTCATTTTAAAGCTGTATGCCAGCTCATGTAAGAATGTAAGCAAGAAATTTAAATAATTTGTTTGGTGTTCGAAGTATTACTGTACAAAAAAGATCTCCATGGTATGGGGAGGGGCAGAATATCTTGTTTTTGATAGTATTTTATCTACTATTTTTTTAATCTGCTATTTATACTATGTAACATAAATATTTATGTATCAAATATATCACTGCTACTATTATTATTCGTAACAGTTTCAGTAATTGTAATTTTCAACCTGGAGACTGTTTCAGCTTGCTAGAACTAATTCTAGTGCAAAATCCCTGGGAGCCATTCCTGTTCCTGTTGATTTCAGTAAGATCAGGCCCAAAGCTACAGACCTGCTCTAACTTCCATGGAAATTACTCTAGCAAGTCCATTTGATCAAATTAGGAATTAGTTAAAGCTCACAATTTTTAGCCAACGCTCTTCCATCCTGACCTGTGGCTCTGCTGCTGTTCTGGTTCTGGAGAATCTTGTCTTGCATCTGACACAGCATAAAGTGGGAGTTGGTGCTGGCTGGAAACAGCTTTCTCATTATACATTAATCTTAACCTAGGATACCTTTTCATT
Organism: Buteo buteo; assembly: GCF_964188355.1. NCBI lineage: Eukaryota > Metazoa > Chordata > Aves > Accipitriformes > Accipitridae > Buteo > Buteo buteo. Next base: position 28,733,678 of record NC_134171.1, on the reverse strand, counting down.
TCCACTTCTGGCCTCTTACAGTGGAGACTTGTGAAATATTTTATATTTAAGGACTTTTTAATTTAGATGATCCATAAAATGAGACATACAGCACTGCTGATGTGAGAATTTATATAGTGATGTTTTACATGGAGATTCAGTTTATTTGCAAAATACCCAGATTTAAGAATTTAGGCATACTAAAAACATACAATGCCTTGCAGGTGACTTGCAGAAACATTTCATATCACAAAGCTTGTGTTTAATTGGTAGGACTTTTAAAATCATGTTTTTTATTAGAAAAATAATGAAAAATTCTTTTCTTGTTTACAAAAAGGAACGTGCCATTTAATGAGAGCAGTCTGCAGTTCCTTTGCATATCATGTGTTCTTTTTCATATTAAAATTTATATTGTTGAAAACATGAATTTTAAAAATTATTTTTCTAATGGATTTTTATTTTAGATTTGCCATTAAATCTACTTCAAAATACCTCCCTCTTTTTCTTTGCCAAGCCTCCTAGGTCATTAAAATATACTTTGGGAGCATAAAAATGAAAGAATTAACATCTGTTTGATATTGGCATACATGGCAATCAACCCATGCAGAACATGTGTGAAATGAAACCGTATCATGCATATTAAACCATAATGATTCATGATACATTAATCTTAATCTGCAAGAATACTTCAGTTGTGGATGGATGGATTCTCATAGTTTAAAAGAACTCTTGTAAAAGCCAATTGTGATAATTCATGATGTGAAATATACCAAACAATGCTTTTGTACATAATGCTTAGTAATTGTGGAGTTTCATATTTCAGGAATTTTGTAGCACTTTATTCCTCTTTCTCTATTAACCTGTACTCATAAAAGAAAAACTGAAATAATTAATCTTTTTTTTTAAATACTATGTGCCTAGTGAGTACTGATAGTTTTTAAAAATGATTTTGTATAGACTATTGCATATTGACCATGCCACATGTCATTAATTTAATATACTTAGTCTCAATTCTGTTCTACGTGCATTTTTATGAATCTGAAATAATTCAGTTGAAACCAGTAGAGCATTTACTTTAGCATAGCAGCTTGCATTATCCTGCTACACTACTATGACTGAGATCACAATCTGGCCTAACGTGCTACAACAGAAATAGTCCAGGGTCTGAGATGGATTCTTTTAAAGTCTTCTGAAAGCAAGAGCTGTTCACCAGCCCACTTTCACCTGTTGTGAAAGACATTTTCAGAGATGTCTTACAGCAAAAATTCAGCTCATTGTAGATAATTATGCATCTCAAAAATGTTTTTAATAATGAAAAGTGTTAGCTTAACACTGGCATTTTAGCTAGCTATTGACCAACAAAATGGAAACGTATAGGCTCTTTCAAAGAATATATATAAATCCAACTAAGTAAAATTGTCTGTCTGGGAATTCGTTCTTGAACTTAGGGATAGATCTATGATTAATTTTACTGGGAGACTCGGTGTGAGTACTTACAGTATGTAACTTGATGCTTTGCTGATACATAAATACACTTCAGAACTGAGTACTATTTTCTATAGGCTGTTAAGGCAGCTTTAACTTTCACTGGTGATGCAGCTCTGTTGTATAAACAGGTTTTGGCTGTTGGCTAATGGCTGTCCTAGCAGCTGGGATCCTTGAATGATGTTTGAACACTATAGTGATGAAATAGCCTGCAAAATGGGTGTGGGTAGGGAAAAGAAGACACTGCACTGTCCCCTGAAGCCGGAGACATCTCATATGACTTAGATAATACCCCGACCTACTGTGTTGATACGAATAGGCATGAGGGTATTCAAGGGGAGATAAATTTTGCTCTGTACTCATTTTATGCTAAGCACAGGACTGCAGCTGGAACACTTTTGACAGCACTTTCAGTTCTGACATGAACTGTTTTACCCAAACATTGGATGTCATTTCTGTTTAGACATAAAAATAAATTACAAGTTTGGTTTTAAAACAAATTCCCTGTGTCGTTAGCACTAATTTGTATGAAATACAGCCATGCAAATGACAAGTCATAAAAGAGTTTGATTGTTTCTGATTTTCTTCAAAATCATGAAGGTATTTTCTATTTATTTGCTGTAATGTTTGCAAGACACAGGGTAGCACTTTTCCATAAATCCTTTCATTTTTATTAGCATATAGAAAAAGAAATCCACAAAACAGTGGACACTAGCACTAAGTAAGGGACCAAAAGAGAACTTAGATCTTCAAATAATGAGACAACAGAATGTTGAAGCTGAGATACAGGAGTATTCAAACCTGGAAGTGATTGAATTATCTGTCTGCTCTTTCTGCTTTCCTCTGCCCCATGCACAGACATTTCCTTTTCTTAAAGGAAAAAGGGACATAGATTAAGGCAGTCCCATCTTTTAATATGTTGATGTTCTTCTGTATTAGGTGCATCAGCAAAAACATACATATTTTTTAAAATGGTAACTTCTTTTTAAAGATGAAAAAGAGGAAGGAAGGGAGAAGGAATGGAGATAGTGCTAGGATTTTGATACAACGTTGGATACTTCAGTAGTCTTACCATCTCCATAAGCTAGTCAGCCTCCTTTCTCACATTTGAAATTGATCATTTCCAGCAGCTATGGAATTTCTGTCAGTTCTACTCTCCCAAATTTATGGAATATAATTGAATAGAAGACATAGAAAATATAAAATTTAAATCTTGAAAAAAACCACAAAGGGAAGTTACAAGGACAGAGGACTGGACTTCATAGCCGGAAGGCCAGATTTTCAACTGCCATATTAACATTGAAAAGAGCTATGCAAATTTATACAATTTGAGGATCTTTCCACAAACTGTAATCAGTCTCACCAGCTTCAGGAACAGCATTCTCATTGTAACCAAAGAAGTGAATGTTGGTTATTAAAAAACTGAGGAAGATAAGACGGTAGGTAGGTGAAAACTAAATGCTGCTGTGGCTCCATTTTGAAGGATCTGTCTCTGCTGCAGGGTGACATTTAGATGTTCTGATTGCTTTAAACAAGAATCTCCATTGCGTTTCACTTGTAGAGATACCAAAACCCTTTTTTCACAACATTTTGTAAGTAAAATTGAACTGAGAAGGATTATCGCTGATTATTGCTATCAGAGAGATGATGAGCAGTGAGCGCTTGCAGGTATGATCATTCATCTTTGCAGCCCTGGATATATTGTTGCATAGAATTGGTGTAGTAATGTAGAGTGATTAGAAGTTGTATGATGTGCTCACCAATATGAGCTAAAAGGGAAAACCCCCATTTTTTCACAGAAAACTCTATTTCCCGCCCCCCCCCCCAAGATCAGGACAAATACATATATATATATATATATATATGTATGTGTGTGTGAGTGTGTGTTTATCAAAGAGTTGTGTGTCTTCAGTTGCCAGGAAACAAGGCCATGATCATATGCTGATAATCTGGAATATGTTAAATTTAGGGCAGTGTATTTATATATCTCTGTGATTCAGAGTTTTTAATCAGCTTTAGAACAGTTTGTAGCTGTAGCAGTCCCCTAGCTGGCATTCAAAACTTAGTGGTGTTTGTCAGCTTCATCATGCTTAATACACATTCAGAGGATCCTAGAAGAAAGTTCTTCGACTGTTTTTGCTGCAGAACACTACAGGAAACCTTTCACTACTGTTTTTAAAGGAAAAAGTGCAGTTCCCCTGCTCAGTTCTGGTTGCTTCCTTAGCCCTTCTTTGTTCCAGTTTCATCTTTTGGAAATGGCAATGTCTCTCTGTCAGTGGTAGTGCAGAGCAATTCAGAGCAGCACTTGCATTTCCTGAAAGCCCATTATCTGTGTAGTTATGCTGGGATACAAAGGAGTAAACTACTATATGTTCTTTCTTGGGCATACCTGGAAGGGTCACGTGGAATCTGGCCATAATAGTGCTTTCAGAGGAGTCAGCGGGAAACTCAAATTAATTTATGTTAGAGTTGTGGATAATGTATATTGGCAAAAAGCATTCCTTGTAAGAAATGGAAAAGAAATAGAGAGGAGGGTATGAAAATCTCATTTAATTAGTTGTCCAGGGCGTGCAGATGGTGCGAAAATCCAGGAACAGAGCTAACTCAGTAGCTATAAGCATTCTAGGGAATGAATCAGTAGGAAAGGGGAAGGGTAAAATACCCTCAGAAACTGTTGTGATACTGAAGAAAAAAACAGCAAAAATGATGTAGGATAGGATAGTGACTAAGGAGCTAAAGGAAGCTTGCTTGCTTATTTATTTATTTATTTATTTATTGAAAGTCTGTGGATGAATTAACAGTGAAGATACCAAAATAAAATTCAAGTTACAATTGTGCAGAGTATTGTAATCGGGGAAAGTGTTGCACTGTACAAAGTGGAAAAACACTGTGCTTCACAAGAGTTAACAAAAATCTATGTACTTTACAGTAAAGTTAATATGCCTGTAAAGGAGCTTGTCTGGGAGGATCTCCCAGTTCACTGAACATATATATTAAGTATTTTCTTTTTTTTTTTTCCTGGCAAACCATCAGCATTGCTTCTAATGCTAGAAATACTGCTGATGACACCAAGGCTGAATTAAGGCTTTGCTTACTTTTATCTCAGCTACAAGGAAGACATGAAAGCAGATATTGCAGATTTCTGTGGAGCTCATTGGAGCTCATTGTAAATCAGACTGACGGGGTGGTTTAATTTTTCAGCTGGATTTGATGGGCTAAGACAAACATCGCCTTTTTTCAGCGATACATTTATTCTGGGTTATTTAGAAACTGGCTGAAAAGCAGTGGCCTTGCTGATATCCAAGGTATTCTACTCTTGACTGCTTCCCACTAAGGCCTCTTATCATGTTACATAAATATTGCAATGAGTTTGCTATCCGAAATATAGAGCTGCTTCTCAGCCGACTCAGGCTGACTAGTTTTAATAGCCAGGTACCAAAGGATTGCAATACTATAGTTCCAAAATTTTTATTACCCTTGTGAAATGATACAATTTGTGTAATGCCACCTGAATTGGAAATATAATTATTATTTAAATAGTCTAACTCCAAAACGTTTTCAGAAATATTTAAGCACATTAGAAATTCATCCAGGATATCTTTGGGGGATTTTCATAGATTTCATGGATTTTTGGTAGTGGATTTTAACCAAGCAAAAAGTGAAATTAAAATATAGAAATCAATGTGTGTGTTGCTTACAATGAAAAAAATGTTAGTCATTCTGTAGCAACAGAGACACATTTTGTAATACAAAATTAATAGTATTCTGGGTTACACTAAAAGGCGTACTTACAAGCAGTATCAGGGAAATCCTTTAACGTTTACTGCTATGATGTAGCCATGGAGTACTCAGTTTTGTATATTCTTTGTATAGGAGACACACAGAAAGTTATGTTTCAAATCTTCTCTTTAATAAGGTATACCAAAAAAAGAGTGTTAACTAAAGAACGTAAGAAGGAAGCTATAGAGATCTCTTCATTCAATTGTATAATCACCTAAAGGTATTAAGAAATTTTAGGTGACGAATTATTAAACCAGCAGTTAATAAAAGCATTGGCGCTCTTTGAATTTTGGGTTTTAGATATATGGGACACAGATGATATTTGGAATACACCGTCCTTCACAGAGCTGGAAAAATGGACCTTAGGAGTATGTTTCGTTTAAGAAAAAATGGTAGTTACATCATACTGTGATAGGAGTAGGCATCACCGGTTTAGTGATGGTTTCTGGTCATGTGACAACAACCAATATTTAAGCAAATAGTCATGCATAACCTTCTTTCAAGACAATTCATTGTCAAGTTTTGACATTTTATTTTCAATGGAAACTAAAAACTTGGGATTAAATGGAGGTGCAGAACTCCTTCAGCTTCTTTGTGTAGAAAAGATTAGGGTTTTTTAACCTTAGTTATTGCAGTGTCTAGTGGCAAAGATATATTTTTATTTCCTGTATTTTAGCACCCCATAAAGAAAAACTGCCATGAGACACACCTCTTGCTATGTATTTATATTCTGCATACCATAACAGGCTTCTACTCCTTTCAAGGCCTAATTGTGGTGAAAACAATATAACAATATATATAATCTTTGTTTATAAGACATAATCTAAAATGATAAAAAAAGAAGAAATATTATTTCCCCCCCCCTCTCCTTAGTTTTACTAGGCAAGCTCATAACTCTTAGGCCAATGATGGTAGTTTTCAACACAGTCACAGAGGTGATGGTTGCTCAGAGAAGTGGTGGAGTCTCCATCTTTGTGGAGACACGCAAAATTTGGCAGAATATGACCTGGGCAACCTGATCTGTCTTCAGAGCTGGCTCTGCTTTGGACCTTCCAAAGGTGCTTTTTAAACTGAATTATTCTAAGATTCTGTGACTTAACAACTAGCAAAACATTGAAATAATGGCAGAAATTTTCCATCTTAATTAGCAACTGTGAAAAAATTAAATTTAGAATGTCAGTTCTGGAAGATACAGCTGAATAAAAATACCTGTGTAGACGAAAGGTTTAGACTGCCTCTGGACAGCAGAATGCACAGTGTTGTACAATTCTTAGGCTTATTATTAATAAACAATCCACTGTGATGAATAGAAGATTTGGGGTAAACGGGAAGGGTCTGGAAAGATGCAGAGGACATACCCTTTTTTATGGTCTTTGCCTTGGATTTTCTAACATTCCTCAGAAGCTGGGAATGACTAACGGACTAAAAGTGACTCTAGCCACATTTTTCCCGCTATCACCGTAACCTGGAGTCCTGAAAAGGGTTAAATATGGAAAAAGACAGTATTTTAAAGGAGAGGCACTGTACTTCATTGAATCATTCCCAGTTTGCTTTGTCATCATTAGATAGGCAGTTTACAGGGAACTGAAAAGCTGTAGAACACTGTGTATCCTAGAGCTCAACACCTCCTCAGGAAGCACCCAGGAACCTCTAAATCCTGCCCTTCTGAAGAATCCTGCCCTTCTGCCCTCTCCATCCTGCCCTGACGGAGGTCTTCCCTTTTTTCTTCTTCTGTCTTCATAGTTGCCTTTTCCCTTTCTAAATACCTATCTATTTCATATATCCTTCTAGAAAACACCCAACTCTTTTCTTTGACCAAAATTCCACGAATTTATTTCAGTCCATCTAAATATAGCTTTCCCCAAATCCAGACCAGACATGCCATGTAGATGCAGCTGTCTAATTTTGCAATTTTTTTTTTTGTGGTATGAAGCCCAGTCTTGCCTTATGCTCCTCCCAGGTACAGTCGCTTACATCCAGCTGCCTGAAAGATTTCATATCTAATGAAACTGAATTGGGGAGTTTGAAATGATGTGAAGACAGACTCCTGGGTAGGTAGAAAGCAAAGATCCTTCTCTACCCACGGATTCTATGGCCTTCCTTTTGTGCCAGTACAATTTTGTTGGTGTTGTTGAGTGGTCTGAGATAGATCTGTTGCTTCTGGCAGTATTCCTGACTACACACTCCTGCTTCTGTTTTCTTGGAGTGCCACCATTTCGTGACCATTTCTAACAATAACCTTTTCAATGCATAATCTAGTGCATCCAATTTTTAGCATTAGTAGTGTGTAGAGAGAGAGGTATTTCATCAACAAGGATCATGCAGAAGGACACTGTAATTGCCTGTACATTAAAACTGCATCTGCTTTGTTTTTTACGGTATTTTGGTCTGTATTAATTGTTGGTACTAGTAGCTGTTATTAGTGGCTACTAGTAGTATCTAACAGTAGCTTCTAAAGACTCCCAAGAGACAGATACGAAATAGAACATAACACTGTTTTTCAACAACCTAGCATTAGGGTAATACAAGCCAAGGTGAAAAACCACTATGAGCAAGGAACAGGGGAAAGGGCAGGAGGGCAGGACAATAGAGATGGAGAGCGAAGGAGGGAGGTAAAATGGTGATACTAAACATTGGGCACTTTTAAACACTGGCAGATTAAGACAGCTGAATGATAGTTTTTTCAAATACCCTTTGGAAACTTGAAAGTAGAATAACATAAGCAGTTTTATCATTATGGTATATGCATGTATTTAAATTTCTGACATTAATGTTTTTCAACAATGAGTCATCTGTCTCAAAAAGCAGCTATAGAGGATATATTGGATAACATTTTGTGTTGCTGTACAATTCACCAGCCAGCTAAATTAAAGCATCAGCAGAAGATTTTGAATTAATACTGTCAAAAGTCTAATAAATTTTAATGATAAGAATCAAAGCACTTTAATATGCCAAGATTAATCTTTAAACACATTTTTAGGTCTTTTTTTTTCAGGTTAATGCTTGAATTAAATTAATCACAAGCTAAAGGAAGTTTTGTTTACCACTGTCATCCTAAGAATAGTTTGCTTTATCATGCAGAGTATGTCAGCACTAGTTCTCTGAAATTGTCTGTACATCAGGAAGGTATGATTCTGCTAACCCTCTGGAAACAGTGGTGCTATTTGGGAACCATTTGTGTGATTACTTTGTAGCACATGGCTCTTGATTTACATTCCATAATTCCTTGCCATATGTTGAGGGCTATTTAATAATTAGAGCAGTTAACTCTGTGAAAGCAGTGTAAATCAATTTTCCTTTTACCTGGGATTATTGTGCACATCAGAGGACATGAAACATTTTAGTGAAGTTGTGTAGCTGCAGTCAGCAATTTGATTTAGTTGCATCTGACCAAATTTTTTAATCTAACATTTATTTTTTATGTACATACATACATATTTGGTCCTGCACATGCATTTTTTTGTTGAACCAGTAGAGATCATGCATCTTAATCTGCAATTTGTTTGGGAAAAACATGGATGCCCCATGTTCCATCTGCTTAATCTGTCTCTTCTACAAACTGTAAGTTAAGTATCTATCTTGTAATCTTGTAGTGTTATGACTAATGGAATTGATTGCAATCCAAATTCAGTGCCATGGACTCCTGACCTTCACTATGTTCTGACACATAGTTCAATAAGAATCAGTTAAAAACTGATGTACACTGTAAAACCTACGTGTCCATTATATGTGCATTATGGCTTTTCTCACAGCAGTGACACTGAAAATGTATCAGAGACCTCAGACTACTTTGCAAAAGGGGTGACTTTTATATCTGAGTAAATAGAAAAGGTACATAAGGGTGAATAACCAGCAGGTATGATCCACCACTGGTAATGGAACAGATCCATATCTCTAAGCCCGAGTACAGTGCTCTGTTTTACTGGTCACATAATTTCTAATACAGATTTGACCTGAGTGGAGAGGTTTATACAGAAGATATATTCCACCTGGAAAGATGACTTCTAAATAAACTAGTTTTTTGAAACTCCTAATTTTTTTCTTGCAGTGTTTACAGACTGCTTGCATTTGCAGTCTTTCATGTGAATGCAGTTTCCTGGAGTTACCTATCTGCATTTAACACCTTCTTCTGTTTTAATTTAAAAAAATCATATCCTTTTGATCCCTTAAATACCTTAATGTCAGAAAAGCAATGTGTCTTCTGACTGAAAGATTGCCCTGTCATTAAGAGTTGTTCTTCTCTTTGTTGGTCTCCATTGCTTGGTGCTGATTCTTTCATCCAAGAGAAGTAATGTCTTCCAACACATTCCCTGCTTTTTCTTTCTTGTATCCGTTCTCAGTTGTCCTAAGATAATAGATTCTTCAGACCACTTCTATCAGGAGATTGGGAGTTATTAGAACCATCCTTTTCCATTCCTTCAAGTGTGTGAGCCTTTCAGCACAACACCAGAGAGCAGAAAGGGAGTGGAGGGGGAAGGAGAGTCTGCATTTATCTTCAAGAATTTAGGGGTGGGTTGAAGGGACAATTCCTGCCCTGAATACACCAGCCTAATGTTCTAGATATTTCCTTCTGACTGACAATCTAAATGCTACTGCAGATGTCTTTTTATTCTTATTATTTGAAGTAATTTATATTTTTCACAATTTATAGGCTTACTGAATGAGGCATAAAGTCCCTCTGCATGAGAAGAGGCGAGGAGCAGTTGTAGTGTGGAGTATATAAATGAAGAAAACCAGAAGTTTGAGCCTTAGATTCAGTGCTGTGTTGATAAAACCCTTCTGCCATCCTGAGGGCATGGCATCTCACAGACTGTCCTTATCAATGTCTATAGTATTAATTGAATACCAAACAGTGAACTCCTTTCTACTAGATCTTTAAATGTGAACTTGGTACTGCATTGCCTCATGCAGTTTCTGAACAAAAGGGATGATATTTCCTCCTGGAAAAATAAATAATAAATATGAGAAGGGAGAAATACAAATGTCTGTTGTTTGAGATAAGGGCGTGGTCACATCCTTAATAATCCCTTTCCATCTGCTGGGTGCTAAAAGCTGTCAGAGAATTCTTTTATTTTTTTTACCAGGCATTTTGTCTTTAGTTGACCTTAAAAAAACCAGAACAGATAATCTTGTTTGCTAATTCATAATATGCTATTTTTAAAATAACCAATTGTTCTAAAATAATATTCTGTGGTAGATGCTGTCTGCATTTTCACAAAGCCATAGTATCTGCTTAGAAGAATATGCACTTTAAGAAACTGGATTCTAATTAAACTCATATTAGGCATTGTTTCAAAGAAAAAAAATACTGTTTTGTATTTTCTGCCTATAAAAAAACCCCTGTTAATTTAATATTAAAAGCAGATCCTTGTCCCAAATATATAGCCTTTCCACATATAGAAGTCTGATAGGTTCTGAAAGTCCCATGGACAGCCAGAGGGGAATTCTCTTGTCACAGGCAACCATAAAAGACAAATTTGAGGCTGCTTAATCCAAGCTCTGGGAGCATCCTGGGAGTATGTTTTAGAGGAGATTCTGGGAAACACTGCTATCTGTAAAGTAGCTTGGAGACATTCAAGTGACTCAGACGTGGGACTTTTGAGTGCTACAGTACACTTCTTGTAGGCACATTACACAACCTTAATCTAAGGCCTTTTTTTTATTATTATTAATGAGATAACAGAAGAGTAACTTAGAACTCTGTAACATGTTAAAGTGGGATTTAAAAAAAGATTGCCCCATTACTGTCCATGTTATTATTTTTTGCTCATTTGGGGAGTACTTGTTCGATTCAAGCCATGAGCTCGTCATTTGTCAGGACTCCTGTTTAGCAAGAAGCTTATTATCCATGACCATCCCATGGGTTGTCTTGCCAAACAAAAAAAATGTTAAGAATAAAAAAGAAGCAGCTTGGCATCCAGTCTGATTTGTGCTGTGTCTCAAACCCCATACCTCTATTCCACCTTTCCCTGCACTTCAGCAACCATGGGGATCAGGGAAGTGCACAAGAAAAAGTGTGTCTACCTGTTCTTATGCACCCAGGGTGCATAAGGGTATTTAGGGTGTTAGCATACACACAACCTCCAGCTGATTTTAGTAAGTCCTTGCTAGCTTTTTTGAAAATATTAGAGTAGTCTGGATAAACGTTAATTTCCTGTACTTCATAGTTATTTTACCTGGCTTAAAATAGGAACTGCTGGCTGGTTGGTAGAAGGATTAGAATGCTGTCTAGTTTTTTTGACAATGTGTCACAATCTTCTGAAATGCTATTACAGAATTTCATACAGCGTTACCTATTAAAAATATATTCGAGACTCCTGCTGCAAAAAATGCATTAAGAGTGCCCACTAATACACAGATCTATTAAATAAAGGCACTACCTTTTCCTTCCATTGGTTCCTGTCATGCTTGAATGCGAAGTACAAGGCTAGCAAAAGATAAAAGAACTGTAGCTCCATTTTTAATGAGTGTACGATCCAGGACTGAGTAACCAGGCACTATATGCAGACAGTAAAATTAATCTGTCTGAAAGGATCATAATTTTCAGTGCTTTCTGAAGTCTGTTGATCTCTAGAGGACCTCCATCAGCCTTTGGGACATCAGAACATGTGAATTTCATACTTCATACACATGAAATTTCATACATGAGAAATTCATATGTAGCAGCAAGCCTTGGGAAAATGCTGACCTCTGGCAACAGTGAGTGTTTGCCGCAGAACAACCAAGACTGTTCTTCCCAGAGCTTCATGCCGGTTTCTGTCAGCTCCAGGGTGCCAACTCTTTTTGCCATGGCTGACCACACAGACAGGCATTCTCCAAAGTCTTCCTCTGAAGTTGCCCATCACCAGGGGAAGCCTTTTTCACTGACTTCAGTGGGTTCTGGCATGCTACCTAAATCTTCACTGAATAATTAACAAGAGTAATAAGCACTGTGACAGTGTCTGTTTTAGCTTAGAAGAAGTAGTGTGTAGCCAAAGGGTGAAATCCTGTATGTATTATGTATATATTATCACAGTTCCTTGATCGTTCCCGTGTGACTTCTGTGGCCATTTCACATGTCCTTGATGTGGAAGGACTTTGATCTCTGGTGTTCTTCCAGGGAATTATGAGAATTTATTTTTTTTTTTAATGTTTGGAATGTGGGAAGGTATTGAAGGAGAGGTGCTTTTCGTAACTTGTACTTTCACTGGCAAGTTGACGTGTTACCAGCGTAAGCCAATGTGGCACCTGAAATCTGACCTGGAGAAAATCTAGGCTGAGTGATCTTGGTTAGAAAAACATCTGGACCTCTGTAAGAGGAGATGAACAAGCAAATAACCTAGCAACTAAAATCAAGGGAGTCATGTGCAATAAAGGCATATCTTAAGAAACCCAGACTCTGCCACTTCATGACTGCAAAGAAAAACTTGAAGGTGCTGCTTTTTTAAAATGATACTGCTGTTATGGGGAGATGTGTTTTGGAGTACAGGAGGGGCTGGCAGAGTAAGTGTACCAAATGGGATGATTTATAAATGCTGCAACTTGGAATAAAGTACAGAGATTAAACCTGAAATTAGTCTAGAAAGGTAATGCAGCAGAATTTGACACGACGTTCTATGACTCTTAAGTACCGAGGTCAGAAAATTCAAACATTTAAAAAAAATAAAGAGAGAGAGAAAGGCTTCTGAATATAAGTTTCTAAAATCTGAAATAATTTTGGGAATTGTTCTGCCTTACCTGCATGTTATGGTTTCCTTTCTAATAGCACAAGCCTCTAAGCTGAGTAAATGGAAATACGGTTGCATGGGAATAATAACTTTGCCATCCCTACTTGTGTGATGACACCGATTCAGGTCGGTCCAAATAATTACTGCTCCACTTTGTCAAAGTCTGCTCCGTTCCATTTCCAGCCTTGTTTGAGTGCTCTTGTTTTCTTTGTCTTCCTCTGTCTCATTTTTTAGACAGTGTTGAGGCACTCTGGTTCATTTTAGCTTTATCATGCTCATCCAGTTGATGTAAACAGTGCAGTAGTCCCATTTGTTACTCGGCCTGGTTATTATATACAACCTCTTTGCATCATGATGGAAGCTGTAGTGTCTAAAGGGATAAGGTTTAGTGCTGATGTTTTATTTTTCATTTGAATGCCATGTAGTTTTGGTTTGCTGCCAAATGTGTTGTGTGTTAGCTAAGTTCATTTTACTTCAACATTTTAAGTAACCCATCTCAGTAAGATCACATTTTTTCCAGCCAAACTCAACCACATTTTCACTTTCATGTTTCTATTGAACATTTTGTGCAACTCCAACTAAAAATGACTCACATTTGTTGTTTATTTTAGAGCTGAATGCTTTTTAATTCTTTTTTTTCTTGGTGTGTGAGGATGTAATGAAAAGGGAACAAATTTTGATTTGGTGGATTTCATGGTAATTTGGCTTTATGGGAACAGATTTCATATTACCCATGTGCTTAGAGTGCCCTTCCCAATGATTTCATTCACTCCTTCTTGTTTCTATTTTCATCATTTTGTTTCTCCCTTTGTTAGTTGTACCATAGTCAAGACTACTGTTTATAATTACTCAGTTGTCTCAAATGTTTATACAACCAAAGCATCTATGTTGTATTAATATCTTTACAATGAACCTGTAAATTGGAGGAATACTCTGTTTAAAAGATAGGGAAAAAAAAATCCAGAAAGATGTCTAGATAGTTAATTGCTGTCTTACTCACTTGGCAGCTGATACCTCTGAGATTGTCAAAATGTTGCTTGAGGTGCCAAAAGTCTATGAATTCCAACAGTAATGACCTAATGGCTGAGAGTATCTACATTTCTTCTTTTCCCCCTGCAAAGAACCAATTAAGTTATGCACTGCTGGGTTGCTTTGAACTCTCTCATGTTTAAATTCTGGCAGGATTCAAGCTAGACACTGGTTGATTGGTTGGCCCGATGTGATATGGGCTGCACCAGTCAGTACAGTAGCCTTCTCACCAGGGATGAAGTATGTTCTAGCTTAAACATCTTATTTATTCTCTACCTGATTTGCAAAAGGGATCTGAATCCATGTCTCCCACTTTCCAACTCTGTTAACTAGACACAGGGCTTTTGATTGTTCTGGAAGAATGGTTTCTTTCACTGGAGATGTTTTACTTTGTATAAAATATCTACACATTTGTCAGAACATGGACTGAGACCTATGTTTTGTACTGCTGGACTGTAGAGCCATTCACAGTCTTTAGCCAGTCAGCCCCCTACAGACTGAGGCCTTAGGTTTGGCAATACCTACATCTCCTGGACCCCATGTATAGTGGAATTCATTGCTTCAAACAGTCGGATCTCCTTTGTGGAACATGGGGAAAGCTAGACTTGTTGGCACACCTCAGAAATGGTGTAGGCATGGCCTTAACTGTCTGCAAAAGCGGTTCATAAAGTCAATAAACTAAGTGGGGATCTGTCAAGCTAACTAATTAAAAACTGCTGAAGAGAGGCATGTAGCTGAATCCTTTTCTTACCAACACAGGTGAAACATCCAAGTTTGGGTGGGAAAACATTACCAGTCTCCAATTCATCTGTTCAGAGTGGTGTGCCCCCTCTAGAGCTCATGCCATTCCTCCTTTCCTGAAAAGAGCCATGAGAGTAGCTTGATAGCCTGGGATGATGGAAACTTGTGAGAGAGAGAGAGAGAGAGAGAGCACCTCTTGTCAAGTGCATGCTTTGATTTAAAGCAGAGACATGAACTCAAGTTACTGTGTGTCAGGGTCTGTCTTGACCACGAAAGTGAATTTTCTAAGTTAGGGCATGCTTCCTCAGTCTTTGGAAGGAATTGTTCTGCTTTGTGTAAATAATTAGATATTGAGCAGAGACTTCAATTTATGTCTGCTATATCCCATGAGTACTGCTAGGCTGTGGAATCAGTCTCTTGCTTGTTTTCTTGCTTTCTCTCTCAAAGTCTTTCTGGCCCAGTAAATTTGTAATTATTTATAGTTTGAAGAACTCGTTGGGACTTGGTTGAGAGCCAGTTCTTTAAGCTGCTTGGCAGCATCAGGATATTTTTGCCTTAAGGTGGAAATATAAGCAGCCAGGGAATTTTAGGTACTGACAACATTAGACAGGAATTTGGGACTAAAGGGGATTCAGACAAATATAAGTGCAAAATTTAGTCATTATGATCTGGACCACAGAGACATTCAGATTAACTTTTATTGATTTAAGTGGAAACCTGGAGCTTAAATAACTTTGTGGAGCTTGTCCAATATACTTAAAGAGATAATTGGGCACCAAAATCAGTCTTTAGCCCTACCCTTGAGTGACTTTCTCAAACTTGCAGAGAAAGTCTGTAATAAAGTTAAAACTGCACCTCAAGTGTCACTTGTATCCAAGGCTCTTCATTCATAGGACCCTTTGGAAAAGTGTTTAATTTTGTTACCTGAAGTAATAAGGTTTGCAAAATAAAGCTCTCTTGGTAGAGATAGAGAGAAGAAAAAGTAGTAAAGATAATGTCTGTGTATGTGTACTGCACTCTTTTCTTCTTCTTGAGTGAGAGTTAAACCTCAAATCTGTCATAGGCGTGTGAAAATCATCTTAGTAACATGTAAATATATCACTCAGCACAGAGAGAACTTTTTAATTTTCCATTTGCTAGCTGAAAGCAGTGCTCTTACAGTTTGCACCGGTGTCTTTTACGTACAGCAGAAATCTGAGTAATTACCCAGCTGTGGAGATACATCACATTATTTGAGTTGCAAATATGCCTGCATTTCATTTTGTGAGTAACCTACACCTAAAGAAGACATTTGTTCAGCTAAAAACATGTCTGAAAATGTTTCCCCAAGTCTTCTGCTACAGAAGAAAGGATGTTGACAGTTAAGCTAAATATTTTTTCCAGGTTAATGTGTGTTTTTTTAATGGTCAAAAAGTCTCACTCATCTCTAAAGATACACCTACTTTTAAGTGAAATTTTGTTTTACAGTAAATTCTCCCTCAAGTTTATATTTTCCTGCTATCAGAATAATAAATACTACTTTTCTGAAGTAAAAATTCCAATTCAAGAATGGGCTTATACACAGGACCAGGTATTTGGTTAGTCTAAATGACGTAATGGTATTTGTTTCAAGAGTATGGTATTGCTTTACAGGGTTGCCCAATTCTGTGTAGGTCTTTGGAGGGTCTCTGATAGTCTTTACATGGAGCTGCCTATTTAGTGTATGATATAATATCTGTTAATAGATATAAGCTCTTCAGAGGGAAATCAGTTGGGGTCTGTTAGCCTACTGGCTTTCAATTCCTGTATCTTTCTCCAGAATATTTTCTCCAGAATATATTCTTGTTTCAGTCAACACCATGAGAAATCAAGTACAGCACCAGATTCAGGTCTCTTTTACACCAGAGTGAATCAAGAGAGCAGCTGTTAACAGTAACACAGGTATTACTAGGTCTTACTGGTAAGCTTACTCTACCAATGCTTCATTAAAGATGGAGATTTGAAAGAGAAGTTTACTTATGGCTCTTATTAAGAAATTGTCTTGCCAATAGATCGAGGATAGAGTGAGGCTATTGGAAGTGAAGCGCTAATGTCAAGGAGGGAATTGAATTTATTTCTTCTCACAGTTGGCTTCAATTTACAAATTGGAAGTGTATTTATGTAGACACATGTGGCTTTGAAACGGTTGTAATTTAACAGTGGATAATGAATGAAGATGCTGAGTAGCTGGATAGATAAAACTGTCACCTAAAGCACCAAAACCAAATACAGAGAAGAACTGGCAGAACCGTATTTTGAAATATCTGCATTCTTATGGATTTTACTGCCCTTACGGCTCCACGTTGCATGACCTACTCTGACCCCCATTCCCTGCCAGCCAGAGAGTGTCTTGAGCTGTCAGCAGACACACTAAGGAGCTTGTCAGATAAGGGCAGTGTGTTGAGTTGGAACAGTGTTTGATGGATTAAGACCCTGGCTGTTTCACCTGTGCAATTCCTGCGTTGTATTATGAATGACAATTTCAAAGCCTTCGGGCAACATTGCCAAGCATGCCCTTGGAGACCATATTACAATGTCAGAACAATGTCAATTCCAGCTAAATAATTTTTTATAGCAAAATAATTAAAGTAACATCAGGCTTTTGACAGCATTTCCACAAAAACTCAGAAATCCTCAGTTAAGGCTCCCACAGCACTGCAACTTAACCTCCTCTTTTATTTTTTGTTGACATAATTAAAGAGCAGTATTTTCTTTTCTTTTTTTTTTTTTTTTCCTTCTGTAGCAGCCCTTCAGTTATAGCCTTGCAGTATTCTCCTGGGTACTATTTACTCTACATGTAAAATAATGTTTGTAAGAAATTGTTTCATGCTATGCATTAGAACTGCATATGTACATTTTAAAAGCTCTGTCCCACCAAGAATACTTTTGATGTTTTTGGATTACTTCAAACAGATTGGCTTTTATTTTAGCTGCCCAAACCCTGGCTTTACAGTTTTATTGACTAAAATTTAAAAAAAAAAAAAAAGTCCAACACAATCTATTAACCTGTTTTCTTGTGTAAATAGCCTTGACACAATGGATAATATAGCCAGCTTCATGCAAACAAACATCTGGAACCTTGTTGATGGTCCACTCTGAAGACTTTGCAGTGATCGCACTCCTTTCTTCTCTTCTGTTAAACATACCTAGAACGAGCCATGCATGTTTTGTCCCTACTCTCTGCGAAGAAACGATTGTAGATTATTTCGGTGAGAGGAGAGAAGGAGGGAGCAAAACACAGATAATTCTCAAATTTGATAAATATTCAGAAAATTTATTTCAAAAAAAGATAATCCTGCCTCGGAGTTCTTCAGGAAAGGGAGAGCTCTCAGGTGTGCTCAACCCTGCATGTCTAGCTACCCCATGTCACAGACACTGGAACCCTGTGTACCCCTTCAAAGATGCAGGCAGCTGAGAAGGGGCATTTGAAAGAAAGCAGAGAAGTTTTGAAAACTGCCTGGCAGGCAGCAGTCCAAAGGAACTCATTCAAAATTGAATTGCCTCTGTGGAAATTTCCAATTTTGACAAATTGGTAAATGCTGATGAGGAACCTTTTCATCTGACTTTTCTGACGATCTCCATTACTCAACCTGTGATTGATTTAGACTTCAGCCACTGCAAATTCTCTGCCAAGCAGCCTACTTGAGCTGAGCCAGCTCTTCTACTGAGGAACAAGTCAGCAGGACTCAGACCATCAGAGAGGGTATCCCAGCATCATGAGAGCTGGCATAATGGAATGGACAAAGGCACTGATACCAACTCTAACTAAGCTCTGAACTCCTCTTCTAATTTTTGACAAGTCAATGATGTTGACATTTTCCAGTGTGGACACTTAATGTTGGACAGCTGAAGCCAGATTTGGTAACACCTGTCCTTCACATTACTTACACGTCATTTAATCCTTCTGCCTCAGCTTCTCAAGTACAGAAAAATTAAGTTAATAAAGTTATTATCTTCAGAGAGAGGTTATTATAATTAATGTTTGTAAAATCCTAAATGTAATTAAGACACACAGTAAACCTTCCAGCTAAGGATAGATAAGGATCTATAAATCTTCTGCAATTTGCTATATTTATTGCTTTTTCTTACTTTCTGATTTTTTTTTCAGTATTGATATCATGAAAGTTCAAGTAAGGAAAGGAAATCAGGAGAAAGCAGTGCTTAAGAATCATGTGAAACTTGATCTTAATACTTATTGCTTTTACTGCTTCCATAGGATGTGTTTTTCTGCCTCTCTTTATTCTTAACTTTCTTGACTTTTTGTCAGTTTACCTTTGGCTTCCATTTTCTGAGAAATTGGCCTAAGCTAAGTCAGATAAGGCTTCTCTTTTAACTTTTATGACCATGCCTTGGTCATCATTAGAAACGATGCTATAATAGCATTTGCTGAATTTCAGAGCACTTCATGTGGTGATGGCATCTACATGTCATATTCTTTGCCTGAGATTTTTTCCCCTAAAAGAAGCATCAGAAATAGAAAGTATATCCTTACCCTTTCCTGTTCCTGTTTCTTTGTTTAACCTTCAAAGGCAGTGATTCAGAATAACTTAAGAGTTCATGACTATAAATGAGTCAGCTACCCGTCCTCCCAACAGAGGGTTCGAGGGTTCTTCTTTAAAAACTAGACAGTTTTTCAAAAGCACTAGGCCTCTGTTGTTTTAAGCACTTTTGAAAATCAGGCCTTTTAGTTATGCGTTTACATGTCAATTGAAGAAAAAGATTTTATAATTCTAGTAGAAAAAACTTGTCCTTAATTTTTCTCAAAAAACCCAGACTCTAGATTTGTACACGAACACATGTTGTGTTGAACATTTTTTAGCTGAGTACATTCCTTTGGCTTTTCCAGAAGCGCTGATGATCCAGAACTGTTTGAATCTCCAGTGGGCCAAGTGTGATGACTTGTGCTGTTGTTGACAGAATGTGAGTTATAAAAAGCCTTTAACTGTGATGCCTGCTGTATGAATTCTGATTAGAGAGTCCATCTGAAACTGTGCTTTGTGCCTCTGAATTGTTTTCAGTAAGTTACTGGTGGGACAAAGTAGAATGTTTTAATAGAGATTTTATTTGACAAGCATGTATTCTTTCAAAGCAATAATTACACTATTTGTTGTAAAAAAGGAGTTCAGTTTTTTCTTTTTGTAGACACTGATTCTGATACCCTGAGATCAAATTTGTAATTCAGAGGAATCTATACTATAACACTGTGTAAAGTAACAAGGAAGAAACAGACACAAGGCTCAGGCTGCTAACACTAACAGATAGTAACAGGAATAATTCAAGATTTATTACATTTCAGCTTCTTTTGTCTTTAAGGACCAGTTTCCTTGTATGTAGGGTATGAGCAGAAACTTAAAAAATATGCAGAATTTTGAGAGAAAATAGGAGGCAGAAATCAAAACCTGCCAGCTCCTCTTTTGTGTACTTTCTTTTTTTCCTGCCTTCCTTTGTTCTGTTTCCTTATCCTTTCTTTTCCCTCAGTCTTCTCATCTCTTGCAACTTTTCAGCTTCCCTTGTCCCTTTCATACTCTGTTTCAAGACATTCTACCTGCTCCCTTCACTCTCTGCCTCAGTGTGGCTCTCACCTGAGGAGAAGCAGCCTGGTGGAGTGCCTGGAGTGCCTGCCATCAGGATCAACCCTCACTTCGGGGGAGAGCAGCTGGTTGCATTGAAAGTCACTGGTGTCACCATTGCCTGGAGCTATGCTGGTTTAAGGCACTTTTGGCAAAAAAGAAAGAAACGCGCATGATTAATTTGCATCCATTCCCATTCCTGAGGCTATCAGGGATGAATTTGCCCCAGGACTTTTTATATACATTGAAGTGCTTATCTTAATTATGAAAACCTGAAATGAAGCTCTTGCAGCTGAGGATCTGTGGATAGCCAGCCTCTTCTTCCCATCCATCCCCCCTCCACTCCCCAAGTCTTGATCCTTCACTCCAAAGATGTGATTTGAAGTGAGTAGTGCACACCAACAAGGGGAATCTACAGACTGTTGTAATAGCATTCAACGATGTGTTACAGTCAATTTGTTCTCAGCTCTGTCTGCTCATTTCTGATGGGAAGATGGATCCAGAAGTATATAAAAATGATATGATAGAATATGGGACTTTTTTTTTTAATTAAAACTTAAAATGGAAGGCAAGCCTGAAGATTCCATGTCCTGTAGTTTACTATATGCAAATTGTAAAGTCGTTCCCATGTGTCAGTATGTCAGATGCAAACAACTGATAGCAATAGGGTGAGGTTACAGAGGACCATGCTTCCCACCATTTGGGAGGGGGGTGTGTGTGCAGGTTAAGATTTTCCAAGTGACTTTGTTGCCTATAGTAGGGTTCCTTCAGATTATACCAGTATAATTGAGATTTGCCTTGGTTCTCTGCTATCAGGATACTTGATTGTCAGTTATATTTTTGTAACACCAGTGTTTTTCATGGAATTGTAATTAAGATTTTGTGTTGTCATTATAGTGCAAGCCAAATTTCACAGTACAAGCCAAATTTCACACTTAGTCCCTGCAGCACTGTTTTATCCCCTGAAGAGTAGCTCTCTTGTCACTTTTCCATTTCATCTCAGCCTGTGCCAGGTAACCATTTGGAAAGAATAATCTTTTTTTCTGGAGAGTCTCGCACAGGCAACATGCAGTCACTAGTCTTCTGAACTATAGCTGTGGTTTCTGTATGATATTTCAGCCAGACCCATACTTATATCCTTGTTGAATACTAACAATGTAGACTCAGCACCTCTTGTCCCTTGATTTAAAATTAGTTTGTAAGATGTTTGGAGTAGAAATCAACTCAGCTTGTGAATGGATGCTGCATATGGATTTATAGAAGTCTCTATCACACAAATAAACACCTCTCAGGATGTGCAGGGGTAGTGTGCTTTTGAACTTCCAAGTGACACATAGTAAGAGTCAGCCTTTATTTATTTGCTTAAAAAGCAGAGATGATCCTGGAAAGAAGATTGTTTCAGGTAGGAAGGGCTTTACAAAGTCCTGTATTCTAGTAAGCACATGTCTAGTGTTCAGCTGGAGAAGGAAATTCAAGTGTCCTTAAAGATGAGAGTGCAGGAATGTGCCTCCCCCATGCTCCAGAAGTTCTCTGAAAGTACTGTATGACCCCATCTTTCCTTTGGGTGCACCTACATCCCTTTGAAAATACACTGATCCCCAGTGCACTGCTGATTTCTCCCAATAGAAAGCAGTGATTATACTTTTTGCCTCAATACAATTAAAAGTAAAATCTGCCTATGCCACTTATTTGTCAAAAGGTAGCTTTTAGGAATATAGAAGCTATTAACTATCTATATTAAATTGTGATTAAAGATGGAAATCATAATATGACAGCAGGATCACTCACATAACAGGCAGCTGTATTATTTTTAGGAATGGGAAAATTTGGGGTAAGTCAAATTGCAGCTAGTTGTATTTAGATATTTATTTTCCAGCCAGCAACTGGCTTTAAGGCAGAGAATTCCTTGTGTTGACTGTCTTGAATGCAGACGGTAGTTGGCAACTGCTGTAAGAAATTTCCTGCAAGTGTGTGCTATCCCTCTTAGTGAATATTGTTCCATTTTGAGCCTAATTGGAAACTGAAGATAGAAAACTCAGTAATTATTTTTCCCTGCAGTACAACATTTAATATTCTGATTTCATGGCTGTCTAACTACAATGATTAGGAAGAACATTTTCTTATAGTATTTACAGTACCACAACAATGTATCAGGAGCATCGTCTATCAAGGGACGGAACTATTATGTTAAAATACGTGCCACTTAAAAACCTACCCAATTAAAAAGTAGGATGCTGTTGAGTGTTACATTTGGTGTACTCAGTAATTGCTTTGTAAGTTTTTTTTTGTCTTTGGCTTTGAAAAAGCTCTTCAGGATGAAGAAAACAGCCTTGAAGTAGAAGGGTTTTAATAGGAATGATCTGCAACAACACAGATAACACCTCTGCAACAAAGGCATTTTATGTTTAGAACTGTACTACCGTGTTAAGTCCAAGACAGTGTGGTTATTTTTACTGGTGGAGAAGTGGGAAATATGTGTGTAGTTGCTAATGGTTGTATAGTCCTTTAACTGAAACAAACTACTCAGTGGGACGAACTCTCATCTGATAACCTCTATGTTAGGTCGGGTAGAGACTCCCAGTATTTACAACAGGATACTGGTTAGGAGAAGTAAATAATGACAGAAACTTGTTCAAAATGTCCCATAATTTTGCACAGAGAGTTTGAAGAAGTACTATAAATTTAAAATGTTTGCTTTTTTTTTCTTTCTTATATCAGATAGTATTACTGAAGTCTTCACTAACATCTATGTGACCAGTTTTGGACCTGTTTCAGATACTGATATGGTGAGTTTCTGAATCTTTTGCATATATAGTAAATGTTGTAAGATATATACATTAACGTCCTTTAAACTTGTGTTCTGCTTTTACTTATTGTAGACAAATTGGGAATAATTTCAGTGAAGTCAGGAAGTGCCAAATCCCAGTAGTTCTACAGATGGAAATTGGTTTATAAACCTTACATGATAAGTACACTTGTATTAGCTGTTTAGTTTGGACCAGTGACTCTTCTGATTGTCCCCACTGACTGTATGTTGGTTCATATTCTGGAGCAGTCTTGAGGTGGGTGAACTGGATTCCTCTTGGATGAAACTAGAATGAAAAGTGCACTGTAGGAGCACACTTAATGTTGGCAACAGTCCGAGGGACCTGACTGGAGTCAGTCTAAACTAAACTTGTCGCAGGACATAGCTTGGAAGTGGGGTCATCAGCACAATTGTGGTGTTCTACAGATCTGTCCTTCATAATTTGCACTATTTAGTAACCATTTAAAGGAAGTCAGTGACATGAAAAAGAAAGAAACTGTCAGATTATTGCTCTGGATTACAGTTTTTCATGAAAACAGCAATGGAGAAAACTCTGAGGCAAGGGATCCTTTGTAGGCTCGCTGCAAATCATACACAGATTAGGAAGAATGTGTCACACTGGGGAGAAAGATCTTCATGGATATGACATCTCTAAAAGGAAAGAAGGGAAGGACACTCTGAAAGTTACTTTAGCTGCCATTGCTGTTCCTGCAAGAAATTACTTCCTGCAGGAAATTATTTTCTGAAGTGTTTTAACATTTGTGATTATATATGAGACATATAAAATACTACCTATGTGTATCTATAGGTATTAAACCCCAATATTTTTTAAAACAGGCAATATTTACTTTTTCTGTGAGAACTTTTGGGTTATGCATCATACAAAACAGGAAGCATCTTGATGTTACAAGCTACATTGCAATGAAAGTAAATATTTCATGGTATGTTGTACATTTTGAAAGTTAATTGCTCACTGACTAACAGGTAGTCATAGCTTTGGAAAATCTGTTTTTTTGTGTTTGTTTTTTGTATGTGATAGTTTCAGTTTTCAAGCTTTGTTTTGACTGTGATGAATATATTACTGAGGCTTCACATGAAAAGTTGTTTCATAGGAAAAATAGACATTTATTTTCTTTTTGTCACTGTATATGTTACTGATCCTCTTGAGGTGTTTTTTCCTAATGATGTTAGTTTTTCTGAAATGATTCTTATTTTATTACCAATTATAAAAAACAAGTATCCACAGCTATATACAAAGGTGATATGAACCTCTTGACCTTGTTAATCTAGTATCTTGTAACTTCACAGTGTTGACACTTACAGTATTCCTGTGAAATGGGGTGATGATATTAACCCAATTTTAAAGAGGTGGTACTGAGGCAGAAGGACACTTACCCAAGGCTGTGCAAGTCATCTGTGCTTAAATGGAAATTTAATTAAAAGCTCCCTAAGCCTAATCCCTAGCTCCTGAAACACTTTTGACATCAGTGCGTAAATGTGTGGAGAACTCTGGGTGTCCATTTGCACGGACAGATATGATGGCACAGTAAGGGGTCACGTCATTTGATCCTACAGTGCTAACAGCTCTGTGCAGAGGTGTTAATTGAAACAGAGTGCAGTGCATCAGAACGGCAGCTGTTACTGTAATGGGTAGGGCTGTTTGCAGATAAGTAGATAGGTAAGTAAGAGCAGTTTAATACTTACTACTACAAGCTTCAGGGTTAATTTAGCTTGTTCAGTTGATAATTATAAAATAATTTTGAAATGTATGAGCAATCAATTAGAAAATTTCAACATCTGAGTTTTGAAATAATAGCTTCCAAACTATCACATATTCTGTCGAACATGAAGGTGACATTAGAGTTTTTACCATGAGTACTCTTTCATTTAGGTATCGTGTTACTGAATTGATATTGTAAACTACTATACAGAGGGTTTAATGATACTTTATTCTGTAAATGTTGGAAGCTCTGGAATATTCTCATTTTATAAGCTTCCTCCTTAAAAGGCCTCACTGGGACAATAAGTTTGACTCTTGCCCATGTCCTCCTAAATCTCCAGAGGATCTCAGGCTGAATCTCGGATCTTTTCAGCGAGGTTGGGTCCCAGCTTCAGAGGTCTTCTGCTTTCACAGTGTGAGTGGTGAGCCCTTCAGTCACATCAGATTTTTAGGCTGGTCACTGCTGTTGCCCAAAACTCTCATAGTCATTGCTGCCAGTAGAATTCCTTCCCCTGGGATTTTTCATAGAAACAAAAGTCAGCAGATGTATGACTGCACTCCTTTGCATGATCTATTTGCCAGCTTTGGTGTTTTTCCCCTTGGTTAGCATATTGTGAAGAATAACAGTGCTTTGGAGAAAAGCCTGTTGAAAATGGAAAGGGGACTCACTGCTATGGGAGATGATTAATATGTGTTTATAGTATGGAAGAGGGAGGCGGCACACTGAAAATGATGGGTAGATCGGAACTAAGGACACAGTTGTCGCATAGCAGTGTTGATTCACGAAGTTGATAAAATGCCATTCTAACCTTTGTTGTTGAATTGATAGCAATTTGTGACGTTTCTGTTTTCCTCACTAAGTATAGTAGTTCCCATTAATGATAATATAGTATCATGTGCAATCTGTGACTCAGTACGATTGCTAGAATGTAGGTTTTTATTCATTTTCCCTGTATTTTTCCAGTATCACAATTTTGCCAAAAAATAATAAGTCCGGGGGAATTTGCTCTTTGCCTGATTTTAGGCTAGCTGATGTTTGTTGTTGATAAATTTAGGAGGTAAAAGCAAAGATTGAGATTTTTCTCCAGATGTTTTAAGAGTCAAAACCTTTTGATCCTTGTTGTGGTTTAACATTTTGACTAAGTTAAAAAGATGCTACTCTCTGTTCTGCCCAAAATCCTCAGCTACCAAATCTGTTGACTCTTGGCCAGAACTCTGTTGCAAACTGCACTTCAAATGGACTGCTGTGACTAAAATATTGGTGTATCTATATTAGCTGTGTCATAAAAATGCTATTGTATGTCAACCACAGTATTTAATGTCAAAGGAGATGCCAATATACAACAGGAATTTTCAACTTCATTTTGCAAACTAATGAGAATCAAGGAAGGCAAATCTAAACATGGGATTAAACAGATTTTACTTTCACTGTTCTGTCTTTTTGAGCTGTTATTGCTCTGAAATGTTTAAGTTCACTATTATGATGCTCTGCCTTATAGGCTTCCAACCAGATCAGTGATACAAATTTATTTTGACATTAGCCCGAGAGAAGAAAAGCTGCCTTGTTTAGAAAAACAAACAAACCAAAAATTGAACAGAACAATTGAAAAACAGAGCATATCTGAAATTATGATTAAAGAGGCTAATAAAAAAAATGTAATTAAATTAAAATATTTAATATTTTAAAATTCTGAGGTGAAGGATAATTCTGCTTGGATTATGATTTGTAGGATAACAAAATGGAAATAATTTCATTTAAACATTAAAACTGATTATTTCTCTGCTTTTTCAAAATTAATTATTTGAAGTCTGGTAGATCGATGTGTCTTTATAAATATATATGCTGCTAACTCTGATTTTAGCACTGCAAGCAAGGTACTTTTACAGCTTTTTCTCAGACTTACTTTCTTTCCAGGTGCTCTTGACACTTTGGCTTCTAAAATTTCCCAGATAGCCATAAGTGCTGATGTTCTTGATAGAAAAAAATAATATAAATAATAAATGAGGAACATATTTACTCCCCAAGCAATGGTTATTTTATGTAAAACAGAGAATATAGGCACTGAGAACCTTTATATGAGGTCTGCTGTGAAGCAAGCTTTGCCAAGATTTTGCCAAATTTTGGCTCAGAGCAGTCTTTTTAGTTGTCACTGGAAACAGTCTTTTCCTGCTTTCCTACAATACAGTAGGTGGCAAGACCTCAATCAGTTTTGCTTGAATATTAAAACTAACAAGTATTCTGAAGTTTTGTGTTTCAGCTTTCAACCTTAGCTTTTCATTGTCTTTGGGGAGTTTTGTTTACTGTGATTACATTTTTGTTTTTCCCTACTTGTTTGTACACAACAATTTTTCCTAGTTTCTTGATGATAGACCTCTATTTTTTTCACTCTAGAGTCAAGAAACGTGAACATTTCTCTGCAGAGATGGTCATACCCAGCTAGTTCATCACTGCACTCACTTCCATCTTGTCAGTTTTCGATTAAACTTTCAATAAGCATTTCTGATTTTTCAAATATAGCCAGAACAGAAATTTTCAATGAAAGCTGAAGGTCAAATCCAGAAATGACCGAAAGGATTGTTACAGCATCTCTCACCACAAATGAGGATGGTTCTTTAGAGAGAGTGTCTGAACTGGGAACCGCGTTTCTTTTTTTGTGTCGGTTTTTCAGATTTCCTCATTCCATTTTGTATTTCAGATTTTGTATTTTTTCTGTGAAACTTATTTTTTAGCTGTTTCAAAGTCTAATTATTAGCTATGGTTCCTTAACTGGAGAGAAGCTTTACAGGGGTTGTATGATTTGTAAGTCAGGACACAATACGGGAATGCATCAAGATGATTTTTTTCACAAAGATTAAAAAAAGTACTACAATTATTTTGCTGTAGCTTTTATTTTAACTCAGTAACAGAAGACTAAAGAGTAAAAGGCAAACAGAAATGATAAATACACTTGGCCTTCTTGGGTGTTGGGGAGCATCTAGGTTGTCTTTTTATCACTGATATGTTTCTGAAAAGTCAATAAATTGATTGCTGTATTCCCTTTTATTATAGGCTCAGGTCATTGCCTTTGCAAGTTAAATCCATGGGCTGAAATTTTGAGGAGGGTATCTCACATGATCTCTTGCAGAATTTCTGTCCTTTTATTCTGTTGGGAAGGCTTGTTCACCTGTGCAGCATCAAGCCAAGTGGATCAATATTGGAGATTGATTTGTCAGAGTCTGTGTCCAAGCCCTTCGCTGACATTAGCTCTCGGTGTACCTCTTGTTTGGATTCCTGTCCCTGGCACCAGGCACCCATTGTGTTTCAGGGTTGTTCTTTCTCCATGTCTGAATAAAAAAGGTAACAAGAAGTGTTTGTATTTTCAGTAACAGCAGCATGAATAATATTCTGTAGTCTCTTTTCTAAGTAATCCCTATTCGTATCTTTCACATTCCTCTCTTATCCCTTCTCAGTGCTTTTTTTAGACTCAGAGTTCATTCTACATCAGTTCTATGGAAAGAAAGAGAGAGAAAATCATTCAGCGAAGATCCTTTTCATAAATGGGTATGAATAGGAAGACATTCTCTTCCCTAGACACTATCATTCAAACTGGTTAAACACATTTTTTCCAGATTTTTTTCAAATACTTCATGTTTAGATTAAATGCTTAGACAAAAATGACTGAAGATGGCAGACGAAGCAGAAATAAAAGGCTTGAAATGAGTTCTTCAAATAGAGGAGAATCATACTACAATTCCCTAGGAATATACCACATGTTCTTTATAGTACTAAAGGTCATATATTTCTGGCAGACATTACTTTTTATTTAAAAGTATTTAAAAATGAGTACATGTTCCTTTGAAATGCAGTGATGGGATAGTGTTTAAGTTTTTAACAGGGCTGTTAAGGATTTTCATAATAAATAACCAATAGTGTAGTTTCAGACCACAACTCTCCTTCATAAGGGAGTTTATTCAGAATATTTTCAAGAATTCTATTCATGGGTGTATAAGATCTGCACCTCCCAAAGACCTGAAAGGAATTTCTGGCCATCTGCTATTTCCTTCTATGTTCTGTGTTTTGTACACATCAGAAGGTAAGTTTTGGAAAAGAACAAATGGACTCAGTTTATACATCTGTGCAGTGAGATTTGATGTTAGATAGACAGCTAGTGAAGTACTCTTACAGAGTGTGAGTAGTCACTGTTTGTGATTGGACCGTTGAAGGGTTTTGGGGGAGAGGAGAATTGCATCCTGAACTCTTTTCAATACTGATACTGTTGGACAATTTTTTTTTTAATTTTTTTTTTTTTTAAGAGAGAGATAAGTAGAAAGTGAGATGGAGATGGTAGAAACATTGTCCAGTCTGGTAGACAGGCCTAGGTAAAGCCAAGCCATACAACAGCGTACTTCAAGAACTATGGGGTTTTGCAGACTGTTGTAGTGTGTTAGCCCTTGTGTATGCCATTTGCACCATGCACAAATCTATCCCACAGAGAATGAAATGACCAAGACAACAAACTTACAATTTGAGCCTCCCACTGTAAAGCTAATTTCAGCATTCACTAAAAAACTAGATCCAAATGCTTAGTGAGGAAGTTTGGTAAATTAATTTGCAGAAGTTCCATCACAAACTTGCACTTATCAAGCCCACAAATATCAGACTATAGCAAGAATGCATATACTGGGAAGATTATTTTGCTTTGAATAATCACATTTTTTTGAGTCTCCTGTCTAAAACTCCTTGGTTTTCATGGAAGTGGTTTTGATACTTAGTTGCATACCAGCCATGTTAGTATTCAACAGTACTAGTTGCATACTAATATTGTTAATGTTTTTAAGCTAAACTGAAAGAAAAATTACACATTGCCTTAAGGTAGATAGGACACCAAGAATGTGCTTTTTAAGAACTAAAATTAAGAAGTTATAGTAATGGAAAAATAAATATTAATATGAAGCTCCTATATTAGGTAGGTGAGATACAGGTCCCTGAATCTTAGGTGTTTACCTTGTCAATATATCAACCACAGTATTTCTGACTGTCTTTAAGGAATCAATAAAAAGGTATGTGTGCCTTTTTCCCTTTCCTTATTTTTAATTTTTGTATTTGCTTTTTTGAAGTTTTATATTTTACAGTATTTTAAATTTGCTTTCATGCTTGTATATGTGTGTCCGTTAATGGCTTTAACAGTGGTCAAGAAAAAGCCAAACTTTCTTTAGAGAATTGACTGAGAAGAATCTTTACAAGTAGGGAATGAGGAACTCTGGCCTGAACTATTCAGTAAACAAAATGCTGTGTTCCAGAGACGGATTAATACAATGTTCAGTCTGCTCCATGACAATGCTGCTTGCTAATGGACACTCACAATTTTTGAAAGGTTTGGAACACTTCCATCTTTAATCCAGATGCAAAGACTTCCAAAATCTGCCAACCATTAGCTGAGAGGATGAGAGTACATTTTTTGTTGTTTGAACTTTTCCCATACAAATCTGGCCTAGCAAAAAAGAAGACTGCCATGTAGTGAGGAGGGATTGCTTATACTCAGGTCAGTTAAAGCTTCTCCCAGAGATACTAATGTATTTTCTTCTGTGCATACGGTTATGCACAACAACTGCATATTAAAAGAAGAATGAAATTCCTTCACCGTTTTATTCTTCTGAACATTGAACTGGCAGAGGCTCAAGTGCTTCTTAACACTGTGGTAAGAATCTCATCATCTGTACCTAAAATTTCATGTAAGCTGGTATAATACATATTTGAAAGATTATGTTTAATTGTACTGTGTTAGAGCCCAGCTGTGACACAAATCAGGAGGAAGCATTTCCTTGTCTAGAAATTATCACAGGAGTCCTTTGTAGTCCAGGAAGTATGCTCTTGTGATTTTGTGGAGATACTGCACTATATAGTGGAGAGTGGTTTGATAATGTCTAAAGACAGCACAGGTTTTTTCATAAGGAGAATATCTGCAGAGTGTATGAAACGACTATCAGATATTAATTTGAGTCTTTTTTTCTAGAGTCCAGGTTTGCACTTCTAACAGAATGTTAGTCTTGCTTAGAAAGTAAACATTACACAGCATTTACCACAAAGTGATACATATATGGAAGAGGAAATAGTTACAAAATCTTTATGTAGCATCTTTTGATAAATGCTGGCTTTTTATTGCATTGATTATATTCAAAATACTTTAATAGTTTCCTCTTTTTTCATTTGTTTTGTATGGTAATCTTCATATTATATGAATATGAAGGGATATTCATCGTAAGTAGAATAGATTTGGCTCAGGAGGGAACATGGGATCAGTGAATATAGCACTGGAGTGCAAAAGGCATGGATTGTATTTTGCTTTTCATAATCACTCTGTAAATGGACCGGGACAAGTTAATTTCATCTCTGTGCCTTGGTTTCTGTTCAAACAAAATTGAGATCCCAATACTTCCTTTGAAAAATGCACTGAGGTATAGAAACATAAGTTATTTAAGAACTATGATAGATTTTATTACTGTTGTGGTAAATGGAAGGAGAAGGTGTTCATGATCATTCACACCAAACCTTGGTTTATTCCCTGTTTCCATCTTCTAAATGGTATGTTCTGCAAATAAAGATTTCCAGCATGGATTGGATGGAGAGATTAGAATTACCTGTGGATCAGTCAGAGATTTATTGGTGGGATCTTTCAAGGCTGCAGCTCAGATTCTATCCTGCTTATTCCACTTCCTAAGCAGTTGCCATGCATCAGATGTGGTTTTTTTGAAATGTTGCTGTTTTGATTTGGTGGCATTTCATGTCTGCTTTTTTTTCTATTTTATCATCTTTCATGTAATTCTTTTTTTATATGTTGGAAGACAGTGAAGCAGCAGGACCTTTGAAATTCTCTATTGATGGAAACATTACAAAAACTTAAGATTTATATTCTAATCATTTATGTGCAGGGATATTTGTCAAAGGAACCTGTAGGACTTACCAGTCACTTCTGCTGAATTTCAGCGGGATTTCAAAGTCTTAATCCCTCAGGCTCTTTCCACTTCCTTATACCTGAAACATCAATCTTATACATAGCAATGATTTATTGGCAAAGCCCCTCAGACAGAAATCACAAGGATGCTTTTAGGGCAGTTGTTTCCCTTGAATTACCTGGTATTTCTTGCCAGATTTCATATATTCCCCCTGCTTCAAGCACACTGTTCCTGCTGCTCCTGATCCTCTGTGATTTTATGTGTTTTGTGACTTACCGTGGTCTACAACGGAACTGATAGATAACTTGGAATTTGTAAATGGGATTTTAAGTCACACAATATTTAGCAAATAAAACAACATTACATCAGCAAATAAAACAGGATAATTGAATGTGATCTATCACAGAGAAATGGGCAGATTACTTGTCACGAAGCAGTGTATCTGGCAGTGACGAGAGACAGTAAAAGATTAGGTATAATGTCAAAGAAATACATGTTTTAGAAGTGCATAATTCTGTATTTCACAGAGATATTTACTAACATATTATTAGAGAAAATAGCAACTGGTGTTAAAGAAACCCAAGCAAATTAATTATCAGTGTACTGTTTTGTTAGTTTTATTTAATATTTGGTGGAGTAACAATAATTTTAATTAGAAAAATGACAAAATTGTATTGTAGTAATGTAAGACCTCCTGATATAGCTAAAAATTGCACCTGTGGTTTTTGTCAGGTTAGTTTATAAGTATCCTATTACATCGTTCCAAAAAGATCTCCCCAAGCACCTGACACAGTTCCTAATGACTGCTTTCTCTCCTGCCCCTGCCATGCTCCTTCAGGTAACAGAATTCTCTTTCCTTTATTCCACATGCTTGTCTTAGCCTCTGGCCCTGACCTGGAAAAGGTCCTCACAGCTCCTTGTCTCAGACAAAAGGAGCTGAAAAGGGCTGTCGTTTCTCCCTGTCTACTCAGCACTCCTTTTGTACCGCCTTATGATTGACTGAGAAAAAACTTAAGCCTTTTTAATCAGCCCACAATGGAGCTAGCAGAAAGTGATGGGGGCTAAGTTCCTTGAAATCACTTTTACATAGAAGTCACTTGAATATTTTATACTGGTTGAATTTTATCAGGACTTGTCCATTCAAAGATAATTTACTCGAAAATGGTTTACATAAACTGTAGCATTTGCAGAGTAGTTGCAATAGTACAGACTGTTGTAACATACTAGTATTTTGAAATCATGGGTCCATTTTGCACCTGTCCAATAAAGCTGAAGTTGCACCAAGATAGCATTTGCCAATACACAGAATATAGTTTGCTTCCAACAAAGTTTTAAAGCTCTTCCATTTCCAATTTACATGCTGTGCTGACGGTAGCAAACCACTAAATCCATTTACAGATCCAATTTGAAGTTAGTTGATGAATTTACATTATCAATGTTTAATCAGTATCTTTTTTGTTTGTTTGTTTAGAACAGCAACAAAACCCAGCAGATGGGATACCCAGCGCTGAGTGACACAGGCATCTGGTCTAGGTCATCAGTCTGTTTTTTCTTGCATCATTTTCTCCAGAGTGTACTTCCTTCCCAAGACTAGGCATCAAAGCTCAGCAGGCAGTGTGTGTCACCTGTTAATCATCAGCTATTGTTCCCTGCCTATGTACTTTTGTTAATAAAATCCATACCACTACAGAGCCTTACTTTCCTCTTTGGAAAAATAAATCTTCCTTATGCCAGTCTGCCTGGATATATTGTACCCTTTATGGGTGGCCTCGTTTCCTTCCTTTCAGTTTCAGCCATTCTCCGTGCTCTTGAAATGCTGGGTTACTCTCCTTCAGGTGCATCTGCTGCAGGAACTATTTAATATCCTTTTGTGTATTTTTTTCTTACTTCTTAACATAAAATAGCTGTGTTTATTGAAATTACCCTTGTCACACATACTATGTGTATCAGGTACAGAAATCTAAATATTGGAAGGGTTTGATATACAAACAACAGCTAACGGTCATGAAGAAGAATGTCATACCCTTAATAAATTGACTTCCTGTTTATTATTCTCAGTGTTATACAATTTTATGTGATGTTTGTTCTCCCTTGACAATTTTACCAAGAGAATTTTTGCAACCAGAGCTTTTCTGTTTTGGCCCTCAAAAAACAGATGAATGTTTCATTGTGTCAAAAAAAAGCATATCTTTATTCCATTGCAGGAATACACAATAGATGTTTTCTTCCGTCAGAGATGGAAGGATGAGAGATTAAAGTTTAAGGGCCCAATGAACATTCTTCGATTGAACAACTTAATGGCCAGCAAAATCTGGACCCCAGATACATTTTTTCACAACGGGAAGAAGTCAGTGGCTCATAACATGACAATGCCAAACAAGCTTCTACGAATCCAAGATGATGGGACTCTCTTGTACACCATGAGGTAAGTCTTTTCATCTGTCTCTACTCAAGCTATTTTCAGGTACTTTTCCAAATAACAATTAAATATGTTTCCAGGAGGACTCTCCTTTGTTTCATTTCTCTCCCAGCGGTAAGAAAGCTAGGAAAACGTAGGTCTTGTTTCCAGTTCTGTTACAAGTCTGTTGGGTGATTATGAGTTAGATCAGTTTTCCTACTTCTTCCTCAGTTTTCATACCTCTATAATGTAACAAAAGATACTGACCACCTGCATAAAGTGCTTTGAGACCTTCAAATGGGAAGCAGTGTGTAAGAATTATTAAGAATACTCAAAATTTACCAACTCCATCTTAGAACAATTAAAATAGTATATGACTTTTGCCTGTTACTGCAGCGATTGTACTGACCATGTGAGCCCTTAAGCAAATATATTAAGATCAGTGGCAACAAAAAATAAAGAAGAAGAAGAAATAAGGCCTCAAATTCTTTCCAGCAAGAACTACAGGGAAAATATGTCTTACTCTGTAATAACTTTCTTTATATCTAATTACAGTATTTTACTTAGCTTTTTAATTTTTGCATCCTGTGGATGATTAGCAGCTAAGAGAAACATTTAGCTGGTAAAATGTATTAAATTTGCTTAGAAAATAATTTATGAAAAATTATAAGTATCATGTACAGGCATAAGCAGCACTTTTTTTAAGACTGATTTCTTCTTTGATTGCTCTTTTTGCAATAATGTTACCTATATGAGTTTTTTGGAATTTTTTTATCCAAATTTCCAGAAACTCTTGATTTAGTTCCTTTTTTCTTTGAGGATATTTAATAAATTGCGTTTGTGAATGTAGACTTAAAATCCCCAACCTAAGTAAGATAGAAAATGTGAGCTCTAAAGCAAATGTGCAATTTTTTCCATGCAGCCATGCCAGCATCCCTTAAGCCTGATTTACTATACAACACCCAAACCCTTAGAGTATTGAGTGTTGATGGGTAGACTGCTAATAATATTGAATGGTGTGGTGGTTGGAGAGGTTGAGAAAAGTTTGCTGGAAATAAATTGAGTATTTTTGAATATATTTGAAGTTGTATTTGTATAAACTGACTGAAATTCTCTCCCTGCAGAAGATATTATAATCATATGCTATAAATAATAAGAAATACTGTTTGAAACCATTATGAAGGATTTTTTTAAAGAACGTAAGATGGGTCATGTCAGCTAGAATTAACTAAGCATTTTCATGACTTTAAGTATGTTGGTTCTGAGGGTATAAAATTAATGTGTAAACTGTTGTTCATTGTCTAGATTTTAAACAGCCATGTTTATCTCTGTCTGTTTAAAATGATACTGTGATTTATATCAGAGGCTTCTGCAGGTCTTTCCTTTGCCTTCAGCTGTTTGGTGACTCCTCTCTCTCTGCCCCTTGACTTCAGAAAAACTTTCCTGGGGAGTGTGGGAATAGAAATATTGAATATTTTTGTGTGGAAGAGTGGGAGAACATAGTGGGGAATACAGTGACTATGAACCACTGGGAGTACAAGAGAATGTAGCTGATGTTTGAAGCTGGTTGAAGAGGAACAAAGACATCCAGACAAAAAATCTCTACCCAGAGGAGAATTACAGAATAGGAAGGAGAAACAGAGCTGTGTTTGTTTTTTGTTTGGTTTTTTTTTTAATTAAAAATAATGGGAAAGAAAAGTCTGTCAAAAAGTTTCTTCAAACTGTTTAAAATTATTTTTTATCATATTAATCCTCATATTTGATACTGGGATATTGGTGGGATTTTTTCACAAAATGAGCAAAAGTGAATGCATTGTTAATATACTGTCATGCTTATACATAAATACAAATAATCACAAGTAACATGGAGAAGGAGTAGCAGCAATCTTTTGAAAGAACACAAATGTTTTTTTTCTACGTCTTCCATTCAAACTGTAAAAAAAAAAAAATATTCAGAAAACTATGGAGCACAGTCCTTTGGCAAATTAACTGTATTTTATGTGCTTTTGTAATGAGCCTTTGAGAGTCATATAATCACACATGTACCTCAGAACATTATGAGAAGAAAATGAGTGTTCTTAACAACCTGCAGTTACATAATTTATATTTTCATTTAAATGGCCTTTGCTCACAGTTTTGAGGTCAGCTCTTTTAGGTTTTTGATGTGATAAGTCAATGCCTTCCAAAGGAACACATAAAAGGGAAGAAGCAAGAGCTGATTTAAATTTTAATTAGTTTAATATAACATTTCAGTTTCATCTCCTAAATCAGCATGAACTCTGTTCATTTCTGTGGAATTGATTTTCTTGTCCTGCTAACTGACTTAAATCCATAGCGGTCTTTTGCCTTTTAGGCTTACAGTCCAAGCCGAATGTCCAATGCACTTGGAGGACTTCCCTATGGATGCTCACTCATGCCCACTGAAATTTGGCAGCTGTAAGTATATAAAGAGAAATATAGCCTTTGGTTAGTGAATATCTAACATTGCTCAGCATGACTTTGTTTCAGTAAGTTGTTAGATGAGAGGTTTAAAACACAAGACGGTACTTTCTAAAAAATGTGTAACCCGACACATTGAAATCTCTTTTCTCTATTCACTGTTGCATCTTCTAATGTATTTTAAAGCTTTCTTGACTCCAGTTAACAATAAATGCTATGCACCTAATTCAGCACTGCACTGAGCTACTTTTATTCCAGAGTGCAATCCACACCGATGAATGCAGACCTGGGTGCATGTAGCCTGTGTAGTATTAATGAAGAGCAGATTAAAGACTTCAAAGAATGTTTGTTTTCATTTATGAAACATTTATTTTCTCTTTATTGTTAATGATATTTGTTTTTACATTCTTAGTCAATGAAGGCAACAACAAGTGGCTTCTCGTGATAAAAAATTTCGCTCATTAGCGCATCTGCGTGTTATAGACAGGTGGACTTTGATCTCACTAGTATTATTTTAACAGCAGGATAACTTCATTTACCTATATTACAGCCTTTCTTCTTCTTCTTCGTGAATTAGGATCACATTATATATATTTCCTGGATTTTGTACACTAAAAGGTTTTCTTTTTTTCTTTGGCTGCAGCCTGTGTTCTCTGCTGGGCCCAGGAAAGGGAATGTTTTTTTGAGGAAACCAGTTAATACCTTTAAATTCTGACTGATTTTACATTAATTGCAGCCATTACAAACCAGGTGATACGCTGCCACAAAGGACATCATGAAACAGATGAACATTGTCAGAGCACCGTGCACACTCTCCCCATAATCCTGACATATCCTTTTCCTTGGAGTTTGGAGAAAACTAAACCAAGCCTGTGTTTCTGATGATGTTTCCACACTAGAGGGAAATCTTACCTATGGAGATAAAAGATCATAGAATTAATAATTGTATCATGTAGCCTTTTTTGCCCCCAAAATATTATATTTATAATACATAATATAGCTTAACTAACACCAGAGATGTTAACCAATATCAACTACTGACTAAGAATAAATATATATATGTACACAGCAATGTATGTTTGATTTATAAGGTGTAGGAGGAAAAAAGACTCATACATAGCCTCAAAAAACCTGAAAAAAACACGTAATAATGAAGCTGATACTTAGGCCAGGAGGCTACTTTATAGTATGACTTCATTTGCATTCCTAAGTCAGAAACCCTTCTGACTAGGTATATTAGACTTTGTGTGAACAGTTTCTTTTTATTTTTTCCTCCGTTTATTGGGGTTTTTCTTGCTTGCTAATTTGTTCTTTGTTCTTTGCCCGTGGTTTCTGATTTTCTAGTAAAAAGGAGAATTCAAACTGTGAGCAATGTGATTTTAGAAAAGCTGCCTTCCATTTCCCCCATAGGCACCTGTGCTCTAGCCTGTTGGCACATCCAGGGGACTCCTGTTCATTTTGAATCGCTTCACGCTTATTTTATTTCTTTACTCAGAACTCATTTCTAGACTACTGTGCATTTTTCAGCTTATATTCTAGAATTTGAATGATGAATAGAGGTGAAAATAAGCAGGAATCCTGAGGACTTTGGTTTAGCTGAGGCAAGTCTGCCAGTGGTATATATTTGTCACAGCTCTTCGTATGCCACTAATCTTACATTGCTAGGAGGATCATTGGCCTGTATGAATGTCTCAGGGTCTTTTTTATACATAAGAGCAAAGCCAAACTGAATGTATTGGAGAAGCTGTAGCTTAATAGATTGCCTTTCTTTATCCTTATCAAAAAGTCTAGCCAACAGCGGGGAGGGTGGGGACAAATCAGCAATTGGCAATACTGCTGGTTTGCATTAAAGCAGAGGTCTTCTTGTGGGAAGCTAGAAAGATAGAAGAGAAGTGTTAAAAATCTCTACATGCTACCCACCTGCTAGATTTTGTTAGTCATGCAATTTATGGCTAGTTGCATGAAGAAGCTTCTTTCTGGGCCTCCAGAGATTTCTCAAGTGGAGATGTTTGCAGCCGAAGGAAGAATGTTGATTTTCTTTTTCACTTCACTACAGTTATGGTATAAGACTTAAAATGTACTTGTTTCAGTCAATCAAAATGAACATATGATTTCTCCCATCAGTGGTTTACCCTTTTCTTTTCATACTCCATTTGTTAGTAGAGTATTAGACTGCAAAAACTTGCAGGACATACTCAATTTTTTTCTTTCTTTCTTACTGGAGAGGCATTAATGCTATTTAAAATACAGTGTTGATTTGCTTTTGTTCTAGTTTATTTTGACAGACCCTAGGCTAAATGTATATTTGATCATGAATGCACTGAGAGAGCAGCCTGCTTAATGTCAGCGTGTCCCACAAAAAAAATGCCAATGAGTGAAATTTAAGAGGGTACACTGGGCAAGGCACAGAGCCACTGCAAGTTTGTTAAGGGCATTGCCACTGAACCTGGCTTCCCATTTTTAGGTATGAATTTAAGCTAGTAACAAAATGCTTGTGATGATGCACTCCCAAAGTCAAAAGTGGGGACAATGGAAAGTCAGAACAATATAGGAATGAATTTTCAAAAATGTTGTGTCTCCTAAATCTTGCAAATTGTTGTTCTTTTCATCTGGCTTACCATAAGTTTTAGGATACATATAATATCTAATCTCTGACAAGTTTTTTAACAGTGTAGAAGAGAAGTTGGTTGTAATTAAAAAGCAATAAATTGTGGTTAATAAGATCACAAATAAGTGCCCTGTTCCCATGCTGCAATAGGCATTTACGCTATAGTAAAGCTATTTTAAATGGCCAAACATATTTTTTACTGTATCATTTTAAGTTTTTTGGGTTTTTTTTTTTTTGAAAAATAAGTAGCTCTTCTAATTCTATGAGTTTTGATGGAAGCTGTTTCATTTAAATTGCTGACAAAATACTTTATCTTATTTCCCACAGATGCATACACAACTTCAGAAGTGACATACATTTGGACTTACAATGCTTCAGATTCTGTGCAGGTGGCACCAGATGGCTCAAGATTGAATCAGTATGATCTTTTAGGCCAAACAATTGGGAAAGAGACAGTTAAATCAAGTACAGGTTAGTAAAAGCTATTTTGAAGAAAAGGGCACTCACTCGGCTATGAAGACCATAAGCATTGCTGGTGGTGTTAGGCTACTGAAAAAAACTGCTGCAAAATGTGAGAGATTAGGCATAGTCAATTAATGTATGGTACTAGTAGTGCATAGCAGCGCTTTACTGATTCTTTCAAGTTAATAAGTTACTGGTGATTGCAGAGGTGGACTTGTCCCCAGTGACTGTTTTTTAATGCTATCTGGAGCTCAGTCTTGAATCCTAATGTTTGTAACCCAAGACTGGGATAATGATTTAATTTCATATGGTAAATGACAGTTTTTGTCTACTAAATGGTGAAGCATGCAGGTTTCAACCATTTTTTCCTTCTATCATGTTTTTGGCATTAAAAACTGGATTAGTCTACCAGACTCTAGACTGTGTTCCTATGTGTGCCAGGCTGTGATGGACCCTCATGATTGCCTTCTGATGGTAGATTAAGTTCTCAGGGTGCCTTCATGTGAACGCAGAGGGTTGCTTATGTGCGGAACTGAAATTCTTGTCAGGGCATACAAGAGTTCCTGTAAGTTCCTGAACACTGGTCTTTACTGGAGTTCAGTGGGAATAAGATGTAGTTGTACTCAAAAAACTTTCTTGGATGCTTTTGACTACAAAATATGGTCTATGCAATTTAACCCTAGCACATTTGGTTCACATAAATGTGTCAAACTTTCTTTTACCAAAGAAATGGATTTTCTTAAGATGATAACCTTTTCTTTCATTGTACTTTGTTTGTTTGTGGCACCTAGGCGAATATACAGTAATGACGGCTCATTTTCACTTGAAGAGAAAAATTGGTTATTTTGTCATTCAAACTTACCTCCCTTGTATCATGACTGTCATTCTCTCTCAAGTGTCATTCTGGCTGAACAGAGAATCTGTACCTGCCAGGACAGTCTTCGGTGAGTATACTGAGTAGCATTAGCTTTGTTTGCAACAGCTGAAGCTGTTAGGAAGCATTTCTGAAGTCTGCTTGGTAAAGGCCTTTTTCATTCAAGTTATCATGTTTGTAGAATGTGATACTATTTCTAGTCCAAACAGCTTTTAGTGCAGCTTACAGATCTCCTGAGAATCCCAAAGTTTTTGGAAACTAGCACATAGGAAAGAACTGTCCATATATCCTTGCTTCTCTTAAAAGGAAAAATTTTCACAGAATGGAAAAGATTATAATGTTTCTATTTAAAAAGTAGTTTTAGATTATTTTCTGAAATGTCTTACCTTGATATTATCCAAATATTTTGGTACTTGGTAGATGAGCACGTTTCTAAATATATTAGTAAATTAAGCAAATTAAATTTGAATTTGTTGAATTATTTGAATGTGTTAAACTTTGCAAGCTCCGGTTCTTTGAAAGAAATTATTCTGGGGGTCTGGGCAAAACTTTCTCACTAATTCATATTGGAATGTATTATAAGGCAGCAAACAGCTTCAGCAGTGCAAAATAATGGTGTTTCTCTTACAATAAGGTTTTGCTCTCTTTATTAAAGCAAAGTAACAAATGTC
The DNA here is from genome assembly GCF_964188355.1 of Buteo buteo. Lineage (NCBI taxonomy): Eukaryota > Metazoa > Chordata > Aves > Accipitriformes > Accipitridae > Buteo > Buteo buteo. Next base: position 28,692,459 of record NC_134171.1, on the reverse strand, counting down.
ATTCTTATTTGCATAACTTAAAGTACTTTTAATTTGTTTGCTTTTAAAGAAAAACAGACTAGCACAACAAAATGAAAGTAATGTCTGTGTGGAATCAGCCATCAGAAATGCTGCATAAAATTGCGTGATTAGTCATCAGTAAACACAATGCACTCTTCAAAAAATAGGCCAAACTCAAATGCATATTAAGTATGATGCACAACAAAGCACTTACTGTCTCTCCTGGTAGAGAAAATGCCACGCAAAACATCATGAAAATTGCAGGTTCGAATATGAGCCTTATTGAAGTCAGATGAAATGGGTCAGTGGTTTTAATGGGACCAGAATTCTACCATGTTTTCCCAGGCAGTTATCAGGGAGATATTTTTTTTTCTTTCTTCAAAATCTTGTATGAATTTATCCATTTCTGCTTATCGAAATGCACATTCCTGTTTTCCAGCCTTGCAAGTACACTGTCAAATCCTTCTATATGTCTGTCTTTGCCCTTTTCTGTACCCCCTCATATACATTTAGGACAGCGTAACTGGTTTGTCAAAAAAAAAGTCTTACATCTTCTCTTCCTAAAATGCACTTTCTGTTATTGTGTCATTGGTAACAAGGTACTACATCAGTAACAAGGCACTAGGATAATTTTCCTGGAATGTTGTGTCCATTTGTGCATACCTCTTTCTTGTTCTTGATTTAGTTTATTGTTTAATTTATGTTTTTTTTTGAAATAAGTAATATCTGCATGGCAGCCTGCTGCTTTACTCTCCTGGGGGTTTAGCATATACGGATAATGAGCAGTGTCCTGTTTCAGGATGTCTTGAGGGAACGGGGTAGGATGGCTGCAAGAGCAGAACACCACCACCCAGTGACATAAAATCTGAAATCTGTTTACTAAGCACAGTGAGTATATCGAGGAGATAGCAATTTCTATGATAGTATTTTATTTCTGCCACACAGACATGCACCTCATGGACCACTCAGGGCTCCATCCCCTCCAGGCCATCTTAGATGGGCACCCTGAACCCAGGGGAAGAAGACATGTTCAGGCTCTGCCTCATGGAGCAGCCTAGCCCCTGCATGCAGCAGTTGCACCTCAGGCTTAGCCTTCTGCATTGGGTTGGATGTCAGCAGCCCCAGGCGAATCTCCCAGTCTTTCTCCATACCTACTGGAAGTGGTTGTCACTGGGATTTCTGATACCCTCTGGTCTTCTGCCTGCATGTGTTACAAAAATGTGAAGTTAGTCAGTTTCATAACAAAGTTCATCTATTGCTTCTTACTGTTTTCTGGCTCCTACGGAATTAATCTTGACAGTTAGAGCTGGGCAGATACACTCAAGGTCTCACTTGGGTGGTACTTACTGGTAGACTCCACCCAGTGACACATGAAGCCCATACTACAGCTAAGTTAATGTCGTGGTTTAAAACAAGCTACTTCCAGCATGGAATATAAAAATTGCAGGAGGTTTTGCTTTACATTTTTATTGATCATACTTAATTTTTAGTTTTTATATGGCGTAGTCACTTGCTAGATGTTCATCTTTGCATGGCATAATAAATATATCAATATTAAAATATGATTAAGTAGAAAGTATTAGTTTTGATAAAGTGTTTTTCAGAATCAGTGAGGATTTTATTTCAAGTACCTTCTTGAGAGCTACAAACTCCTGGAAAGGGCTAACTACTTTCCTTTCAAAGAAAGATAACTCCCAGTTATTCAAAGCACCAGTTAGCATTTATTATTTCATGTTTGAAAGAAGTTACTTTTCTTCCCCCTTTCTATTCTCTTGCAACGTAGTTTCAAGTTCTAGGTTAACATTAAGGGCTTGGTATAATGAGGCTTCTTTTTAGTTGAGCTCTTTAATCCCTTTCCTTTATGGCATCTATTTAATATTGTTGACCTAAGCTATCCCACATGAATTACGGCCTAATGTTATATTGTTTCAACTTTGCTTTAAATTATTGGAAGAAGAAAGTTTTATCATCATTAATTAAATAAGTCTTGAATGTGTTTTCTCTAGCAGATGAATTTGAAAAGCATTTGATTGCATTTTTAACGAAAGAGAATAAGCCTGGTTCATAATGCCTTCATTTAGTGCAAGATTACAATCTGTTTCATTTAGTAATGTGTTTATTGTTACGCATTTAGTGTCAACAATATTAGCAAAACTAATCTTGTGCAGCTTATTGAATTCTCGCTTCATTTTTAATGGGTCATAACATTTAGAAGCATCACATATATTTGAATAGCAGCATTAGATGCAGGTGACAGAAAAATCAGAAATTAGTTTTCTTCATGCTACAGTTATCTGTGTGTTTTAACTCACACAGGATAGGAATGAGAATGTTAAAATGAATGTAGTTAGATACATATTCTTTGATACCCGAAGCAGGCAAGAACAAAAATTAGTAGTTGTCATGTTTTTTAGTACTTTGTCCAAGATGCGGAATTTTAAATTCACATAGCTATGTTCTTTTGTCAGGACTCTGTTCTCTGTGATCATTGTATTACGCTGCATTCCTGTACCTGTGTTTTGCTTGTTCTTGGTTTATCTTTTCTGAACCTATGTTAATTAAAGTACATTTTGAAGTAAAAAGCCATTTAGACCTGAAATAGGCAGACTATTTTATTGTGCAACTACAGGAAGGGGAACCCAAGAGAGTTCAGATCTGTCCTCTGGTTATTTTTAAATGGGAATTGAATAATGTAGACCCTTCCTTTTGAACAATTCTGAATATACAAGGTACCTTCTCCCATTTTGTTGAAAAAAATCTCAGCTGTCTGTATTTACTTCTCCTTTTACATGCTGCAGATTACCTTTTGTGATATCCCACCACTCACAACTTTCAGTCTATAATTTCTTAATTGAGAATTTCTGCTAGCTGTAGGCATAGCACTCTAGTGGTAGGCACTGGGCAAGCCTACTGGGAAAAGTGTAGCCCTTAGTTAGAGACTGAGCTGGCTGCAAACTAATATCTCTTCTCAGCACAGTGGTGTGCCAAGACACTAGCTCATGTTCCAACAGTGGCATAATGACATGCAACTTTTACTGGAGCTGGGGTAAATAACACTTGCCGTTCAGCTTTGGGAATTAGCCTGGCTGTCGATGGATGGGGAGCTCTGTTTCATTGCTCAATATTTGTACAGGGAAGCAACATGAGCACCGCCTTCATTATATGTATATGTAGCTTAACTGACTGACTGGATGTAACTTTTCTGGAAATAGACTATGTTATGGTCCTTGGCCTCCCATGCTATTTAAAAAGGCTTCTGGCCTTTTGTGTTATTCTTTTAGTAAAAAGGGTAGACACAGCACTTGAGCTATTTTCTACAATCTTTCTCTCAATGGTTGTTCAGACTTACCTCCCAGTATCTAAGCAGAATCAATGTATGCTCCTTTTGTCTTGTATTCTCAGGTAATATATACTCATTTCATAAGTAAAGAAGAAACAGCATGGTGTGTAGCCAAATGTTATGCTATAATACTTTAAAATTACAGTGTCTCCAGAACTTTTAAGCTTTTCTTTAGACCTCCAACTGTTTACTCTTGGCATGAAAAAATGAAGTAGTAATCTGTATCTCTGTGAAAGGCACAACAGTCTTTTCTTTATGCTTTCTTTATTTGTATTTATAAATCTATTCAGCTTTTGGACCAGGTTGAGTGATCTAATTACCTAATTTGCAATTATTGTTTAGAAAAAAGAAAAAGTGAAATAATAGAGCAATGGAATTAGCTCCCTAATAAAAAAAGTAATAGATCAATTCTTTTGTGATATGTTCTTCAACCATTTTTTGTATCTTTGCGAAGTGCTGTGATGAAAAGATAAAATTGTGGGGGGAGTAGCATGACATTATAAGAAATGGAACACATTTTAAGCATTTTGTACAAATTATTTGCAAAACTGAAGTAGCTCTTTTGTTACAGAAATGTCCTTTGGTAACTCATTAATTGGGCCTTTTACTTCCATTTGCAAAGGAGATGTACACATTCTAACACAAGAAGGCTAGGACATGACTTAGTTGACTAAAATCTGTTCAGATTAGAAAAATCAGTTGATACACAAGAGTGAAATTAGGGTCCAAAAGAACTTGTCCCTGTCAAGGAGTGGCCTGACTTTTGCACACAAATGTGGGCATAAGCTAGTTGTCATGACAGATTTTAACTAATATTTATGTACTTGCTCTTCCAATTTCCGCTGTATGGTTTTAGCTAGGCATTTCTGTTTTTTTCAGTTTACCTCTTCGGCTGTTGCGTGGCAGTGCTCTATACTGTTGAGTGACAGAAATTGTTTGCCCAAAGTTGGCTGTCTAATTAAACACATCTTGAATGGTATCCATCTGTTATGGAATCCAAAATATGACAGAGCTGGTATTTTCCACATATATAAGTTTAGTGCCAGTGAAAAGTGTTGAATTTACAGCCCTAGAGATGGATATCCTCTCTTCAGTGAGCAGATGCTGTTTCAAAAACAGCACCATAAAAAAAATCCTAGGCAGTCAAATGGCTCCAGTCTTGGCCTGAATGGATAAACCTGTAGTGAAAGAAGATATTTAGCTTTTATAGGCATGCGATGCTAAGAAAAAAAGTTGTAATGATGTAGAGGTATATTTACTGTCAAGTATAAAATGCTTGGTCCTCTTTGGAGAATGGAAATGCCAACAGTTTATTTTTTGGATCCTTTTTAAAGACAAACTGATGACTGCTTATGATTGCTTACAAGATGATACCTGTCCATGTCCTTCTGGCACCCGTTCAGTGCCACATCTGCTGGGTGCTGGGCTATAGAAGATAGTTCTTGACCTGTATATAAACTGTGGTCTTTCTACATCATAGTGAGATATCATGCAGTCTTTACGTAGCCTCTTAAATTATTTAGGCTCTTCAGAGTGGTACATGATTTAGGAGAGAAGATTGTTTTCCTCTAATATTTTGACTACCTCATTGTAGGGAGACAATCTAGTCACTGATTTTTATACCAATTTTAGTTCACTAGTGTTATGAATGAGATAATGCAATGAGGAATGTTTTTCATCTGGTCCGTGTATGGGTTTTAAGGTAAATCTTTGAGAAATAAATGTGTTTTGTTTTACAGGTTGACCATATTCCTCCACATTAATAATTTTGCAGTCCTCTCAGGTTTAGCAGTAACAAGGAGTCAGGTTATTTTCATTCAGTCCTTTTTTGTAAAGAAGACTTGATAATACTGATTTTTCAAATTAACTATAATGTGCAAAATCATCTATCTTTTGTCTGAAGAATAGCAAGTATAAAAATACTAGAAATTCTCAAACTGACAGGTATCACAGATTAAATTTTCTGTCCAATTTTTTCCCACTCAATTCAGGTTAAATGACTGTGGTAGCTTGAACATCACTGAATTTATAGAGTGAAGGGATAAATAAAAGTGCATTGGCAATTGTCTGACAATGTGCTGTTTGATTAGCATTTGGGTCACAAAGTGGTGTGGCTTGCTGAACATTTTAGAGAAGTTGTCAACTGGTAGCAAGATACAGGATGTAAATTCATGATGTTTTAATTGAGACTAGAAAAGGTCAGCAGTTAATCTTAAATTAGATTTCTGAAGAAGCCAATGGGGCTTCCAGAAGATTAGTTTATTCTAAAAAGTAGGACTTAAGCAGAACAGTACCTTAGCAACTGTGTATATTTACATGTGGATAAGGTCACCTTATCTCTGAGAAACAATCACTTTACTGATACTTCTGTATAATTAAAATGATTTCTCTGCAGCTCAGGACTGGTGTTAAAATTTGCATGTGATAATTTTATATGTATGATAGACTGCCGTTTCCCTGAGGTGCTGAAAATAATTAAGCCATATGTTGTGTAAGTGTTATGAGAGAGTAAGTTCTTTACGAAATATATTGTCTACACATTTTCATACAATATCATATGATAGCTGCTTCCTGTTCATTGTATAGGCTAGTAGATCCCAATACTGTCACAGCTGATTCCAGACCAAATCCACTTCTTCAATTTATGGAGGCTGAAAAATAGCAACTAGAGAATTGTATTTGCTATGGTGCCTGGATACTGTGTGACTCAGGAGGATATTTCTGTGCCTTGTTTTCCCTGCTGCACAGGCATTTGGAAGTGCATCAAGGGAGAGTAGTGCTGAGGCTGAGTCCACTTAGCTTTGCTCTGTCATCCTGTGTAGCACCCTCAGAGGTGGAGATTCTTTACAGGAGGGATGGAAATTGCAAAGCCTGAAGAGGTCTGAGTAGGTGTAATTGCTGCCTCTCTTCCCTCTCACACAGCGGTTAAAAATGCTTCTCTTGTAGCAGAAGGAAAATCTGAGCTAGGTCAGTCCTGCAGAACCCAAGGGACAGATTACTGACAGTGGAGGATCTGGTTTAGGGAGAGTGCCTACTTTCTCTTGAGCATCCTCTTACAGCAATTTTATGAGTGTGTAGTTGTTGAAGCTGTGATATGCTGTTACTAATATTTCTTCCATGGCATCTCCTTTGCCTGTCATAATGGAGTGTAGGTTTGCTGATCTGTGCTAAGTATATCACTTTGCGTTGCTTTTCATTCTGGTGAAGTATTTAATGGTGTGCCACAAAGGGAGTAGTTCAGTTTGTCTAAGTGTGATTCAGCCTGAGGTGGGAAAACTGATTTACTTAAGGAATGGAGACTGCATTTGTGGCTGTGGATTTCTGCTTGCTAAAACTGATTCAGAAAATTGTTCTTCTCTTCCTTTTCTCCCGTTTCTTTTTTCTGATTTTTTGGAGTATAATTCCTGGCTTCCTACTGGGTCTTCATGATGTACAAAGTACTGTAAAATGCTTTTAATAACTGCCACAGTGAAAGAACAATCTTCCCAGATCATGAAGTCTTGTTTTATGATACATAATACACAGTTATAATAATCTGGCATTTCAAGTCAATATGCTGTTCTAGAAGAAATCTATGTTACCTGAATGAAAACTTAACCTGTTTATGTCTTCAACTATGTCACCAGATGGTTAGTGAGACAGCTACTGGCCAAAAAAAAAAAAAAAAAAAATAAAAAAATTCATTATTTCTAATAGCAAAGGTCAATTTGTGTGGTACTGTCAGTAAAGATGGGTGCCAGACCTGCAGCCACTGCAGTGAAGCCAGCCACCAAACATTAACATATTAATCATTATTACTGTAATGCTGCAAAATATTATGATTCCATTAAGGAATTATTAATTTTGTCCCTTACCTGTCCTGATAGCTAAAAAAAAAAAAAAAAATAAAAAAAAAAATTATCTATCACTTGTAAGTAAAATCTTCAGCTGATTGAAAAAGAGTTTAGACAACAAAATTGAGCTAAAATACTTCAAGGGAAACTGCAGATGCAGGCTCTAATATGGTTCTGGCAGTTTGTCACCAACTTAGATAAGCAAATTTTCATTGTGTTTCACAAACATACTGTAATAATTTTTGGTTTGTATTTTTGTTAACAATCAAAATCCAAGTAAAATTGTTGATATTCTGGTTTTTTGTCCCCTTGCAGGAGTAACAACTGTGTTGACAATGACAACACTGAGCATCAGTGCTCGAAATTCGCTCCCCAAAGTAGCATATGCAACAGCTATGGATTGGTTTATTGCCGTTTGTTATGCGTTTGTATTCTCTGCATTAATTGAATTTGCAACTGTAAATTATTTCACAAAACGAGGATGGGCCTGGGATGGAAAAAGTGTAGTGAATGATAAGGTAAGTCCTAAGGAAATAGCCCTATTTCCAGTCAATTGCACTAAACCAGCTGTAATATATTATTTTGATAAAATTGGCTATATAAAAAATAATATGTGATGCTTCAAATCAAAAGAATGTAGATGTATTTTCTCTTCTGAACAAAAATATATCTGTCCTGATGTAGCTAATCTCACTTGGTCTCAATAATCCAGATTTAGTTATAAAGCACATTGTTTTTTTATGCTGGGAGCGGTCTGACTTGTTTTTTGACTCCTCGGATACAACTGTTTATTGGTTATTCAGAAAATTTAATCCAGATTATATTGGTTGATCAGTTTTTTATTATATAATCCAATTGAATTGGAAATAAAAAAAGACTAGAGAAAGATAAAATGTATACTAATTTTCCTAATTACTAAGGATCAGAAAAACAACGGAATTCCCCTATATGTGAAAACTATTAATAAAATCTAGAGGTTTTGAACATTTAGAGTATTTTGAAACTTATCCCTAATGATATGTAGACATTAATTTTTAAACTAATTTAAATAGCAGCTGTACAAAATTCTGAGTACTTTTTCACCTATAATGTATTGGTGCTCTGAATGCGCAGAAACAGTCGTGCCTTAATTTTCTGGTATTAATAGTAGTGTAGGTGTGATAGCATAAAGAAATTTTAACCTGATAGAATTTAGTATTTGGTGAACAAAATGAACTGGTGATACGCCTAAATTTGTGTCAAGCTTTACAGTTTATAATTTTAATAACACAGAACAAATGTTAAAGCTGACTTCTTGTTTTGACTGACTTACTATATTATATAATTTTGTCCTATCCCAGTCCCTGATTCTACCAATGGAAAAGGATTTCTTCTGACAAAGGATACTCTGATTTCTGTGGTTCTCCTTAAAATAGGATAGAATATTATTGGCTTTCTAGATGATTATAGTAGATGTGAAGCAAAGTTTAATTAACTGATGGTTTCTCAGCACTTTGAATGCATAAAGCACAATGCATAAAGAAGCATTTTCAGTTAATGGTAAAGGAGAACTAGAGGAAATGAGTACATTGCTTATAATTCCTTGTGGCTTCTGGAAGGGCATAAACCATCCATAGCTTCAGGATCTGTTCCCTCATGCTAGAGGAAGATACCGAATCACTACAAGTTTATCAGCATGTCATGAGTGAAGCTTTTCAGACTGGTACATTGCCCTGGCATTGTAATAACGTAGGGAGCCCTTACAAACTCTCCAGTCATCCTTTGGCTGTTCCTTTAAATTAATGAAACAGTGTTGTCTCATGATCTTAGGTGGGGCAGCTGTTTAACAGCTAGGTAGTATTCCTTCCCTAGGAATGACAAAATCAGCCATTCTATTTTAAGATTTATATACTATTCACGTGTCTAGTTCTCTATTTTCTTCAAACTGACTTAACAAAAAGCTAAACTTCTAACTTATTCATAGTTTCTCATACAAAAATATGGTTCATTTTTATTATGCAGGTCTCGTTAATGATATTACAGATACCTTTTAAAAACACACTAAGTCTGTCTGAAAGGAAGGATTTATAGATCAGAGTGTTCAACTCGTAATCTGTTTTGGTAATTTGCTCTTATTTTTGCTGAATGCATCTGTGCACCTAAAGCCAGGCTTACCCTTCACCAAATAAAGTGAAATATGTTTCCTCAGTGACAGTCATGTGTGTTCATGTTATATGGAAATTCCCATCTTCAGTGCTGTCAGCATGGAATTTGTCTCACAGGAAAGCAGGTGCAGGGACAAGCTGCATATTTGATCAGCCCTTTTTCATACTGCAGTCAATAAGGAACAATGCTGAGTTCCCACCCAATCCCAGAGTTTCTTTTTATGTGACACCATCTCCTGAGACAAGGTATTTGGGGCACAACATATAACCACAAAGATCTTAGCAGGATTTGTAGATGGCCCTGATAAATATTGAATTGGAGCTAATTTAAAACCAAAATTGGAAATTGGGTAGATGCCTCCCAGTGGAAGTAAAAAATTGGAATGCACCTATATAAGAAATGTCATGAGAATGCCCTCACTTGTGCCACTTCCATTAGAATAAAAATCAAATCAAACCAACAGCTGATGATTTCTTATATGAGCCAGAAGTTAACTGTTTCTTCATCTGTTTAATTCTGTATTTTGTGGAAGAGATGGACTGAATCTGATATTTGCATGCTTCTAAATTATATATGGAGACCCTTGCTTCCTGAGCAACTTGAATCCTTCTATTCTTTCCTGTAGGTTATTAGAAGTTCCTTAGTTTGGGATTGCTGCAAAACTGTGAATCAATCTGTACCATTACAGTCTTACTGCAGAGCTAGTCTGTGTACCTATATATATATGTCTAAAAACTCATTACCTATACATCCCTGTATCTATCTATAGACATAGCCTCTCCATTGGACTGCTATTGGCTGAACTTTAGCCATTTGAAAACATACACAATCGTGTAAAAACACAGAATTACTGAGGTTGGAAGGGACCTCTGGAGATCATCAAATTTAACTTGTCTCTACTCCAAGCAGGGTCAGCTAGGGATGGTTGCTGGGGTTCATGTCCAGATGGCTTTTTAATATCTCCAAGGATGGAGACTCCACAACCTCTCTGGGCAACCTCTTCCAGTGCTCAGTCACGCTCACAGTAAAACAAGGGTTTTTGTACATTTAAGTGGAATAATCTCTATTTCAATTTGTGCCCATTGCCTCTTGTCCTTCTGCCGGATATCACTGAGAAGAGTCTGGTCTGGTCTTACTCTCTCCCACCAAACATTTATATACATTAGTAAGATCCCCCCAGCACCTTCTCTTCTCCAGGCTGAACAGTCCCAGCTCTCTCAGCTTTTCATATTGCAGACACTTCAAGCCTTAAATCATCTTTGTGGTCCTTTGCTGGACTCGCTCCATTATGTCCATGTTTCTCTTGAACTGGGGAGCCCAGAACTGGATCCAGCACTCTGGATGTGTCTCACCAGGGCTGAGTCGAGGGGAACGATCACCTCCCTTGGCCTGCTGGCAACACTCTTAGTAATGCAGCCCAGGAGGCTGTTGGCCTTCATTGCTATGAGGCCACATTCAACTTGGCGTCCACCAGGACCCCCTGGGCTTTTTCTGCAAAGTGGCTTTCCAGCCCATTTTAGCCCCAGCCTGTACTGGTGGATGGGGTTATTCCTCTCCGGGTGCAGGACTTAAATTTCCCTTTGCTGAACTTCATTACATTTTTGTCATTCCATCCCATTTTTCTTATCTTCTCTTACTTTTTAGGTTCTATTCCCCATTTTCATTACTGTTACGCATTTTTTGAACAATAATTTCTGAAAAACAGAAATAGTTCTTGGGCTAGTTCTCAGCTCACTTCTCCAAGTACCAGTCTGGAGTATTTCTTTCTCTTATTGCAGTCTCTTTCTGACCTCTGTGTGTGTGTCTATGCATATATACATGTAAACACACACATGTTTCTCCAGAATCTCTTAAAAATGTAGACCATTACTGAAATTCCTTTATTTATTGGTGGTATATTATGAGATGTTCAAATAATAATGATGCTAGATTTATGTGGGAAAGATGGCCTAATTTTAATTTTATTACAATGCCAGGTAATCTTTTTTTGTTCCAGTCCACCCATTCACTCCTTCTAGTTCTCTTAACAGAGAACACTGTAAAGATCTTGCAATTCTCTTGTAAGGAGCTGGGTACAAAGCAGCTCAAGAAAGACCAACTCTTTTCCAGTTATCCTTAAAATCACAGTAACAGACCCTGCCTCATATAACTTCAGTAAGGCATTTGATGGTGCAAGAGTCCATGTTTTTAGAGCATTCTTATGGTACCTGTACCTACTTTTTGGATAGACTGGAAGTGTCTTTCTTTATATTTGAATTTATCAGTATGGTATTCCTGGTATTTATTTTGACATACTCACACATACTCATTTGTTTCTTTTACATTTGAAATGATGTTTTATTAAGACTATTCTGGCAAATACACATTAAATATTTAACTTCATGCTGTCTTCCAATAGAAAAAAGAAAAAGCGTCTGTCATTAAGAAAAACAATGCCTATGCAGTGGCTGTTGCCAACTATGCTCCAAATATTACCAAGGACTCAGTGCTACCAACCATCTCCAAGAGTGCTACAACTGCAGAACCCAACAAGGCAAAACCAGAAGCGAAGCCACAGGAAGCAAAGAAGACATTCAACAGTGTTAGCAAAATTGACAGAATGTCTAGAATAGTGTTTCCAGTCTTATTTGGTACTTTTAATTTAGTGTATTGGGCTACATATTTAAACAGGGAGCCTGTCTTACTTGGCTTTGCGCCATCAACCTAAGAGCTGAATTGCACTGAGGACTTAAAGCATCATTCTAATCAGATAGGTTGTTCGCTATGTACAGTACGACTAATAACTGCTAATCTGTGAACCATTATGTACAGAGTGTATATAGATGTCTTATCTGTGTATCTCCAAAGGAGGGACACAGTGTTAATTCATGGGTCTGTAAACAGATAGCACCCATGGCAAATATAGCCAGCTCTTTAAAAGTTATACCCAGGGGAGTTCTGTTAAACTAGGATTCAAATATACAGAATTATATTCTCTCCGTACAATGAAATGAAGATATGGTCCTACATAATTATTTAGGAACAGTATTTTTTTAATTTAAAGTTAAAATATTTTTCTATAAAGTAACTAATTCTACTTTAATGAAAGAAACTGTCATTTAAAAAAGTGATTTTTTTAAAAAGGTGTAATTGTTTCATACAATAGCAGTACCCATGTACATAACAGAGTACGGAGGTCGTACAGTTCTACTGTTCACAAACATTCTGGATACTAGTTAGGCTGAAGAGGTAGTAAAGACTACTATATGGCAAAAGCCACAAGTTTCTTACTTCTGTCCTGTTTGAAGTTGTTAATAAACTCTTCTAATTGATTTCAGGGAAAAGCAAGTCTTAATCAAATTTCCAATATCAACCAACTTCCGCTAGTGAAATTCTTATTGTTTTCACTGTTTTATTGATTTGATGTTGCTAAGCCAGGTTGTCTGGTTCAGCAAAGTTGAGGGTTTTTTGCTTTTTGATTTTGTTCTTAATTGGATTATTGTCAGGTTCATAAAAGCATTCAGAAATTTTTCAGGGTTAAGTGTATCAGTAATAGAATACACGGTTTTTCCTTGCTTAATGTTATCCTAAAACCTGCCTTTAAAATATTTACCTGTATTTGTCCCAGAAAGCATTGTTTTCAAGGGAAACAAGAACCATGATTTAAGTTCAGGAAATTGTCCATATAATAAAATTTACTGCTGCTTTTGTAAATTGCAACTTTACATTTCGCTGACATAACTTTACAACTTTGTATACTAGAAATGGTTTTGCTAAGATTTGAATGTTATTTTTTTAATAAAAGGTCATGCATCATCAGTAGGTATCAACTGTATTTCATATACACAAACATAACAAAATTGGAGCTGCCATTTGCAATTTTATATGAACATTTAATACTGATCAGTAAAATTGTTTTTCATCTGAGCCTTTGCAAAGATCCTTTATGCCCCTAAAGGCCTGGTAAATCATGACATAAGTAATAATTGTGTACTGTATTTAGATTTTAGTATACTTGGCCAATCAAAAATATTTTGATTCACACATACATTAGCAGTTATTAGTTGACCTTTAAAAAAAAGATACACCTTTATGATGATGTCTTCTATTAGAGACATATGTAGTCGTATAGTGTCATTTATTGCAGTTTTGTACAGTACTTGAGTATAGTGCATAAAATAGATATGTTCAGAGTTTAACAAAGTTGTACAAATATTTCTAAAATCAAATAAAAGAGTATCTTAAGACATGGAAATGTGCTAAAAACAACAAAGAGAAACACTGCTTTCATTTGCTGTTTTATTTTCTTGCTTTTTCTTTGCTTTTAATGTGATTCTGTTTTGTACTGTGTGTGACAGTAGAGATGCCAAGGTCACAAATGCATATTATGAATAGAATTAATAGTTGAGACAGAGTTGACATCGGTAAAATAAAGACATTTCATAAGTTATAAATGAAAGGGAGAAGCATGGACAAGGTGTGTATCCCTTGAAGTCCCTCTAATTAAACCGTCAGATTAAACCTTTCTCATCAACAGTAGTTAAAAAATGAGCACTTTATTCAGAACATTAAAATAAAAATATCCTTATTTTCATATATATTTATATATAAATGTAGATCTTCCATGTAACATGGAGACGTGTGCAATAGTGTGATTATGAGCATAAGGCTGGAAGGCAAGCAATAAAAAAAGGCTTTTTCATGGTATAATTATACGTTTTTAAAATGTTTCGTTTGTAAATTATAAATTATCCCTTTAACATCACATTGTCCAGGTATGAATAAATATATAAATATGTACATATGTACAAATAATTGTAAATATTAGAACTGTAGAAAAATCCCTTCACTTTTAACTCTGTTTTTGGCAAAGGGCTCTGACTGTATAGTTTAATGGAGGCCCATGCTAAACTGCTTTTGAACTCGAGTAGCTCGACTATGTTTTCTGTAGCTGAGGTCTCCTTCCTGTGACCTACTGGGAGTTCTTACCTTCTGTTCACATCAGCAAGATCTAGGGACTCTCTGAACCTCACTGAACTGGTGTATGAGAAACAGAGGTTTTTGTTTCACCCTTGGCCGCATCCCAGGTACTCCAAACCCTTCACAATGTTTAAACAATGTTGTGTATTGCTCCATGCAATACAACACTGTATAGTCGGAACTCTCCCCACTACAAACATGAGTGTGCTCAGGGGCACGTTGGATTACCTGATAAGGAAGGATTTTGCATCATTATCCAAGAACGGGACCCCTCAAAGGTTTTTAACAATACAAGTCTTCAAGACTTCTTCTCTGGAAGATAACATCTGTGTAATTCAGAGCTGCATGCAAAAAGCATATCTTCAGTTTGCACAAGAAGCCTGATGCTGCCTCATATTAGTCAGCTCTGCTGCTACTGCTTTTATTGGGTGCAATTATTTTTTCATTCGCTGACTATTTTCTCTATGCTTGTGTTATGCTTAGAGTCAGTCAGACAAAAAAACCCAGGTGTTTATCACATGCTAAAGATACCTTTATCACACACTAATATAGAAAAATAGGCATACTATATAAATTCACTCAGTGAAAAATAATACATTTTAAAGATCCACACGCAGTTATTGTGGGCATCAGCAAGGCTTTTGAGCGCGTACGCTCCAGAAAAGTTTCACTTTTACATTTAGTTCAGTTGGTCCGTGTTAAAGCAAACTCCTTCTGTGGGATGAAGGAGTCTGCTTTATTGTTTCACTACTGAAACACTTACAGGGGCTAAACTGACTACACATAAGTTGCAAATTTGTAAGACTAACAACTGGATAAGTGATTTTGAATGTAAAGATTTAAGTGAACACAAGCATCGTGCAAGGAACAACGGAATACAACAGTTAGGCCTTCTTTCCATTTAGCAGTATAATCCATGTCTGGGATTTTAAAACTGTTCTCACACATTTATGTGCCAAATACCTAGAAGTTTCATTTAATTTGAGTAAAATTTGCTGGTCTTAAATACTTAAAGTGGGGCGAGAGAGCATGAGTGAGCAAACGCAAGTCACTTCGCTAGCAAAGACTTGCACATGGAATCTACCAGTGAAATTTTTGGTTGACATGTTAATGTAATTTATTTTTCCCATTATTCTTGGGTCAGGGTGTCATATTTTATGTGACTTAAGAAATGAATACAATGAATACAACGATATAACACTGGTAAGCTTGGATTGGAATTACCATAATTCTGAGCGAGGTTTATGAAGTAGGTTTCCAACATAGTACTGGGGCACATACTTCTGGATGCATGTGGTCAGTAATTTAACAGTAATTTATAAATCAGCATGAAGAATATAGAGATCAGCAGGGTTTATCAGCCAGAGTTGTCTGCTGGAGACTTCTTAACAGATTACTTTTAAAAGAGTGGCTTCCAAACTTCTCAATTATGTTGTAGCCAATGAAATCACCTTCATCTTCCAATCTGGGTTAATTCAACTCGTAACTGCTGCATTGTTGAGCATCTTTAAAAAAATTATTATGGTAGATGTTCTGTGATATAAGATTTAGCTTGGGAGACTACTCATACCACTGAACGTTATGCTAAATTGAGGAGCTAGTCTGCCTGTATAGTCACAAGAGAGAGCGTGAAAGAGCTTCACTAGACACCAAACAGGAGCCTTGCTGAATCACCTTCCCTTCCTGATAACATACGGGGTGGTGAGACTTTTTGGAAGCAGAGTGACCATAAACTCTCTGCGTGAAAGCAACCAGAAGCAGCTGGGAGGATGTAGGGATGTATGGGGGAGGAAAAGGGGAAAGAGAAGAAGCAAATGGCTTTGTTACTGTGTAGGTGGATTGTGAGATGATTGAGGAAGAAGCCATTGAGGGAGGTAATGTGTGGTTTTGTTTCAGCTTCAGTTCTGAGCCTTCATTACCATATGTGAGTTGTGGGAAAGTAACTTTTAGAGCACATAAAATTGAAATACTTCTTGTATAATTCTGCTGAACTTGAGGGATATGAGTTGTGCCTTTGAAACTGAAAGGCCTCTGCTGACTGCTTTGTGAGAGCCACGCAGTGTTGTGTGCTTCCTGCTGTATGGGACATCTAGGGCAGAGGGGGAAAAGAAGCTTCAGGAATTAAGTAGAACTTTGTTAATTCTAGGTTTTGTTTTCTGAAGAGATGTGACTTTCACTTAAGCACAGATAGTCAGCATCCATCCTCCATACCTCTCATTCCTATTCTGAAAGCTTAGTGGCGCACAAGTTTTTGTGTTGGCCTTTTACAAAATAGATGAAGTCTGTGCTTCTGAACATTTCCATTCCTAACAAATTTGCATGAAAGATGATTTCAGTATGGATATGAAGCTATCATCAGTCTATGCCCGATTATGTGCAGACACATAATGCTAAAATTTAGAAAGCAATGCAATGGGTTTTAAAGCAGGGGAAGAAAACATTTTAAAATGAGCCCAGAAAGTTAAATAGCTTCATTTAAAAAACACAGAGCATGATAAATGTACAGATGTCTAAACACATCTAAATAGAATCTGAGTGTGGTATAATTTGATGTCATATATAAAGTTTTTGTCTTAAAGACTTTGAAACGTTAAAGTAATTAAGTGAATTTATATGAAAGTCAGCTCACGCTTCAGCCTCCAGTAAAGGGAGTGGTTCTTTAGAAAGCAGAGTTTTAGGATTCTTTCCACCTCTTCACAGCGACAGTGTACCTGCTGCTAGAATGCTGTCAGTTTGCGATATAACTTCAAGTTATATCCCTTTAACATGACCTTCTCTTGATTTTATTTTTAGTCAAGCAGACCTCCGCTGCCTCATTTCTGTAGATAACCCAAACTCCCTAACAACCAGAACTTTTAATTCTATTCTGAATCCAATTGTTAATTCCAGCCATCTGAGAATCAGTGAGGGACTTCACCACTTTAGACCTTTAGTAGTAGAAGTTAAAGGCTCAAAAGTTTGTTTCAATAAATGGCAGGTGTTAATCACATAAAAAGTTTGTTTTCCTCTACTTTAAACCATTTAATTTTCTAGATTCAGATCCCTCTAGGTGAATCCTTGAACTCATGTTTTGGAGTCTGTGATTACATCTTACTGGAAGAGGCTAAACTTTGAGGGCTTGATGTCTCTGACTGAGATCAGGGCAAAATTTGCACTGAATTTAGAATAAAACTGATTAGCATCCTCAGGATATTCGCCTATGTCACTGAAGTCAGAAAGGATTTTTTACAGAAGGGGAGTACACCTGAGAGGGCACCCAGGCTCTCCTTTGGATGAAGGTGCTTAGTTTTTAACCCACAAAAATGAGCCCTTAAAAGAAGAGCCAACCATACTGAAATACAGGACTTGATGTCTGTTTCATTCCTGGTATATATTAATGCCTTTTAAGAATATTGTGAAAGTGCTACGAGTTAGGAGTAGGTGATAACACTCACAAAAAGGAATTTGTAGGATGTTTTAAAACATGCAAGATGATCTATGCTCTTCCTCTAGTGTTGGTGTCTACATAAATATATATGAATATATTTTTATTGTTGGATGATTTAAAGGTTATATTTTGCTTTCAAATTTTAATTCCTTACATAATGTTGTGAATACTTCACTCAATCAGGTAGCCTGGAGCGTGTCTTTATGCATTCCAGGTTTTTAATGATTGCACTGAGTGCTTTCATTCATCTGATATGCAAAGAGGTGAGCTTCAACAGGTTAAAGTCTTATATTTGTTTTCCAGTACTTCATCCATCTTTCTATGCTGTTGAGGATGGATGGAAATAGAGAACAGAACAAGATATTGCTTTGATCAACTGCTTTTAATATTCTTTATTAGATGTTCATTTTGGCTGAATTTATCAGTTTATAGGCTACTGTAGCTTAGCATTAGCACGGAATGCAATGTAGTACTTTACATCTATTAGAATACATATGTACAATATGCACCGTATCTATAAACTGTTAAAAAATCAGTTCCTAAATGGCACCCCTTCACCCTCTTCCCTCCAAATAGTCACTTTAATAGGCAACATTTGAAGGCACTTTAATTTTAATGGAAGTGATTACACTAAATCTTGTTATACTTGATTTAAAAAAATAGTTAAAATAATGTGGAGTCTGATTCAGACATTGTTAGCAATTTCTCAGCTGGGCTGGAGTCAGAGAGCATTTATGCATTGTATGACAAATCTACTTTAGTGAGTCACTTAGGTGTGAAAATATATAGGAGTTTGAAAATAGATGCTTCCAGTATATTAACAAGAAATAAGGAAACAGGAAGAATGGAACCAATAATTTTAAAGAAAATTAAACACCAATCAAATATGCACAGTAAGAAACTGCATGATAAATGTAAGTATACTTAACCTTGAACATCAGCATCATATAAAATCTTCTGGGTGACAGTTCACTTATTTAGTAGGTTTCATAGTTATAAATAATTAAAGAGGATGATAATATTCTGTAATTTGTGACCTTGTTTTAACTGGAAAAAGTTGTTACTTTTCTAAAATGTAAAAGAAATAACTGGATTTATGTTTGAATGTGTCACTGCTTGCTGTTGAAGAATATTTATTAACCACATGCAAAATATTGCTTAACATTATCTTTTTGTACTTCTTATTAAAGTTAATTTAAATAGACCACATTTTGTATTTTTGTTTTTAATGCTTTGACAGCACAAATGTTTGATTCCCCTCATGGCTTTTCTCTCAGGATTTGTGTGTAAGTTTTTTGTTTGTTTATTTTTGTTTGCTTGTTTTTAAGCAACCCATTACAGACTCTATGAAAGTCCTTTTTTATTAAGGATAGAATTTCCCAAAGGAAGCAAACAATATACTGGAAAGAAAATATTCCTTTGTTTGGTGAGAGTTTAACAGGGTTTTCTATTTATATAATGAGAATGTCCTCATGTATCCGTATTACACATGGCAATGTTTCATGTTTTCAGAAGTTTATAAAACATATTGCTGCAGGGCGTACACTAACCACCAGTTGATGTGGAACGTAAGAAACCTCCTACTAGACAACTTGGTTCATCCATGGGAGTAGATGGGGTAACGAAGCTTACTCGGAAACAACCCCAAATGTATATACTGTTAGTAGGGTTTGGTTTTTTTGGGGGGTTTGTTTTAAAATGAGTGTTCTGTGTTCCAAGTGTTTCAGTGGAAAGGCTGTAAGTATTTCAGGGAAGGCCCTTTCTTTTCCTCTATGGCTGCAGCTTCTCATGACAAATACATAAATGTTATTCATGGAGGATGGAAGTAATTTTGCTTATCAGAAGGGATTTGGGGCTCCTTGTATCTGGGCTGCAGCTACGTAATGCTCTCCCGGAACACCTGGGAATGCCAGGACAGCGTGTGAGCAATCTATGTTGCGAATAGGTAAATATAGTAGACTTGTAATTATTTCCATTGGAAAGGATCTCTGGAGGTCATCCTGTCAAATTCCCTGCTCAAAGCACAGCCACAGTACATGAAGTTGTATGAGGCCTTGTCCAGTCGTCAAGGATGGAGATCACACAACCTCCCTGGGTCCCTGTTCCTCTGTCGTCACCCTCATGGCGTAAAAACATTTCTTTGTATTTGATTGGAATTTCCTATGTTCAAATTGTGCTTGTTGCTAGTTGGTCTATGACTTTGGACTTCTGAGACAAGTGTCCCTATGTATATGTCCAAGCTATAGCCCTAAGTGGTTTGGCTTCACTGGTAATTTAGATTGAAAACTCTATCATTTGGGCCCAGGCTTCACCACAAGGAAGATCACTGCTTAGAATCTACTGGCTTGTACCACAAAAGAGATATTTGGGCTGGTGGATGACAAACTCTACCTGCCTCTGTGAATCAGGACAATATCCTTTGTGTGTGTACGATGACTTCTGTCAATTAACAAGATACAGTATAAGAGCCTTGCTATCACATATCCTCACATAATCAAATGGTGATTTTGCACTTGCTTTCCCACAGTAAATTTTCAGGTACTGATGTGATACAAAATGCGTATTGTATCAGGTGAGGAAAACCCTGCCTTTTATACTTTGACTACCGTTGGTCATAAGGTAAGGGTTTCATGTGGCTGATGGACTTAATTTTTTAATTTCAGATGCATGTAGATACTTGACTATAGAGTGCTATAGATCATGTAGCTGCAACCCTCAGCTCAAACAGTGGCATACCTCTGTGCTGGAACAAATGTGTGATGCTTCATAGCCAAATGTCTGCCCCGTCAGCCTTGGAGCCTCTTGCATGAGAAGCCCTGTAGGAGCAGGATTCCTCCATTAATAGGTGCTGAAAATGTATGGAAGGGTTGCTGTGCTCAGACAGTGCGCTCTTCCCTTGGGGAAAGGGTCCTATATTGGTTATGCAGCCTTTTGGTCTGGAAAGCCCTGTGCTTCAGTGCCAGTACCTCCCTGTGGGAAGCCAGGAACCAGTAAATGCAGGGCTGGGTAATTGCACTTGTGGTCTTGATCCCGAAGTCCCAGAGAGCCTGTTTTACTGCGTTAGGGAATGGCACCGAAGTACAACACTCTCAGCGGATTCCAGTTGTACTACAGCGCTGTCACCAATACTGTTCCCAGGGAAAAGCCTATGAACAGCACACACACTGCACATTGAGCAACACATTAGGCAATGTGTGGGCCTAATTCTTACTGCCACTTCATAGCTTGCCATTTCTTTGCCACTGCTGCAAAACAAACAGCCCTCCCTTGAGGTGGTGCTGAGAGTTTGGCCAGCCCATGAAACATGGGATTCACACTGGGATGCTGCCAGCCAGAGGCTGGACGTGGTTGTTCAAACACACTGATAGGTATGTACTTGTGTTATTTAGGCATTGCTGCCTGCTGTTCTCTAGAGCTGTAAATCAGTAACTTTTGAGTACGTGCCAAGAGGGTCCAATCTCAGTTGTATGACCAGTACATTTCTTATGTATCTATCCAGGGTATTTCCTCATTGAAAGATTTACTGATTTATTAGGACACTGCAAATAACACCTCCTGGAGACACTGGATGAATTTGACTTCCTTTTCATTTCTTCCCCTTCAGAGAAAATGTTGTAATATAAAGCAAGGCAACATCCTAGTGCCAAGGTATAAATAAGGATGAAGTTATTGGTGAAGAAGCAGTCTGTTCTGCTTGTCTCTTTATACATTTCCTTCTTTATGGATGCAAAAATCTATGCAGACAAAATACGCTTGGAGGGCAAAATATGCTTGTAATGCTCTTTTATTAGCAATTGTCCAAAGATAGCTATTGTTCCATTGGAAAGTGTTTTTCTTCAGTTAGATTTTTTTTCCTGAATATTTCACCAGTGTCAAAGAGTATTTTTATAGTCTTAAGAAATTCTGAGGGATTAATAGCAATGCTGAAAATGGTCTGTAATATAGTATACTTTTTCAGGAAACTTTTAATCAAAAGATCAGACTGTAATGAATGAGGATTTCTTTTCAACAGTATGTTTATGTACAGATACGAAGTGAACAGGAGACCTGAGTAATATTTGCAGAGTTGACAAATCATATGGGAGAAGACAAGCATTTAACTATATCCAGCACAGAAAACATTTTGAACACTTGTCCGTTGCATTTGTGGTGGATAGGAGCCACAGAGAAAGTGAAAGATGAATATTCATAAAATTTTAAATATTGAGAAGGAACTCTGCTTTCAATTTTTTTTGCAGATATTTTGGGACCCTGGTATAAATTTTTAAAGAGGAAGGCATTCAATGTCTCTTCCACTTTCCAAAGACTAGCATCCTTTTTTTTGCTAATACTGGACATGAGTGGCAAGTGCAAAGAATATGACTGAGTTTTATGAAGATTACTGTTTTGTGCAGAGCAACTTATTTAACTGCTGCACTCCTCTCCCTCACCCCCAAGTCAATTGTTAATATTTTAAGATAGTCAGAACTGGCAATGAAAATTCCCGTAAGTTGTGACTTGGCATATTGCTGTTAAACCTTTCTGATGGAACACATTTTCCTTCAAAATCCCTTTCTGTTCTTTCTATCACAGCCACCTGACACTAACCAGATTAGTGTTTGCAGAAATGAGAGTGATGGGAGTTTAGAGTCAAACCATGCTGCATTATAGGTGAAGTTCAACTGCTTTTCCATGGGCTGTGCATGGTGGTCAGCGTTTCTGTTTTTAAAAAAAGAAGTCTGACAGCATTAATACACTAGAACAAGTGTCCAGTAATGAGCCAGTGACCAGGTGGTACTGCGAATATCAAAGACTAGATCCATCTGGTCACCCTGCTATTTACCAAAGGTGAGAGTGTCTTCACACTTCATGCTAAGAGACAGCGTAATAAATGAAAAAAAAAAAAAAAAAGGTGGAAAAACCCCAAAGAAATACCAGAGACTTCTGAAGTGCATTGATGACAACTTCCTGACACAGGTGATGGAAGAGCCAACAAGGAGAGACACACTGCTGTAGATCATACTTACAAACAAGGATGGACTGGTTGGGAATGTGCAAGCCTTGGGTGCACTGACCATGAGATGGTGGTCTTCAGGATCCTGAGAGGAGGGAACAAGGCAAAAAGCAGGGTTTCAGCCCTGGATTTCAAGAGAGCAGACTGGCCCTGGCTCTGATCTCCGCACAGTGCTAACTCCATACTCAGCCCTAGGCTGCTGAGGGATATGCTTGAAAGAATCCCTTGGTGGATGGTCCAAGAGAGAAAAGGGGGCCAGGGCATCTGGTTGATTTTCAAGAATCTCCTCCTCCACGTTCAAGAAAAGCCCAACTCAGCATGCAACAAGTCAAGCCAAGGTGGCAGGAGGCCTGCATAGATGAACAAGTTGGTCCTGGATAAACTCAAATATAAAAAGGAAGCATACAGGAGGTGGAAGCAGGGCCAGGTGACCTGGAAGGAATATAGACACACTGTGTGAGTATACAGAGACAGTCATGAAAAAATTAAAGTTCACCTGGAGTCAAATCTAATGACGGACATGAAAGGCAAAGTGAAGGACTTACATAAGTATCTAAGCAGCAAAGGGAAAACTAGGGCAAACATGGGCCCACTGTTGAATGGGGCAGGGACCCTGGTGACCAAGGATATGGAGAAGGCCGAGGAACTCAATGCCTTCTTTGCCTCAGTCTTTGTTCATAAGACCTACCTTCAGGAGTCCCAGGCCCCAGTCCAGTGGGAAAGTTGAGCAAAGACAGCCTTGATGGAAGAAGATGAGGATAGGGAACATTCAAACAAGCAAGACATACACAAGTCCATGCGTTCTGATGAGATGCACCCACAAGTGCTGGGGGAGCTGGCTGATGTCACTGTGAGGCCACTTTCAATTACTTTTGAAAAAATCACAGTGATTTGAAGTAGTTCCTGAGGACTGGAAGAAAGCAAATATTACTGCTACCTTCAAAGAGGACAAGAAGGAGGGTCTGATAAACTACTGGCCAGTCATCTTTACCTTGATTCTTCGTAAGGTAATGGAGCAAATAATCCTGGAAAGCATTTTCAAACATCCTAAAGACGAGATAGTGACTGGGAGTGGTGAGCATTGATTTATGAAGGGGAAATCACACTTGACCAACCTGATCCGCTTCTATGATTAGAAGACTAGCTTTCTGGACAAGGGGAGAGCACTCGATATTGTTTATATGACTTCAGTAAGGCTTTTGACACTATCTCCTATAACATCCTATTAGACAAGCTGATGAGGTAGAAGTGAGATGGACTGAAAAGTGGCTGAACTGCCAGGCTCAGAGGATTGTGGTCAGTAGCTCAAAGCTGACTTGGAAGCCAATCACTAGTTATTTACCCAGGGGTTGATGCTGCGGCCAATACTGTTGAAAATCTTGAATAATGACCTGGGTGATGTGACGGAGTGCACCCTCAGCAAGCTCAGAGAAAATAAAAAACTGGGAGAAGTGGCTGATACACCACAGGATTGTGTTGCCATTCAAAAGAATCTTGACAATTTGAAGAAATGGGTAGAGAGGAACCTCATGAAATTCAGCAAAGGGAAATGCAAATTCTTGCCTCAGAGGAAGAATAAGTTAATGTACCAGTACAGGCTGGAAAGCAGCTCTGCAGAGAAGTACCTTGGGATCCTGGTAGGCAAGAAACTGAGCCAGCAATGTGCTATTGTGGCAAAGGCTGCCAACAGCCTCCTGGGTTGCAATAGAAAGAGCATGCCAGCAGGTTGAGCTGCTACTCAGCATTGGTGAGACCATGTTTGGAGTACTGTGTTCAGTCCTGGGCTCCTCTGTACTACAAGAGAGACACGAACATATTGGAGCAAGTCCTGTGAAGTGCCACAAAGACGACTAAGGGCCTGGTGATTTCGAAATATGAGGAAAGGCTGAGAGAGCTAGGACTATTCAGCCTGGAAAAGAGAAAGCTCACGGGGCATCTTATCTGTGTGCATCAATATCTGAGGGAGTAAAGAAGACCAGACCAGACTTTCCTCAGTGATATTTAGTGAAAGGACAAGACCCAAAGGGCACAAATTGATATACAGAATATTTCATTTAAACACACAAACCCCTTGTCTTACTGTGAGAGTGACTGAGCACTGAACAAGTTGCCCAGAGATGTTTTGGAGTCTCCATCCTTGGAGATATTCACAAGTTGTCTGGACATGATCCTGAGCAACCTGCTGTAGGTGACCTGCTCAGAGTAGGGAGTTTAGACTAGATCATTTCCAGAAGTTCCTCCTAACCTCAGTGATCCTGTGACTGTGCAAAAGCTGACAAAGCTGGTGTTGGAAGGAAGAATGAACTTGCAGGTATTAAATTTCTTTCTAAGGATCCAAGCAGATCACTGTCTCTCATGGCACAAAATTAAGCAAGCTCTAGATTCAGTCTTATTTCCTCTTCTGTGAATGTGTTCTTGGCTTTCCACCTTGGAATTTATCAGCTCGAAGTTCTGTGTTAAATCTGAACTGTACAGATCCCGAAGATGGATCATTTCCAGCTCTGAAGATCTCTTCTTGTGGTCAGAGGACATCACTGTGGCCTCTTAGGTTATGCAGCAACACCAAATCCTCCTTGCTGGGGTGGACTGTGGGGCAACCTGATACTAACAATGGCATTCCCAGTAACACATGACTGCAAATTAATGTGCTCTTCCCCTCTTCACTTTCAAACCCCAAATCTGTAAAAATAGCAGCCAGGTTTTCTTCAGATCCCACTACCAACACAGGCTATATTAAGAAAGTGTGAGTAAATTAGGAGTCACAACGATAGCCCTCTAACTCTAGAAATAGATTGACTTGAATATAATTGTATTACAAAAAGAAATGAATACCTACCTTTTTAAAAAGGAGCCTATAGATACATTGAGAACTTAATGTATCAAAATTCCAAAGATAAAACTAGCTTTACAATTGAGCCTGAGGCAGTATATGTCTAATCTTGCTTTCTGTTGCTCTCCATGTGACCTAGCTAATCTGAAAAGTTCAGAATTTGGTTCTTGGTGAATTACACAGTAAGTTAAGAATAGTCTTGATTTAAGAAAAACAAACAAACAAACAAACACAAACAAACAAAAAAACCCCCACCAAAGGTAGGAAAGCTTATGTGGGTATACGTAAATGCAAGTAGGCATGCATATATTTCAATCTTTGAATTCTAAAACACTGAAAGAAATGGTTGTGCACAACAGAGGGATTATAGTCCATTTCTGTATGGGAACAAACACAGTTCAGCCAGCGATTTTCTTTCTCCTTTAGAAAGAGAGGAGCCTGATAAGAGGGGAGCATTGTGTGTGACCGAAGAGAAAGGATTCAGCACAGCTTTAGTTAACACATGCATGATGCTATTTTACCAAACCTGACCAAATTGCTAGCCTTCCACAGACTTTGGTTAGTACTTGCTTTCTGATCACACATCACACTGCAAACAAAGCATATGCAATGTCAATTGGCTCAGAAAACAGAATTTAATATACTCTGCTACAGCTGTAATTCAGTGTAGATCCACGTGCATTTCACTAGAAGAAACAGTCATACTTTATAAATATGATACAGCCTGGATTTTGTTATGCAAGTTTGTGTTTTTATGCAAGTCATGAGTATAATATCATGGTAAAATGTATTCCAACAAAAAATCTGATGCACACTGAACAGGGGATATGAGTTATACCTATTATTAATGAACCATGTGTTATTAGAGAAATGTTCTGCATAAGCTATGGGCCTAAGCCACGTCTTTATGGCAATTATATTTGTGTTATAATTTGTGAATGATGAATGACTAAAAACTGTTGCTTGAATCACATTTTAAAACACCTGGAGCAGAACAGCTAACGCCTCTTGAACCAAACTGTTACATCAATGAGGAAGTTTCCTAATATGGATAGATACAATGGTACAAAATGTTGAAACACCACTACTGACATTGATGCTAAATGCTGATTTTTCTTTCTTTCTTTATTTTGGGCCAGATTAGCTCCTTAATTTGACTTGTTGAGCTAAAACAGAGAGCAAGTGCTAGCCAAAAGGAAGGAATGGGAATGAGAATTCAGAGGTGAGGGAAGGGCTTAGCATAGCTGTGAACCTGCATCTTTCAGCTTTGCCTGGTCTGTTGTGGTTTGAGACCTTGGGTGAAATCCTGGCCTGATTCCTGCAAGTTGTGAAGCTCCTTTTGGCTTCAGGGTTTGTCCCCACCTTGTTACTAGCATATACTTTTGTTTATAATTTAGCTTTTTGGTAAATGTCAAACTTGTATGATATTTTTCATAGGAGGCATCTTTCCTGTCTATCAGCAGTTTCTTTATCAACTGAGTTCTCTTTATATTCAGTGGCATGCTCCCATAGCCTGCTTGGTTAGCCAGCCAGAAAAGCAGAGTTGGCTGTCTAAACTCCATGGCCCATATCCTGCTAGAGAGAAGAATAGCTTCACTTACGTTAGCAGATCCATTGAACTCCAGGGACAATTTGTGTGTGTGACATCACATGTCAAAATGCAGCATCAAGGACTGCATCTTTTCCAGCATTAGCTGCATGTAGTAGGGCATAACTGTTAGGGGAGCTAGGATTTTTGCTAATTCTGCACATATTTTTTTCCTACATTAAGCAAATTTAGGAAAAATTAGCTGGATGTTTTGCATTCACACAGCAATCAACACAGTAGGCAAACCATCACTATTGCCCTGTTTCTTAACTTGTATGCTGATGTCTCATTTTTCCTCAGAACGACAGCTTCTATTCCTTGCTGTTGCAAAGAAAGCCTCCGAGTTGTACGCTCAACATCAAAAGTTACAGCACTCCCGGAATCTGCAGACACTCCGACTCAATAGATCACTTCTGAGAAGTGTCATTTTAGTGTGTTGTGGACTAATCAGTTAATCATTTAATTAGTACTCCAATTAAGATCTTTTAAGTCATTCGAGCAAGGAAGAGATTTGTTTCCTCTGCTAGTCTACAAGTAAGGTATTTTTAACTGTCTATAGTTCTTAGGAGATGGGAAAGAGGAAATCATAAAAGAAGAGCAGACTGAGATTTATGCAGCACTACATTATCATGAATCAAACAGAACTAATTATTGCAGGTTGTAAAGCAAGGAAGAAATTACTTAAAAGTACCTACAAAAGTTATTAGAAAGCTATAGATCTTACTAACAATACAAACACTTGCCCTCTAATAAGGACCGTTTCCCATGGTGGGACACAGACTAGAAATGCAGCTGCACCTCATTTTGGCAGTGGTAGGGAGAATTCTTTTGTCCAACACAGAAAAGCCAGAGTGTGAGAAGGCTTTTCACATGTTTCATGTTGTTAACAGTTTCTTCTTTATTCCATGACTAGCTCTCTTATTACACTTTGATGTCTTATGTTTATTAGTCTAAAGTTGCGTGAAATCATCCTTTTTATGTTAAGATCCTGCAACTGAATTAATGTTTTGCCTGCTATTTGTTTTCCATTTTCACAATGAAAATTTCTTAACTGTCCATTCACTCTTGTAGACCATTAATGACAGATGATTTCCATTTACGCTGAGCTTATCACAATGTCATAAAGAGCTGACTACTTGAAATTACTGCCTTTTTCACTACTTACACATTACACGTTGCTAAAACCTAAGTATTCATGCCTGAAGTATAGTTGCTTTGTTGCCAAGTTATAATAATGGCAACACGTTAATTTTCAAGGCCAGTGAGTATGATGCACATATCAATATTGTTTTAATTATTTTACTGTTGATGAAATAGTGATCATCAATACTAAAGGAATAATCACAACCAAATGAGAATTTGCTATGAGCGGTATTTTATTAATTTTAGCAGTGTATTTAGGTTATGACAAGAAGTATGTCTCAGCTATTACTTCCCCCACTAACTCCCATTGCAACTCTTTTCTGTTCAGTTTCTACCTGGTTTTATTAACTGATTTTTTTTTTTTATAATGGTGGATAAACTATTCTCTTTCCACATATGAGAATTACTTCTGACATTTATTTTTTTATGGATGTTGGCATTTGATTTCTCATGGTAGTAATTACACCTGAATCCCTTACACCTGCTCAAGCACCAAATGACTATTATATCCTTGCATCCAATTACATTCGCCAGTAACAATTTCTTTTTCATTTGTGGTATGTGATGCAATCACAGATTGAATACTGCTGTTCAGAACATCCGTAAGTCTCCTTCGTCAGAATTTATTTTGATCAATGGTGAAGGAATCTTATAAGTTTTGAATCTGTAATTAATACACGATACATATGTTATTCACAGTGATTAATGGTTTAATTTGCAAGTTCACTTACTGATTACAATTTCTAAAATGTAGACCATATATAAATTTTGAAAAGAAAGGCTCAGTCCACCTATAGATTTCTTCAGTGGGGTAAGGGGTCACTGTATATCAGAATTACATTCCTGTATTAGAAGAAATTACCATTCAGATGATAAAGTCTGCTTCATATCTATTCCTTGAGGAAAACCATAGCATTTGATTTTGGAATTAAGTACAGCATTATACTGCAAACAACCAAGGAGTCCGGAGTTGCACAGACAAGTAGGCATTTTTGACCTGGTGAGCACTTGACTTTATGATCTAAGTGATGTTCTCCTATGTAATTGTCTACATGTTAAATTTCATTGGAGGAAAAGATCAAATCAAATATTATTGAGTACCTGTCCTTCTCCTCATGCCTCACCAGCTCAGACCTCTGTTTGAATTGGAGAGCAAACCCTCCCAGGTTGCAGCTGAAGAAGGCTGGTGTGGGTTGCATTCCCACCTTGCTGAACTTCAAAGGCTCCCTGCCATGGAGTCATCACAGTCTCTTGACAACAGTGACCAGAAAACTCTCCAGAGGAAGGCACTAAGTAGGCCTACATTTAAGGGAAACTCATAGTGACCCAAACGCAGAGCAGGATTCTGTTGAGGCAAAACCCTTTGGTACCCATTTCAGGTCTGATTTGCTCACATCGTGGTTACTTTCCTCAAGTAATCCCATTGAAATTAATGGAGCTCCTCCCAAAGCACTTTCCTGCCCAGGTGGGCCGCGAGGGCAGGTCTGGTCGACGTGACTTTGGTTTTCCTCTCCAGGTTCTCTGGTTCCCTTCAACACCAACAGGCACCTCATCGGACCACTGTAGGAAAGCAAAGCTTAATGGCTCTCTGTCCTACATCTTGTGGGGTCCTGGTGATCTGTGACAGTTTATTTGGTTTGGTACATAGTAAGTGAGCCACTGAAAACTGGCTGAGGAAGATAAGCGCCCTGCTGATCACCCTCTCATGGTGCAGGTGTACAGCAGGAAGAGAAGGTCCGCGGCTTTCTCTCTGCTACCTGACCTGCTCATTTGTAAGCTTCATTGCAGTCCCAGAGGAAGCAGGATGGCATGCAGTGAGGGTGAGGACATTGCTCTGTCCTCCCTTTGCAGTGATCCATAGTGTGGGCTTGTTGCAGGAAAGATAATGACTTTTTTCATAGGAATTGTACCGAGAATTGTCTTCAGTCTACCTAATCAAGGAACGATGCTAACAGTTAAGCCTGAAGGCATTATCTAGCCTTCAGGGATCATTATTGTTCATATTTTGCCATTTTGCATAAAAGCTCTTAAATATAATGCAATGTTCAGGCTGTAAAATAACCTGGATGCCTGTTTAACATCCCACTCAAACGATATCTCAGTGAATTCCCTACAAAAAAAAAAGAGGGAAAATGGTTTAAATGAAAGAGCAAAAAGCTACGGAAATCACATCTGTTGTATGGTACAGTACCATAGGGACTCAAAGAAAAGGAAAATGTGCAAGGAGGCTAAGAAAAGAATTACTTTAATTGGGAAATAATTGGAAGGGGGGGGGAATCATCCAAGAATACTACTTCAGAACATGACTCACACTATTTTCATAGCAAGTTACAAACAAATTACTTAGAAATTTGCCACACTGTTTCTATGTTTAAATATTTGGAGTGGATTTTAAAGGTAAAATCTTAGAAAATGTTCTTATTTCTAATCTGGACTGCCTCCTAGCCTGACCTACCTTTAAAGAACTGATGCTTTGCTTTTTTTTTTGCACTTTAGAAAATCTGACTACATAAAGGAACATGATTTATTGACACATTTGTTTTAAAAAGTAATTCGGTAAAAAGCACAACAGATATTTTTCTTGCCAAGCCAGAAGTATGACCATTTCAGTAATGTGTAAAATCAGGGTTAAAAATGGAGATGGCACGAACCACATTGTATACACAAGCATGAAAACAAAGTTTCTCATTCATAGGAAGCACCTATAACCAAAATACATGAGAAAGGTCTTCTATGAGAGATCACTGATGCTTTAAGCGTTATTTTTAAAGTAATCAATATTGATATTTGGAAAAGAAAAAAAATGTATAATTTTTCTATCCTCCTTGCTCATGCAACAGTATAATACTCCTTAAAGCATAAAAAATGTTTAACAGGCACCTAGATTTCAGTAAATTTCATGTGGGATGAAAGTTGTATTTTTCATTTCATGGCATATTTCTGTGGTGGGTTGACCCTGGCTGGATGCCAGGTGCCCACCAAAGCCGTTCTATCACTCCCCTCCTCAGCTGGACAGGGCAGAGATAATATAACAAAAGGCTCGTGGGTTGAGATAAGGACAGGGAGAGATCACTCAACCAATTACCGTCACAGGCAAAACAGACTCAACTTGGGGAAATTAGTTTATTACCAAACAAATCAAGAGTAGGATAATGAGAAATACAAACCAAATGCTAAAACACCTTTCCCCCACCCCTCCCTTCTTCCTGGCCTTAACTTTACTCCTGATTTTCTCTACCTCCCCCCCCGCCCCCAGCAGCACAGGGGGATGGGGAATGGGGGTTGGGGTCAGTTCATCACACGTTATCTCTGCCGCTCCTTCCTCCTCAGGGGCAGGACTCCTCACACTCTTCCCCTGCTCCAGCTTGAGGTCCCTCCCATGGGAGACAGTTCTCCATGAACTTGTCCAATGTGGGTCCTTCCCACAGGCTGCAGTTCTTCATGAACTGCTCCAGCGTGGGTCCCTTCCACGGGCTGCAGTCCTTCAGGCACAGACTGCTCCAGCGTGGGTCCCCCATGGGGTCACAAGTCCTGCCAGCAAACCCGCTCCAGCGTGGGCTCCTCTCTCCACGGGTCCACAGGTCCTGCCAGGAGCCTGATCCAGCGTGGGCTTCCCACAGGGTCACAGCCTCTTTCAGGCATCCACCTGCTCTGGTGTGGGGACCTCCCCAGGCTGCAGGTGGAGATCTGCTCCACGGTGGAGCTCCCTGGGCTGCAGGGGGACAGCCTGCCTCACCATGGTCTTCACCACGGGCTGCAGGGGAATCTCTGCTCCAGCGCCTGGAGCACCTCCTCCCCCTCCTTCTTCACTGACCTGGGTGTCTGCAGGGTTGTTGCTCTCACATATTCTCACTTCTCTCTTTGGCTGCAATTGCTGTTGCACAGTTTTCCCCCTCTTCTTAAATCTGTTATCCCAGATGCGCTACCACTGTGGCTGATGGGCTCGGCCTTGGCCAGCAGCGGGTCTGTCTTGGAACCAGCTGGCATCGGCTCCACTGGACATAGGGGAAGGTTCTAGCAGCTTCTCACAAGAGCCACCCCAGTAGCCCCTGCTACCAAAACCTTGCCACGCAAACCCAATACAATTTCCCTCTTTGTGAATTAGAAATTCAGTCTAGGAAACTGTCATTAGTTAGGTAATTAGGGAGTAACTCAAAGTTATCTCACACCAAATGCAGCAGAATAGGAATATCAATACCTGTATTATTTGTGACTAATATAAAATAAGTATTTAAGTGTTTAGGAAGATGTATTGCTAACTTCTGTGGTAACTCACATGCTGTTTAAGTCTTTGAATAAATGGACCCTTGATTTAATTTCTTCCCCCGGGCAGATGACAGTGCATATGTGTAGCTCTCACCTGGGCATGTTTCCCTCCGATATGGGAACGCATGAGGAAAGAGAAATGCAGATTCTTTAAAACTCATGCAAAAACATTTCTCTGTTTTTATGAGTTGCTCTTTCTTCTTCTATAGCTTTTTCTTCCCCAAAAGCTGGAGACTTAGATGTGCTTTTTACTCAGAAGCCATGCCACTGAGATTTTGGATGAGGGGGCTGTACTGAATTGTACTTTATACGGAACAGGGAGCTCTTGTTGCGGTTGACTTTCAGAAAACCTTCCTCTACTTCAAGTGCCTCCCTTTTTGTTCTTGAAGCCTTCTATCAGGTTACAAGAGGCTATATAACAAAGGGGAGGTTATGTAATAATGCACCACTTCAACTAAAATGTATTTCATATTCATTCTTCAGTACTATATATCCCTTTCATAGTCATACTTGATAGTCACCACAAATAAATTCAGGGTTAGATTGTACCTCTCAAGGTGACTTGTACAGGATAAAGGCAGTTGTTATTGTGTTTCAGCTCTTTGTAATGCTTGTAGAAGGCAAGGAGGGTTTTATCAAAAGAAAAATATTTCAGTTTCATGCTTTTTTTTTTCATAGCAAAAAGTCAGACAAACAGAAAACTATTGAACTTTCACTTTCTCAAAGAAAACTTGATGAGCAGTTGAGGGGGAAAAGCTTTTTAAAAAATTGGTTTGTTTAAATGCTGCTTCGTTAAGGGCTTTTTGTTTGGTTTTATTTTTTTCCTAGCACACTTCATCCTAGTGAATTTTTCCTTAGATTAGTGAAAAGAATTCTTTGTTAGCGTCAGGCTTTTCCAGATCTTTTCCAATCTTTTACAACTTCAAGCTTTTCCAAAATTGATTTGTTTACATTCCATTGGTTTTGGAGGCTTGGTGTCTGGGTTTTTTTGGTTTGGGTTTTGGTTGTTTTCCTAATGTGTTTCATTCTAGTGATCTCCTTCTTAGCTTAGTGAAATGAATTTTTCCTTGGCTTCAATTCTAAGCATCATATTTCTTTCTATAAAAGTGTGAGAGCTTACAAGAGCATTTCCGAGGCCCCCTTCTCCCCACAAACCCAAGGAAGATTAGATTCAATGCACGTTTTACTTCTGAGGCACAGAACTTTACGTAAGAAACATTTTTATTTTCAGAAACTTCTGCATGCATTGGAGAGAAGTCAATAACAGGCAAACCTCAACTACATAACATCCTTTGCAGTTAGTTGGAAGGTATGAAGGCGTAAGCATTTATAATGTATGTAAAGCCATAATCCTTTCCTTAGCTTTTCTGAATCAGCTGAGAAATCCTGCCTGGTTCCCCTACACTGGCTCAGCCACTGGTTCAGAGAGGGGATAAAGCTGGGGCTTTTGGGGCTGCAGGTGGGTGCAAAAGGCACGGCGAGCCCCCTGCTCCTGCAGGGCAGCAAGGGCAGGCAGGGGACCGCCACCGCTCTGGCTACGCCTGTGCGGCCAGGCTGTTTGCTGTCCCCTCTCTCCTCTTTGCAAGCTGACTTCAGAGTCTGCAGGACAGGGTGCAGATTAGTGTGTCCCAGCCTTTTGCAGCAGAAGAGAAGGCTCGAGCTAGATGAAACAACAGTCATGAAAGTTATTTCAAAAGTCTGTGGTGGAGGATTACAGTGAGTTTCCTGGAGAGACGGGGAGAACTTACCAAGACATAAAAGAGAACATGCATTTAAGTCAATTAGGGGATCCATATCATTAGATGTTTTTTCCTACAGAAGCCAAAATTTGCCCAGAAAGGGCTTAGAGATGATCCAAACCCTTATTAATTCCCAGCAAATCCCATGCTAGTACTCTATAATAAAAATGATCGAGCACATTTGTTCTGATAGCAAGATAGTAGGTGCCTTAGAAGTGCCTTTGAGAATAAAATTCCCTCTACATGTATCAGATGTTAGCAATCATTTTACCTGATGTATTTTGGCAAAGTAGCTAGCTATATTTTTTTCCATTTAGAAGCAACTGGGATTTTTTCAGTCTTGGAAAAATGTGGGAGACAATTAGAAACTGTAACAGGTATTAAATAGCCCTAAAGGAGCTTCTTGGCTCATAAAACTCACAATATTCTGACAAGGGATATTTAACTTAAGTTTATTTAAGGCATTTTCTACCTCCTCCAACTTGCCTGGTGTCTCAAATTATTTCTGAAATGTAGAGTGAGAGAGTATATTAATTCTTGCACTTGAATGCCTTGGACTGATCTCCAGGGAATTCTCTTAAAGCAGATCACATTGTAGCTTTTGATAAAATACAGCTCAGACTTTTACAATTTCCTTTCCTTCAGCATTTCCATTCCAATTCAGTTAGTCTGAATTGCATGAAAAATAATTTTATTTTGCTTGTCCTTTAACTTGCCTCACAAGAATTCTTCTTGCTTACTTTGCATGCACAAAGCACCCATCTGTACTTCCCTTTTTTGGCTGGGAAGGAAGAATGAAACTGTCCCATCATTGCCTTCTCTAGGAATAATAACAAAGAATGATTATCTTCAAAATCTTGTTCTCTCAGATATCTCTTCGTAAGTTTGATCAGAGGTTTATGAGGCTTTTGCTAACCCATGAGGCTCTTCCCTCCGCCACTACAGAGCTCCTAGGAGCCTGCCCACAGGCAGTGCCCTGCCGCTTGCAC
The DNA here is from genome assembly GCF_964188355.1 of Buteo buteo. Taxonomy (NCBI): domain Eukaryota; kingdom Metazoa; phylum Chordata; class Aves; order Accipitriformes; family Accipitridae; genus Buteo; species Buteo buteo. The sequence goes on along the minus strand of NC_134171.1, from coordinate 28,657,207 downwards.
TTCAGCCCCAGAAAAGTAGTTGTTGGGGTAATGTGTCACAAAATGTCATTCCTCCGTTCTGTTACAGATTTCTATTACTAGTAAATTTACCTACAGAACTTGCTTGCATTTTAATTGTGTTTTCATTAGCACGAGCATTTTATGTTTATTGGCAAAAGGACATTTATAACTCATCGTCTGTAAACAGAGTTTTGTCAGGATGTTAGAGCTGCTACACAATATCCAGTCACCACGGCATCTTCAAGAGGCTGTGTTTAAAGCTCAGCTGGTAACTTTGCAATGAATTTTAAGTGGGAATGGTTTGTTTTCCATTAGAGCAGCCTTTACACATCAACAGGTACAGTTGGGAGATGACTAAGCAGTAGCCAAGTTCAGCGCTGCGTAGTGTAAATGATATGGGAGCACAAGCAGCCTTTTCTTATCTCTGGCACTTCCATTTAGAGTGTATGAAAAATGACTTGAGACATATATTATTACCCAGGTAGTTACTGTGCTCTGCAAGAGCTGTCTTCTAAAAGACTTGTTTGTCTACTGTAGTATCCAACAGTTATTTTTTTTTTCCTAAAATGAGTTTCCACACTTCGATGTCATTTCAGTCTTGAAGAACTACTACTTTAATCTGCTGAATGCTGGATGGTCCCTAAGGGATTTTAGGACACCACTTAAAGTCAGCTTTTATAGCTGTTTTATTCTTTATGACTAAGACAGCTATTTTGAAGTGGAAAGAATGCCTACAAAGTAGATACAGGGAAAAAAAAAAGTAAAATAATTATGCTTAGGCAATTCAGAATAGGGAAAGGAACAAGCAAACACATTAATAATTTGCTATATTTAATCACAAGCTACTGTATTACTCCCTTAAAGGGAAATTTCCTGAAGATATTCTCCTTAAAGATTATTGACTTATGTTAGGATGACAGATTATTTAAGAACTTCTGTGAACTGGAGGAATCAGACACATCAGGAAGGTAAAAAGACATCAATTCCCTGGAACGGACTTTGCGGGGGGGGGGTGTGTGTATGTATTTAGGGGGCTGCTATATTTAAAGATACATTATAAAAAATATGCTGTGGTATACAAAGTGATTTGTTGTTCTTCAGTAACTGTGTCTTGGTCTGACTGGCTGTGATTTTTACCAAGAATTCCAGAAGCTCATTTTGTAAGTACTTACATTTGTAAGTATTTTATAAACACTTGTTTTCACCAAACTGCCTCTAGTAGTGAAAAACTATAATTATCCCCAAACAAATATTAAAGATATAAGGAACTTCTTAGTCTGATTTTCTCACTTACATCTCAGAAACATTACAATTTTAGATAGAAGGCTTCTGCAGTCAGGAGGAAAGTAGGGCTTTCTGCGCAAAGGGAAGAGTTTGGCCTCCTCAGGTGCTCTGTGGGAACATCAGAAGAGGAACCGTGTCTGGACAAGACTTAGACAAACCAACCCTCCAGCCAGCCTGCGTCAAGGTGGGATTACCTGGCCACCTGCAATTGCAGCACCAAGAGCATGCAGACATTTCAGACATGGCCAGGCGGTCAAATGGTGTCTGTATGGATGAACTGAGGGTACAGTTAAACTGTTGGTGTGCGACATGGGGCTTCTTATTTGCGTCATTTAGGAAGCACTGCTCAGTGACTGCAGCTAGTTAATGCTATGAAGGCTCGCTCTTTTAGCTCTTGCTATCCCTGCTTGTTTCCAGAGTATCAAGGGCTAGGGGGCAACCATGACAGTCTTTTCACCAAATCGCCACTACTCTTATTTTGATTGTTGTGGCATAAAAGGTGATGAAACACACCTACTCACTAAGCTCTCATATATACACAACACTTCATTAAAAGAAAAGCTATCCTATTAATCTGCCTATGATTACATTGGATGTATGTCTTAAGAAGCAACAGAATAAAAGATACCTGAGATATGATACATATCTTTAAGGAGCAATGCATCCAAATTACAATCACACCTCAACGGTGGGGTACCAGACTAAAAGCTCTGCAGTGTATGTGGGCTAAAGAAACACACTTCATGCAAAGTTAAGAATTTATTGTTAGTCCAATTAAAGTATTAGAAATCTAATCAAAGACTTATTACTAATCTAATTACAATGATGCTAACACATACAGTGAAAATTATCCAATTACAGTTATTTCTCATTTATAATATAATTGTTGAACACAGACTTCCTAGTATTTATCCTTGTCTCTTTTATGCTCACCTTTTTATTCTGGGTCAGTAGACTGATGGTGTTACTGTTCCTTAAGCAGAATATAATAGGGGAGCGGAGTTATTCTGAGGATCCAGCACCTCAGGTACTTCACTGGCAGGAACATGGTGGTTGTAGTAGTACTTCTTCCTCCTCATTTCTGGTTTCACTTGGGGTTATTTTTGAATGTTTGCTGACAAACTTATTTGCTCTTTCTTCAACGATCTGCAAATACCATGTTATCATTGGGTTTTAGTATATATAGTGTGGTTTTCATGTGTTGGATACTTGTCTTTGCTGTCTTTGTAATCCCTAAATCCAGTACTACCCTGATCTGCAGCCCTAAGGCTTCTGGTGTCATCCTGCTCTTGGACTTTCAAGGCCCATTCTGTCATCTTGTGCCTGAATTTTTGGAGGCCCTTGTTCTTCAAAAGGCTTGGAGCTGTTCTTTCCCAATAATGTAATTAGCATTGTATTAGCACATCCTAGTCAAGCATACATCCTCGTTCAAGGGTTATTCAAGAGCTCATTCCATAAAAAGAATGCTCCACAGACACTTCTATTTGTATACTGATATGTTTTGGTAACTACTTGTTATTAATACCTATTAGTTACAGCAGTATCACTGGTATCAAAATTGCTTTACAACAGGAGGGGTTTCAGTCACTAGAACTGTCACAGCTATTTTAAAAAGTTTATAGTGTGTTACTTTTGGTGACCATCCTAATGCATGTTTATAAACTGTCAGTCTGAGTTAGTGGCTTCTATTGCTCAGAGCAGATTTCAACAGTTGAACTCAAATCCTTAGTGTGCTTTGCACATTGTCAAAAGCTGTGTAGGATTAACAGTGGAGTAATTCTGTTTGAGTGCACTGCATATGCAAAATTCATTGGTACATAGCACTGGGATGAGATTCCTAACTCATTGATTCCAGGTCATTATTATTACAAACATGATTTAATTCTGGTTGCACACTTAACAGTTGTTTAAAACCCATCCATATTTTGCACAGGTAATGACACCACCTTAAGCAGGTTGGTAACATAGAACAAGGGCAGCCCAATATGCCTAGTACCAAGCCCTCTCCCATCCAAGATCAGACATTTTGACAGTTACATATCACAAATGTGATTTGGAATTCCTTACTGAAAACTGTGGACTGGCTGCATTAGGAGAAAGAGCTATAAAAATAAAACATCCCAGCTACCAGGAAAAATCCTGGGAAGCAGTAAAACTTGTTGCAGAGAAGAAGGAGAACTGAAAAGCAAACTCCTAAGAACTGTGTTAGTGGAAGCTCTTCAGGGGACAAGAGTTTGAGCTGATTTTTGAAAAGAATATTTGAATAAGTTTGGCAAGGAGTTGAAGAGGATTTAGTTAAAGACTTAAAGGTACTAAAACCTACAGCAGTGTCTGAAGACCTGGTGGCAGAATACTCCCCTGGTGTTTTGAGAATTCTGCTCAAAAAAGTCAACTCTTCTTCAGACCTTCAGGCACCAAACATCAATTCTCTGAGTCCAGCAACCAAAGATTCAGAGAGCTACTTAAACCTAAAATTCTGATTCAGAACCACATTGCAAATAGATCATAAAACCAATCTACTTCGTGTTCTACCTCCTGTAGTTCTTTGTTGAACAGGTGCTAAGTGCTCTTTGCTTTCAACTTGTCTGTTTGACAAATACAACTATGTTAAATCCAAAGCAACGGCACTTAATCTGTTTTGCTTGGAATATTTTCACAATTTTTTCAGACTTGGTAAAGACATCGCGTGCTTCCAAGCTTGTATGCTTTCTCCAGCTATTTCAGCTGCTCTTATGCACTCTCTTACATTTGTTTCCCTCAGAAAAGACAAAAGTCATCACAACAGATATATTTCTGGTATCCTGGGTGGTAGAGCAATATAGGGATAAGTTTGGACAATCTACATGCAGTGTAAGATTCCAGGCCTGCAAGCCTGAGCAATATTTTGCAGTCCCACACAAAAGCAGAAATAAGGTCTGAAATTCAAAACGAGACTAGAAGGTAGTGGCAAATCACCATTACTTAGAGGGATGAGGGCTACAAATACTTCTATAGCCAAGGATGAAGGACTAAAACTGAAAGTGGCAGAAGGAAACGTATCTATAATTACTTAGCTTGCACATACCTATCTCTGCTGTAGGAAACAGAGAGGCTGTGATCTACTGTCTATCTAGAGAGACTAGATGGACAGTTTCTGACAAGAAAGAGGAAAGGCATCCTGCAATGGGTAAAGAAGCATTCAGTCCAGTGAAAGCAAAGAACTAGACAGACACTTCACGATGAGGACAGAAAGCCTACTGCAGACCCAGTCTGGAAACATCTTCCAGTCACATAGACCAAAGGATTAATATTTTGGTTTAGTTTATCTATCAAAGATGATGATAAACATTGAGAGGTACCATGCTGTCTGTAACTATGGTTATTCTTGTAGCTAGCATGGTGATTTTATGATTTACAAAGAAGAAGAAAAGTAGCCACAGGCACGTGTATGATGAAAGTGGGAAAAGCCTACCCACCTTCAGAGAAATGATAGGTAGAGTTAGTTGGGCACATTAATCTATAACTAGGAGATTTTCACAGAAGTGAATCAGAAAAGTGTGGGGTCTCTTTCAGTTACCTCTATTTGGAAAAATTCCCAATGATTACCATAGCATTAACAGCATGAGATCTGCAAGACCCTGATAAGCAATGGGGTTTTTTTTGGCTCTTACCACCTCAAAACTCTGAATAGTTGCACTGTGGAGGGAAGAGTGCAAGGCTGTACAATGGGGTATAAGGCAGAAGGGACACTAATCATATTGAGCTTCCTGGAATTGAGTGCACTCTACTGATTTGTCAGAAACAGTAATTACCAGTAGTGCCATCTACAGTGAAAAACATCTGAAGGAATGGGAGGGAAGGACTAGTCACACAGCTAAACTGTATGTTCTCTATGCAGCTGAGAAAGAGAAACTGAATCCTCCAAAAGGTAATTATCTCCCTCTCCATGGAGTACATAGAGATCCTGGGAAATCAATCTCTTAACCTAGGCACTTCAGAACAACATCAAAGTCAATTGTATGTCGCATTTATCTAGTCACTTGCTAAACTGGCATCTTAGTTGTTCACTTCCCAAATGTTTAACTGTTAAGATAGCTATAATATTATAAATATCTCTGCTTTCATGGACACAAATACTGAAAAAATTTTGAAATATTTTTATATGAGGTGGACCAATGCAGAATTGCAAATCAGAGAGCTTGACATAGTTATACAACACCGAGCTTTCTAATAGTGGTCACTCACTTAGTTGCTGGCAGTGTAAGAGTAACAAGAAATCATTTCTGCTGGTGTGAGATGGTAGCTCTTCAGTATGAAGAATGACTCTCATGTTTAATGTTAGTTGATGTATTTATCAGATTCAGAGACAGCATAAATGTCTAGACCAAAAAAATGAGTTTGGCTTTCACTCTCTCACATCCCATAGGTAGGAAGATACTGTGCAATAGGATTACATGTGCTGTACCTAGGTTGCAGGTAAATAGAAGTCCACAGTGCTACCATGATCTGTATGTCTGCACCAACCCCAAATATATTGGATCTACAGCAGCATACTCATTGTTTCTTGCCTTTTCTTTCTTTCTTAAAACCTCTACAAAAGTAAACAAAAAAGCTGCTAGATTAACTAGTTAATCTGTATAAAATAGCAGGAGGTTCAGCAGCATGATTTTTTCTGACTCTGATATGAAAATTACTATTAAAAGCCACCATCACAATTTACAATGTGAGAGTAGTAGTTGTGTGGATACTTTAGGATAAGAAATCAGTTTAGTTTTAGCTTAGTACTTGGCTACTGACAAAATTTTGCCTATTCTCAGGAGCATCTTTCCATTTGTAGACACTGATATTAATGAGGTCAAGTTGTGCCTTCCTGAAGATAAGCTATAACTTGGACTTAACCACCTTGCTTTCCAAACACACATACTTGTAAACCATACGAATGACTTTTAAAAATGTTACTTTTTTTTTCTATGAATAAATAAAAGAAATAAGATTGTTTCAGTATAGTGAATTTTTTTTTACCTAGATTATTTCTCCAAGGAAAATTTGACAATATTTCAGGGAGCATTCTTACAGGATAAAAGCTTATCCTGCTATCTTGAAGTGCTTCTAAAGAGGAACAAAAGACAATCAGAACAACATATATTAGGTGAGATTACATTAGGTGCATGCAGTAAGATGTCCTACCACTTTATATTATCAAAACTCTACGCTGCAGTTTAGCCTGTAGATTATTTTCAATACATTCTTAAACATCAAGGGATTGAATAGGATTAATGAACTCATCTATCCTCAACAGATGCAGTGTGTAAGGTCAGCAGGTTGTCACAAGTCTTGAAGATGATATGCTTGTGAATAGGCAGCTTACTCTGAGTCCAAACAAGAAATAGGTGCTGCAGGCTAGGACATTCATGTAAGTCTCCAGCAAGAATACTTGCTGCTAGCAAGAATCTCCATCATCCCAAGAAGGCAAGTGGCTTTGCTTTTTAAAGACAGTTTTTAGTGTTTACTCACCATGACAAAAATGTTCCGCAATATCTATTTGGCAGAGGACTACACTACTACTATTCAAAAGTATTTTGCAGTTGCAGTAGGCTCTGGCAATCCCTGGTATTTGTGCAGCTATGACTCACTTTAGCTGGGGCTTTCACAGGGACTACTGCTTGGCATAACGTGGCCGTGACTCAAGGCCAAGAGAGAGCATGAATGTGTCTTTTCCATTGGCGCTACATTTATTCCAAGGGGCAGATCTCATTCTGTTACGGACCCAGTCTATGGAGCTACAACAAAGTCTGGGGCTGGCTAAAAGCGAAGTCTCTCATTCTTACTATGATTCACCTAGAAAGTGCAGCTGACTTCAGGTAATGCTCTCAACCCAGGCTATAAATGTCAAAACCTGGAGGCAGGCCTTTATCAGAAGACAACAATTTACCGGAAGACGTGTAGAATGAACAAAGGCAAGCAAGGTTCATGATGGACACAAGGCTCTGCAGAAAGACCCTAAAAAGAGCGACTGCCTTTATATCTTTCTGTCTTTTTTTGTCTTTCCATAAGATTTTCCACTCTACACTTTGACTAAGTGGAGTGTGTGCAATCACCACTGAAATTCAATGAGATAGTTTAAGAAATTATACAAAGTCACTGATATTATAGTAGATACTTTGAAGAAATTCTGGGGTGAGAAAGATAAAAGCTGGAAAAATGGAAGTGGGGGTATGGTCCTCTTAAAATAATCTTTTCTTAGCAGAAACAGTGTGATCCAGGAGGAGCTGCAAACTCTCTTGTAAATAGACGCCCAGGTCCTGGTATTGATCTGGAAGGAACTGGGGTCTATGATAAAGAGCTGTGGAAGATGAATGGTGGAAATTCCTCAGCTATGGGACACACTGTCAAATTCTGCATGAGTGGCAGCTTCTACTCGACACCTGTCATAAGCCTGTGACACACTGAGACTGGCAGGTGTTAACATACTGCAGTCTTTGCAATACTTCCTAAAGAGGAAGGCTAGTTTCTGGGTGGACAACATTTTGCCAGGAGCTACTGAGTATTTAATGGTGAAAAAGGATTAGTAGTTTATAAAAACTATTTTAAAGTAAAGGAACTATGAAAGAAAATAGATTAGAAAATTAATTTTAAATCACATTTTATTTTATTAAATCAGATTAAATTCTAATGATATTTTTCGGACTAAATAAAGAATCTGTTTTACATGGCTAATACAGCGTGGTAACTGAGGTGAAGCTTCACAAAAACATGCAATGCTTTTAACAGCTATTAGGGAAATCAAAGACTCTAACATCCAGAATATCATCTGCAACACAGCTGAAGCAGAAGATAATATGAGTATCACCAATCTTGTCAGTGGAATTATTTTAGGAGATACTTTCAAGAGAATGGTTGAATTACCCCAGGGAAGGACCGTACTCAAGAATAATAGAGTCATCAATGATACAAACTGAAGCAGCTGTTCCATTAGCCTCCAATCAAAACGGTGAATTGGTATTGATAATCATAAGTGATAATGACCTTCCTGAGATGATATGATAAACCGTAAGATAATTCTTCCACTTTTAAACATAGTTGATTTCTATGTCATTCACTAGAATTATCTGTGCACAGCAACAATTTTTTGTCATGCTAGAATGATGAATTTTCATCATATGCAGATGCTAGAATATGCAAGTCAGTAATTAAAGACAACTGCAGAGTTTGTCTAGGAGCAAAAGACCTAAGACTAAGGGTGTTCTAGTCCTACTTTCTGGTAAAAAGAGAAAGAAATTTTTCTTTTGAAAGAGAAAAAAACACTCTTCTCTGGGACATGTTAAAAACAAAATCAAAGCACTTTTATATTGATGATGCAATGACGTAGTTTTGGAAACATACCATGAAATACATCTTTAAAAGATTAGCAGAATTCTGCATTTTGACACACTGGATAAATGCATTTATTCTTTAAGCTCTACACTATCTCAATGCTGCTTAATGTTGACATATTTGATATCACCAGCAAATGATTACTGGTAATTAACAGTATTTTCTTTACACAACCTAGTGAGAACCTGTCATGACAGACTACTTAGGAAGGTTGGGGTTTTTTTTCTTTTTCTCTCAATAATTAAGCTTGGAAGCAATGCTGGTTTTATGTGATGTATTTTGACTTATTCCTGCCACTGCAAATAAATCTATTGACCTGACAGCTGAGTTTACACCAAGCTATGTTGTAGGACAGTTCTGTTTGATTATGTAATGAATACTCAATAACAATTAAAATAATTTGAAGCTCAGCCAGACCTCTGCTTATTTCCCTAGTAAGCACAGGAGATACTGATGATCGTGATGTATTCAAAATTAAACATTTGTTTTTTAAATTGTCCTATAGTAACCAATAATGGGAAGATGGAAAAAGAACCTTAAGAAGAAAGATGGAGATGCAAAAGAAAAGGAGAAAATTAGTGCAACTCAGAGAATGTATACACTCTGTAAAAGGCAGAAAAACACAATCTAATACACCGAAAAGCAATCTCTAAATATCTCGGGCTTCTGTTACAATTGAGAGGTCTAGAGGTCAATTGATAACAATTACAGAAGTTCAGCAAGTGCCATAATATATTGCAGAGAGAGTGTTAATGTTCTGGACAGCAATTATATCACCCTTCATTTAGATTTGCTGTGGGATCCTGTTACCAAGTGTTTAAATCGGCATTCTGGAGAGAATGTTTTTCAATTATCAGACAGAGCAGTCTTATGAAGAGACCTTTTTATGTCTTGTGCTTTGCAGATTAAAAAACTTATACTCTAAGGGGGATTGGTCAGGATAGGGTATACTGAAAGCCACTTTCAACCTTCAACAAAGGCTGAGCCAAGTATCAACCGAATCTTTTTGAAACTGGAAAAAGTACAGACCACAGTCTTTTGCCTGCCCCATTATTTTTCATTTTCACATGTCTTTCTCCTCCTGATCTGGTTGGAACAGTAAGTGCTCACAGTAGTTGGGTAGAACAGCTGCCCTGTTAGACTCTAACAAAATGAGACTAGACAGATAATCAGATATTAGTCTCCTGAGAGCATCCTGTAAGCTGTGAAACAATTCTTATTCTTAACATTTGCAGGGAATTTCCATCCCACCTGGAAACAAGAGGAATCAGCAAACAGAAAAGAGTTCTTTGCTATATGATTTCAAAGTATGGGAGCACGTACACTGGCAGGCTGACTTGCCATGATTCATGCCAGGGTCCTGTGTTGAAATAGAAGCAAGTCTTCAGAGAGAATTGGTTGGCACTGAGAACCCAACACCCACAGTAAGTGTGTTTTGGGGATGTGTTACTTCAGACTAGCGCTAATCTAGTCCTGTAGACTGAAGACCCCTTAGTGCTGGAGCACAGTAGGTTGCAGCTCTGCTGGGAAGCACCTCCAAAATCATGCTGCAAGCATCTTCAGGTGCTCCAAGGCCTCTCTGTTACATCAGCAAAAGCTCAGTAGGTGGAGATGATGGGCAGGCTCACTTTGAAAGCGCTCTCCTCATTTGAACTGAAGTGCCAAGGTATATAATGAACTCTCTGTACATTTGCACCACTGTGGTTCACTGTGTTGAACTATGTCGCTTCCTTGCCAGGGAAAATAAAGCATATACTGGAGGAGTTTGAACCAGTGCTCACCTCCTACCCATAACATCGAGGTAGTTCAAGCTGGACTTAACTTCCTAAATGAACTAGAGTGCATCTTGGTGCCCCAGTCCTCTGTAAGAGTCCTTGCCTTGTCTGCAGCATACATGTGCCTCACACTTGCAAGTATCCCTCTTCTTGTTGGTGACCATATTCCCTAGTAAAGTCTGCTGTCTTCGAAGATGTGTCTTGGTGGATGGGATCAAAATGTATTTGTTTGCTGTTTTCTGACTCACGTTGAAGCTACTTGGAGGTCTAGTGAAAGGCAATGACAATAGTCATAGACCAAAAGAATACTTGTGCTTTGAAGTTATCTTTCTGTACCCAAACACTTCAGCCTAGTTACCATAGATCTGCCTACACTTCATTTTGTTTTTCATTTCATCATAGCTTAAACGGAGAAGAATGGTAACATGCTAAATGTAAAGGGGTATCGTCTTATATGCTCTAACCCTTCCCCTCTCCCTTGGATGCAAAGATGGGTGCAGTCTTCTTTCCTACATCCGTCGTTCTCTACTTGAGATTACTTCTCTCATTTAATTTTTAAGTGCCGCTAAAGTTGTACTGTTAGTAATCATTTTAATGAATAACATAAGTGAGTGAGCAGTTAAATCAATGTATCGGAGATGAAATCTTAATTAAAATGGTATTTAGCTATGGGAAGTGAGAGTTTTAGAATTTATTTTCTATTAAGATGTTGACTGTTTCACTGAACGCAATTATTTTGTGGTTTTAATCACAACATGAAAGCAGCACTGAAGTTATGTTTCTGCATCTTTCTGTTCTCCTCCTATGGGTATCCACCACCCTCATATTTAAAGGCCCATTTTAATAAGTCAGTGCCAAAATGTTTGCACTCATGGTCTTTGTTCTTGAGATGTTTTTTAACATCTATTGCATCAGGAGGCTACTGTGCTGTTTAGGATATCTTTCCTGAATTTTATTAAAGAGTAAACATTCAGGTAGGATTAAGCATGATTATGCATATTTAAAACTGCTTTTTCTGAATTGCCCTAAGAAGAACGGAACTGTTTTCATTTGGGCTGCAGGTTTAAAATACTGTGCAGATGACTCTGCACGTAACATTTGTGCTTACTCAAATGCAAGCACATAAGTCACATGGGTATACTTTTTGAAGATGTCCCTGCTCATTGCAGGGGAGTTGGACTGGATGACCTCTAAAGGTCCCTTCCAACCCAAACTATTCTATGATTCCATGAATCTAGGGGGTGAGGTATACACAGGAAATTCCTTTGTGCATCCACAGTTGAGGTCTACATATGTAACATCACCAAAAAAGTGTTATGTAAATTTGAATCTACCCTTTTGAAGACATGACTGCAATGGTCCTTGAGCTCTTGCTATTGTGTATGCCTTTTTTTTTTGGTGGAGGGCAGAACACTGCAATAATTTTCTCTTTCCTCTCCACCCACACTGGATGACTTTGCTCTCAGCAGGGTAAGCACGCCTCTACACAGCTCCGTGTGTGAGTACCATCAACTTCCCTCAAGCACAGTGAATGAAGATGGGCCACCCACAAAGGCTAGATTTTCAAAGTTCTTTATGCACCCAAAGTGGTAGGCAGGCACACAAACATGCCATCAAGTTTCACATGTTCCTGTCAGGAAAGTAGTTATGTCCAAGAAAAAATACAGCAGATGTGTGATGTCAGCTATGGAAAATTATATATGAGTGTTTTCAGGTTCCTCTGTGGTCCTGAACAGTTAAATTTTGAAGAATCAAAATGCTTTTCAATACTAGATGTGAAGGCTCCCAGGTGAAAAAAATAGCGATATTAGCTGGTTTGGGTGTCCCCCCCCCCTTCTATTTGGATTTCATTTTTAAGCATGAAAATTCTTTCTCATGTCATTTTAGATGCATTACAGATTGTAGGTACCTTGAAGTTGAATAGGTGGCTTCCAGACTGGAAATCACAAGCTTGTGCTAAGTGCCTTTGCTCCTTTTACAGTACCTGAGGGCTAGGTGTATCTGTATGGAATCCAAATCAATTCTTAGACTTTTAAGAAGTTAGGAAAGGGGTGATCTACCCTGGCTGTGTTTTAGAGGACTTTTACATTGCATTTGATTATGCTGTTACCTTGCACTCCTCAAACCTGGAGGGTAGAGAAAGGTTTCATATGAACTTGGGCGGAATTTAGGTGCTGAGCTGCTCAAACTAGTGCTCTTCTGGGTGTTTGTATGGGTGCTGCTCTACAGTCCTGGAGAAATTTCGCAGTTAACTGTAGCTTTCTCTGGATCTTCCACTATTAGGTAGCAGTAGAGCTGAGAGTTGAGATGTGATTTTACATTTAGGTACTGAAAATCTTTACGAAATTCAACCCTTGAATTATTTTTCTTTTCCTCTTTGCCAACATACCATCACTTGCCATTTTATAATTAATTTTCTATACTCTAATGAATTAATCAGCATTCTCTATTCTTTTCTAGAGACTTAACCAAACTGAAACTTTCATCTGTAAATTTTTCTATTTCTTGTCTTTAAAACCATTACTTCAGTGAGGAATCAGTTAAATAAAATGATCACAAGGGTGGATTCATAAGAACTCACGATTCATCTTTTTAATGTGGAAAGTTAACCACTCTGACAGTAGTCTCATGCAGTTTCTGAAAGATGGCATTATTGTCCTACTCACCCCATAACTATGCAGCTCCTTTAACAAATAACTGATAGACTTAAAAAGGTTTTGAAAGACAGTGAATTATGTAGCTCTGTTCTTCTATTCATAGACTCATTAAATATGACTGAAGAAGTTAGAGACAGTGGTTTTCCTTTGCAGAAGCCATTCTGGTTGGTGCCCCTTTAATAATAATAGCGATTTGAATCCTGCAGTTTTGCTTATACATCAACATTGTTCAATTTGCTGTTTCTGAAGTGATGCCTAGCAGGTCTGAAATGTCACTGTTGACCCCTTTCTTCACCTCCGTGCTTTTTTTTTAAAGACAGCCCTCCTACTCTCAGCAGGAGAAGATGATTTTAACTGAGAATTTAAATATTGTTGTTAGGCCAGCTGCTCCTGTACTAAGTAGCTGATGAATATCAGCAGACCTTGGTAACTCACTGTCCTTTAGTTTATTATCCTGCATCAGCACCTCCTTCTTTTGACACTCATCTTGGTAATTTCTCCAGCTTTTCTTCAATATCCTTTTTTTCCACTTCGCAGTTTTCCTTTATTTCTTCTTTTGTTCCTTAGGAACACACACAATCTGAGATGATTTCTTTTCCCTCAAGTTTTCTTCCGGTAATTTAAGAATTTTTATTATTTTTGTTTCTTGTTTGCTTTTCAAATTTTTTATACCTATTTTTTATCTAGTATTTTACTTACGGAATAATTTCTTCTCTAGTTTTGAGAGGGATGGATTTCTATTTTTTACAATAAAGTACAAGGAAAATTCAGATTTGGGACTATCTGAAACCGGCTTGTGTTGGTATCATCCTTAGCCTTGTGTCATTTGAGAAATCCCATTGGCTCCAATTTTCTTTTAAAATATTTTTAATGGCACTTTTATGTGCCTTAACATTCTAAACCCAGAAATCAAATGAAAAATTGTAGTTTCTCACTATTCATGCTACATGTTAATTTAGCTCTAATCTTCCACCTCTTTCAGTGCTAGCAAGTTGCTGGACCTACACAGGGGTGAAGTTAAATGTTTTTAAATAGATGCTCCAAACTGCTCATGTAGAAAGAAGATGTCTTGTAATCCTGTAAGTACCCTTCAACTTCTTACGTCAAACTTTCTCAGTAGTCACATTAATTACATAATATATTTTAGTGACAGGATGAAATTTTATAGACTAGTAAAGAGTTTTAATGGCTCCATAAACATCAGAATGCAAAGGCATAAGAAGAGTTCATTGCACATTTTGCAAAATGCAGTCAATTTGACAGATCAATCCATAATAAACCTAAGGACCATGGCTATTTTCAGGGCAAAAGGACTTCCCAGAGAGAAAGGGACTTGAGGACAGGCTGTGCTTATTTTCTTACTGAGGGGGACAGCGATCCTGCTCCTTGGAGCCAGTGCCACCAGCTGCAGAAGGGGAGCTGCTTTTGTACTTTGTAATAAATGCATATTCTCTTCTCTGAGCTCATGCCTCTGCCATCATGCTAGGACGCTGCCTGCTGCGTTAATCCACCAATAAAGAGACCTCAGGTCAAACGATAATATGTGCCTTTACCTTCTGCCAGTACCCCCAGGACCGGCTATTAATTTTCAAGTCGTTGAATTTTCACTTAATGTACTGCAGCTCTCTGAAGCGTGGTGAGTTTCTTTGACCGTTAAAGCAGCTGTAAGCTGTATACATAAAATAATAACCAGATGATGACGTGTAAAGAAGCAGGAGAACCCAAACCAAAACACTGCCTTTCATCAGGATAACCGCTGGATGGGGGAATTATTTACATTTCTGTGCAGTTACATCTTGACTCAAAGGATGATGATGATGACGACTATAAAACGGTTTCCTCCTTACGCTGAGAATCATGCAGCGCAGGTTACTCCAGGAGTGAGTGCCCCGGAGAGACCTGCAAGTGGGGACATCTCTGGGGCCAGGGAATTAGGGTGGGCAGAGATTCAGGGGTCATCCAGCCCTGGAGCCGTGCAAAGAAACAACGCTTTATTTAAGCGCTACTCCGGCCGGGACGTTACCGCCTGTCCCCGCGGCCGGCGGAGGGGGCTGCAAAGCGCGGAACCACCGGCGCGTCTCCGCCACCGCGGTCGCTTTTCCTGCCTCAGGTTTGGTTTTGGGGGGAGAGGGGGAGTTGGCTGTTTTCCCCCGGAGATCTCCCGAGAGAGGCAGGAGGAGCGAGCAGCAGAGGGGAGAACGCAGGCGGGAGGGGAAAAAAAAAGCCCAAACCAAAAAACCTCCAAAGCGTTTTTTTGCACGTCGTAGCAAGCCCCGGCGCATTTTATAGCGCAGCACCGCGCATCGCCCGCTTTCCTCCCCCTTCCCCCCCGGGGGCGCTCCGCGGCCGCGCAGAGCCGCCTGCAGCCTCCGGGCTTGCGCGACTCCCGTTTCTTGGGTGCGCGGAGTTCCCGCGGTTGCCCTTGGGCGCCGAGCCTCCGGCACGGCTTTAGGGACCGCGCTCGGAGTGGGGGGGGGCCTTCTCCTGGGGACGGACGAGGGGCCGAAGGACAGCCCCCCCTTCCCCGCGGCTCCCCAAAATCGCGGTCGTGCCGGACGCGGGGCCGCGCAGTCCCCGCGGGTGTCCGCGCACATCCGCCGGCGCTTCTGCTCCCGGCTGCGGGTCTCCGCTTGGCAGGGCCGAGGGGCTGCCTCTCACATTGCAAGCCGCCCTCTGAGTAGCTTTAAAAGGAAAAAGATTTAAATGTATATGTATGTGTAGCTTTAAATATATATTTGGCATTTTATATGTTATGTGTATATATGTGTTATGTGTGTGTGTGTATATATATATATGTAAAATCTATTTTATTTCCCTCTTCGGAGAAAATAGCAAATCACTGCCACCCTTTCTCCCAAGCATGTTTCCCTTCTAGTAAAGGAGGCTCCACCTCTGCTAGGGATTGATTCGCCCAGCAGTTTTTAGGATAATTTATGGAGCAACCTGATGAGCCTATTGGGCGAGTTGCTCGGTCCTTGTAGAGTGGGTTCCTACCTGTTTGGGTGTTTTATTATTTTTTTTTTTCCCCTTTCCTTCCCTTCCCCTCCCCTCCCTCTGCCTGCCGGGTGCCGGGGGGGGGGGAAGCACGGTGGGATTGGCAGGGTCGCTATTCCCCAGCCTCTCCGGAGAAAACTCGGGGAAAGGGAGAGCGCCTTCACGCTCATGGATGCGTGGGGGGGACCCGCGCCCCGCTGGAGCCGCCGCCGCGGGGCCCGCCTGCTGCTGCTGCTGCTGACCGTGCGGCTGGGGAGCGGGTGAGTACGGCGGGGACCCCCGCACCGGACCCGGCCGCCCGCACCCTCCCGCCGGGGCTCGGCTACCGCCGAGCCCCGGCGGGAGGGTGCGGGCGGCCGGGGGGGAGGGGGCGAGGGGGGAAGGCGGCGTGCTACGCGCCGCGAAACTTAGAAAAAGAAAGAAAAAAAAAAAAAAAAAAGAGGTAAGGTCCCGGTGCTGCGGCGGCGGCTCCCGCGGGGGGCTGCGGGGGGAACCGGCACCGGCAAAGTAAAACTTCGGCCGCATCCCACTTGTTCGCTGAGCGAGTTGGTGAGTGCGGGCTCAGCTCGGTGCTGGGAGAAGCGCGGCGTGCCCCCCACCTCCCACCCAGGAGGGCGGCGGGGCCCCGCGGTCCGCTCCGCTCCGGTCCGGTCCGGGGCAGCCCCGCGGCCCGAGGCGGGGCGGCGGTGGGGGCTGCCGCCCGGGGCGAGGAGCTCCCCCGCAGCGCCGGCACCTCCCCGCCGCCGCGCCCACCCGTCCCCGCTCGGTCGCCGGCTGGTGCTGGGAGCGGAGGCTGGAGTTGGGCTGGCGAGCGGCTGAGGCGCTGGTGGCTCCTTTGGAAGAGGCTGGTCCGGCGGTACCGGTTGGTTTTTGACGGTGCTGCCCGCGCAGCGGGGCATCCTGCGCGGCGCCGGCTTGTGCCTCGGCAGCCCTCGGGAGGGGGATCGGGCCCCGGCGTGGGATGATGCCGGGCAGCTGCTCAAGTCCCCGAAGTTGGAAACGTGCGTTTTAAGGGGGAGTTATAAAATTGATCGGAAGGGCTCTGAAGAAACAACAGGTACTGGTACTGCTGGGCAAATGTGTTGTTAGTGCCCGGCACAACTTAACGAAAAGCAGTCTGATCCTTCAACTCCATTAATAATTCGGAGCTAATGCGAACCATTCCACAGGTTATACTCTCATAAAAATCACAAAGCAGTGCTGAAAGGGTGTTCGACTGCTGCCCGGTGTGTCTGTCTTTTTCATGATAGACCGAATCACCATTCTAAGAGGGTATACCAAATGTGTAGTATAAAGGCTGGCACCCCCCCTCCCCTGCCCCCCAAACAACTGTTAGACATTTTTTTAACTCTGTCAGACTCTAGACCCCTTCCCCATACCGAATGATGATTTATCAGTCTGTGTGAAGCGTGTTGATCTCAGCTCATCTCTCATCTTCAGAAGGCTGCTGTGTTATCCTAGTCAGAAACACCCCTGGTTATACTTTTCTTAATCTGTGTCTTTTAAAACCTTGGTATATTATGGAAATATTTTTTCAAAAGCGTCGATGGAAATTATACCAGTGCAGCTGTGCATCTTCAGAGTGTTTCTTAATGAACATATTGTACCTGAGGTATGAAAGAAATTATCAAGTGGTTTGAGAGAAAAGAATATGCATGCTAATTTATCAGTTCAAAGGCTTAGTTACAAAGGAGGAGGACTAGCTAAAAAAATGTATAAATTTTTTTTTGTTTGTCAAAGTGGGGTTGTGATTACAGGACTGGGCGTAGATTATTACATATACATCTCATTAACAGTAGCATTTATAAAAATAAGTTGATAATAAGAAGTCTTCAGTGAGAAAAAGATGTAACTTGCATTATTTTATTTTGTGTTCCAGAACATCTCAGATAAAATGGAACCTTTGGTATAAATATCCATGTATCTGAATCAACTATTTCCAAGCTTGCCTTTCATTCAGAGGCTACAAGGGAAAATTATGATTGAGAGATTTTTCTTTTTTTTTTTTTTTTTTTTTTAAGTGACTACAAATGGACATGTTTTTCAGATTGTGATTCTCTGGTATGTAGTGCATTACAACTCAGGGGTGTTTGCAGAGATCTCAGGAGCTCTGGCGCCCTTTAGCAGCCTGCCGCGAAGTGGGATGGAAATACAGTTTTTCTGCTTCTTTGGATGCCTTTCTGTAGTTTCAGCCCAAGCTTTTCCTTGAAGTTCAAAGTCAAACACAGAAGTAATGCTTTTCTCAAGAATAGACCAGGTTGCACCAATTCTGGCTGTTTTCCTAAAAACATCTTGCAGGAGCCAACCTACATTTTCAACACATACTTGTAGAAGATTGCAAATTGCATCACTTAGAGTATGCATTTATACACAAAGTACTTTGTGTTGAGTGTGAGTAAAGTTACTTCAGGCATAACAAATGGAGCTAAAGCCTAAGCAAGGACACTGGAAGTTGAGTCCAACCAAGAGTTTATCCTTTCACTGTACTGCCCCAAAAGCTGTAGTGTGACATTAGACTGAACTTCCTTCACCAAAGGGATTCATTGCAGTTGAACTCTAACCCATAAAACAGTTGTTTTTCCCCAGTTCTGTACATGCGGCACAAAGAGACAAGAATGGTCAATGCACTTGATGTAGCTTCATGAGTCAGTATTTTGAAGGACTATTTTTGTCAACCACTGACATCTCTTCTGTAGTAGAAATTAGGCTGCGAGCCTTTCTATAAGGTATGTGCAGGAAAAGATTAGTTACCCAGCAGGCACTGCGGTCCTAAATGTTCGGCAAACCCATTATTCTTGTTGAACTCAAATAAATAGATAATTCATAGGGAGAGCATAAGAGCTGACAATATAATTAATATTATTTCCTTTGTTCTAGCCATACAGGTGCAGCATAACTGTAACATTTCTTTTAATTTATACTGCTTTAAATGGTATGTGCTGGTCAGCATCCCTGACAGTATATTGTAAGCTTAACTTAATTTTGGCCATATCTTCCCTTCAGCTTTGTAACCTGATGTTCCAAAAAGCAGTTCTAAATGCTCCATTGCAATGTAACTGTCAGCAGGTGCAAATGTCAACTAATCTTTTCTTTTCCATTTCAAAATATCTCTTAGGAAAACACTTATATAATACGACCTACGTTTTCCTCTCATATAAATTCCTGGATCAGAGTTAAGCCCGTCATAACAACATGGGTTTCTTGATAATAGTGATTTACTGTTTCATTTGAACATCTGTGATGTTTATTCATTATTATCCTCACTCTTATGTGCTTTGTTCATGATGTGACAGTGAAGAACTTGTTATTTAGCAGTCCCAGTGGTTTATTTTGTTAAAATGTGGGAAACGTTTTATTTTATGGTTTATTTTATTAAAAGTTTATTAATATTTTCTTTTGTTACTATAAGTTTAATGAGACATAAATATTGAGAAATACTTGTATTCTTTGCACATAATTTTCTTACAATGGGTTTAAAGAAAACCTTCAAACTATGGCAATCCATTAAAAAAAGAAAGGCTTTCCTAGCAAATTGAAGTACAATTTAAATTACTTTTAACTTTCGGTTTGTTAAATATGCCTGATGTTAAATAAGAGCACCCTTGCTACCAATTGAAGCCTTTCTGAGCTGGATAGAAAAGGTTACAGGTAAGCACCTGTTGACCTTGGTCAACTTTTTTCTGGATCCATAAGTCTGGCCACAGAGTAAATTACAAGGGTGTCAGGGGACCTGTGGTTTTTCTTTGACGCTGTAGAGGAATTGTAATAATCTGGGTTCAATACAACACCTAGTTTCTATGGCCAGTAGGTAGGACTACTTAAATGGACTTGGCATATGCACTATTTGAAAGTGAGTTGCTTTGGTTTGTGCCATTATATATATATACACACACACACATATATATATACACACATATATATATACTAAAAAAGTCATGTATGTTGAACTCGCAGAAAAACAAAGGTGAGTATCTACCAAGATGGGTAAAGAGCCATTTTTGTAGTACCATTTATGAGAGAAGAGTACTAGGGCTTTTTTAATTACCTGCATAGCCCTTTCTTGCACTGCTTATTAAATTGAGTGTGTACTTAGGTAAAATAACAATATCATAACTTATTTGGTAAAGAGCAGCAGAGCGAAGTGATAATTATAAATGACAGTATGTAGCACACTGACAGGAACCTTTCAAAGAGTGGTGGATGACAGTGTCATTAACTTTTATTTCTTAACAATTTCTCTGAATGGTAATAATTTGTAAGGAGTAATTCAGATGCAATTGAATTAACCTGGAGATGACATGGAAGTCCCGATGTTGCATTTTTACACATGTGAACATTTTTAATAAGGCTGAAAATAAGTGTGGTGAGTTCAGTGGCCTACCAGCCCATGTAAAAACTTGCTTCTACGTATCTAAACTTAAAATGGTAAATCATGCAACAACACTGAGCTAATGGAGGTAACTGGAGAGACTAGAAAGGTCATGAGGAGTTGACGTGAACAGAACTTACTTCAAAGAAGAGGGAAATATCAGCGATATGGCAAAGATGGAAAGAAATAGTTTCCAAAATATGCTTTCACTGTTGGATGTTCAAGTCGGTAGGACCTGTTGTGATAATCCAGTCTGATATCAGAATAAACAAAACTGGAGAATCTATCCTGGCTTCTGCATCAGGTTTGCTGCTTCAATGTAACTGTTCTAAGTCCATGCATAAAGATTTGATGAGGAGGAATCCAATGAAGTATTGTACAGTACTTCTAGTCTGATGTTTCTCTGGCTTCCAGCCAGGGGATCTCCTGCCTTCTTCTGCCAGCTGAAAAAGCCTGATTTTTTTCCCAGTACCACCTGCCACAGCTGGCTCAGCCACTGGACCCTACGTCCATGTCTTTGTGGGGAGATCCAGGTTGTGGTTCATCCCTCCAGTTGTGGAGGGCAAGCTCAGGGTGCAGACCCATAGCTGCAACTGCTCTTCAGAAACAGAGTGTGGTCTACAGCCGTCTGCTCTTCAACAGGGAAACCAGATCTCCCTTGCCCTGTGTGCCCAAGTTTTGCCTTGACAAGAACTCAGAGCTCCTCAAATGAATCCTGAAAATTCTTAAAGGAATCAGCATTTTGGTCAGAAAACATCCTGCCATCTTTCTCTTTCCAGCCTAGTCTTTCATGATATGTTGTAGATCATTTGCTGAGAGAAACCTCCTCACCTCTCAGAGATAAGAAGCTGCAGTGCAGTTATATGCCAAGCAGTCGTTGCAGGATGAAGGATCTAGTCCAAAATGAAAGTTTTACACAAATGCGTTGCAATTGGAGATAGGCTACGCGGAGTGGAAATTTCCATTGAATTGGATTTATCCATGCTACAGTCATACTAACTACTGTTAGAAGTATTTCCCTGGTATATGTAGTTTAAGAGACAACTTGATAGCAGCTTACATTTTCCTCTCAGATAAGTAAACTGAGCTACTTACATTTCTTCAGAAAATGTTAAATTGTTTGTTTAACCATTTTGTAAACCCTTTCCATTTTTTCTTTGAAGAACAGACCTCAAAAATGGGTAGATTATATAAATATTAGCCTCATTAATAGCAGATACACACAAACTACTTCATACTGCTGAGATACTCTATCCCAGGATTAGCTCCAGTACTGCTCCGGTGTACCTCATGTTCTTTTTGCTTTCTTCCTTGATCCTCAAATCCTCTTCCCGTGTCACTGCATTCATCTCTGATAAGGTGTGAATGGCTGATTCTGTGTTTCTAAATTCATATGCAGTTACTTTTTTTATTTTCAGGAAGACAGACAGACATAGTGAATAGGAAAGACCTGAGGTAACATAAGATACGTCCCCTTTGGATTAAATTATTTGAGGTCTTAAATAGATTGTTAGTTCTTTCATTTAATATGGTTTTCTTCTTATTTAAGGCAGTGTACCATGAGGGATTAAGTCTTATTATTATTAATGTAATATTATGGTCCAATTTATCTTTCAGAATAAAGTTCAGCTGGATGGAATTTATATTAGGAAAAAGTTGCACTATTAAGTATTAATTTAGGTGGCTAACTCTGTCACTGTAAGTCATGACAAATTTTTTTTCTTCATTGTCTGATGCCATATTTACATGGCAGAATAAATTATGTAGATGTTTTTAAAAATGAAGTACCCTCAGTGTTTTCCCTGAGGGAGAAAGGTACTTGATCTCACCAGCATACAGCCATCGATATGTAGTGGATTGTATCAGACCTGCTGCAGGTGAGCTGTGGACGTGTACCTTAGGTTCTTGCTCTGTCAGTGAGAGCCATCCAGCTGATGATGGCCTGCAGGTTGCATCCAGAAGGGGACAACTCTGACAGCCGTAAATTTTAGTCACCATCTGACAAGAGGTGTAATACTCCTGTTGTAAAAGATATGTGTTATATTCAATATACAGTAAATTACAGTGGAGAAGACATGATTTTGCTTGCAGAGAGAGAGTGCAAACTTTTTATTACATGGTTTAGCTATTTACACTAGCCCTTATGGAATATATTCACCTCTTTGTACATTTATTCATTAATTTCATTGACCTTTGGATTAGTCCATAATTGCCTAATGACAGTTACACTAAAATTTCAGTAGAACCCATTCACTGTATTTCTCTTGGGGACATGTTGTCATTGCCTAGTTATTGTAGTTGTATGGCTTTTTCTATGATGTTAAGCCAGATTCACCTATATGCCACAATTATGGTGCACAGTTCAGTGCAAGTCTCTGGTTCTGTTGCTACTTCAGTCTATACATATTTCTTTACCTCCTGTGGGAGGAGACTGATAGCTGCTCACACGTGTACCAGAACTTGGAAGTATTTCAAATAAGCTTGTTTTTTGTGAAGACTGTAGTAGATTCCTAGTTACCTCAAGATTTTGCAGGAAATATGCAATGAGTTGTGTTAGGGCGAATGTTCACCTGAACATGTTGAAATATCGGCACCTTATGTGACTGAAAATGCCTTAAAAAGGAGAGCTCTTTTTATATATTTCTTAAGATGCTGGTGACATTTTAAAGTAGAAATCTAACAAAGTTGACTTTGCAATTTGATGAATGTTATAGTGGCTGTGTGATGGCATTTAATTAGGGTAACTGCTTCTTATTGAGGTTATGGTTCTCAGCATTCATTTATGTTAGGTTTGTTTTAAGTCTATTTTGACGCTATGGAAAGTGTTTCTTGGATCAAGGCACTTAACCCATCAACAATATATCAGTTCATTCTGAACTTGATGACAATTAACCTTTCATCAGTCAAGCGTAGATGGATATCTGCAGTCTCCTGAACGGGGTGGTGACATGTGGCACATGGATTTATTTGTGTCTGTCTTTGCGTGATGGTTCTAGCCTGAAACTCCCAGGAGATCTGATACTGCTGTGGTTAGTACACGTTTCAGATATCCAAAGAGGTGATGCCTTTTCATCACCATGTCCTTCCTTAGCAGCCTGGGGATATTTTGTCCTTTATTTAACACTATTTGTCCCTTTTCAGTTCTATCTGCTTAAGCTCTGTAATTTACTGTTGTTGTCCTTTTATCTTCTGTTCTCTGAATCTTCATTTATTCCCTGCTGTTTGGTCTGGATGAACAGTAGAATATGGCTGTTTACATTTTAATTATTTGATTGCATGATCTGGCCAAAACCCACAAAGAAGGTAAAACTTACCAGCTGAGAAAGTAAGACTTACCAATTTACATTTCTAGGTTTCATTCAAATCCATCTGAAATAAATGTCCCTAAGAATTTTAGTAGGTTGAGACTTCAGTTTCAGTCAAGGCAGTACAGATTATCCTAAGGCCTACTTTATCTGCCTGATAAATTTTATGTTTTGTTGCATGCAATGGCTGGAAGGCTTTTCTTAGAAGACATTTTGTAGAGGAAGTTGCATATATATTTGTCTAAAAATTTTACAATGACAAAATGCTCTTGATCTCTTAAGTTAAAATATAATTGGCATAAGGGCCCCTACTAATTTTTCAGCTAGCATTAGAAATGTTTGTACTAGAAAAAAAGGAAGGACCTACTTGCTGAAGATAATGGGTACTTTCAAGTACTTTCCTAGGCAAAGAACAGCTTTAAGATATTGTAGTAATGATTTTCTCAGAACAGAGGAAGAAGTGTACTTACACTGCGAGTGGGGGTGTTACGATCAGTAAGTTACCCAGTTTTTGTAAGCCAAAACAAAACACAGAACAGATTCTGAAAGTCTGTAATCAGAAAGTGGAATAATTGATGTGCGGAAGGAGAAGTGACCTTGCTTGTCTGGGGTGGAACAAGAACTGCTCAGAGCATCAGGAATGACGCTATCAGCATAGCCTTTCCTGGAGATAATTTTTTTTTTCCTGTGTTGAAAGATTGTTTTTACCAAATTCATATGTTTGGGGGCAGGGCTGCTGTTCAGAGGGAGCTGGAGAGGCTGGGAGAATGGGTTGACAGGAGCATTATAAAATTCATCAAGGATGAGTGCTAAGTCCTGCACCTGCGTGGGAGGCACCCCTCAGCAGGACAGGCTGGGGACTGGGGGGCTGAGAAGCAGCTCTGCCAAAAAGGACCTGGAGTTCCTGGGGGACAGCATGGCGCCTTGGCCGCAGAGAGGGCCAGCAGCCTCCTGGGCTGCTCAGGAGGTGGGGGAAGTGGTTGTCTCCCTCTGCTCAGCACTTGTGAAACCGCGTCTGGATACTGCATCCCGTTTCGGGTTTAAACTGGAGGAAGCTCAGCAGAGGGATACCAGCCTGGTCGGGCAGGAGCACTTGCCCTGTGAGGAGGGGGCTGTTCAGCCTGGAGAAGAGATGGGTTTGGGGGGACCCAACAGCAGCCCCCCAGAACTTACAGGGAGGTGATCGAGAAGACAGAGGTAGGCTCTTCACAGTGGTGCATGGTAAGAGGATGAGCAACAATGGCAATGAATTGCAACAGGGGAAATCCCAACTAGGTATAAAGAAAAAAATTCACCGTGAGGATAATTAAACAGTGGAACTAGCTGTCCAGTGAGGTTGTGGGATCTCTGTCCATTGAATTTTCAAGGACCCGACCGGGCAAAGTTCTAAGCATCATGGTCTGAATTCAGTATTTGCCCTTCTTTGAGTAGAAGTCAACTTCCAAAGATCCCTTCTAAATGACATGATTCTGTGGAAAATTGCAGGAATCGGCTTGGAGGTTTTTTTTGTTGGTTTGTTTTTTGTTTTTTGTTTAGTATAGTTTGCTATCTTGTGCAAGGTTCTTGCTCTCTATTGTGTAGCGTAAAAGGGAGGGATGCAGAAACAAGTAGTTGTCTCCCTGAGGTCTACAAAACGGAAGACTATTTTTGTGACTGCATATGGAAGTAAAGAGCTATTTTTACTAAGATGGTAAAAGTGAGATTGCTATACTAATCAAGCTGAATATGTTTGAGAATCCAGCAGCTCTGAATTGGCACAGAGAATTACCTGTACTTGGATAGATAGATGTGAGGAAAATTTTCAATTGATTTCTGGACTGCAACTTGGTAAAAGTAGAGGTGGCAGTTATACTGGTCTGAGCATATCAATATTTGGATGACCTTTAAGGTGAGGAATTTAACTCTGTATTGTATGAGAAGACTGACTGATAAAGAATATCTGTGATGCTTTGAGTCCAGATGATAATTTTTTTGAGATCTTTAAAAGCCATTTGAATTAATAACAAATTTGACCAGTGTCATTTCAACTAGTATGTAGCATTATCTGAGAAGTGATTTGGAGGAGAGCAATTTATGTGGATCTCAGAACAAAATTGTTCTTCTGGAACGCATCTTTAATAATACCTGTTGTTCTTAATGTTAAAAATTCACATTTCTATAAATGTTCTTTACAGTCAGATTGTGGCTTTATTAAGTGTTCAGAGTTAAGTCTGGTTGTATTGTTCAGTAATTTCTGTTTGGATTATTTTTTGTTCTATTCGTATCACAGAGATGTTGAAGATCATTTTATAGAAATGTGATAATGCTTTTAAGTGAAGGTCTTGCTGGGACTAAAATTAATTGTACTGAAGTTAGTGTGTGTGGGAGAAAATGTTTCATGTCTTTCAGAGATGTACTTCAAAGCTGTAATGACTCAAAAGAGCTTGATCATCTGATGCTTGTGATATGTATTAAGATATCACAAGTTTGATAGTCTAAACACTCAAATATGTAGGCAACACTTTTCATTACAGGGAATGAACAGCAGAGGTACCTACTTTTATTCTGGTAGTGCTATGATTGTTCTTTTTTTTTTTTTTTTTTCCCAAACAAAGCTTTACTCATTTAGTATGAAGTGAACTTCTTTATGTAGCTTATCCTAAAAATCTAATGTTTATTTCTGTATAATAATTTCTAATATTTTTTTCCCCACACTTTTCCATGATAATTTTACTGCTGACTTAAGGTCCATCCCCTCAATAAAAACTCAGGAAGGAGAAGGGAAGGAAGAAACAGGGCAGGAAATTATAAATAGCCAGGCAAATATGAGATTAGAGAAGGCGAAGAGCACAAGATAGTATGTGTATCCAGAAGAAGAATCAACTTAACAGTATGTGGTAGGTATACCGGAAAAAAGATGTAGGGAATAAGTAAAACGTACTTCAGTGGGAGAGATAAATACATTTTGACACACAAAAGAATATGCCAAAGTCTGACAAGGCAGAAGGAGTGGGAAATAGATTGACAAAAGCTTCTGAAATGGAATGGATGGAGGGAAGAGAAAAGAGATTTTTGTCAAGAGAGTGTCTAAACCAGTTTAGGAAGGTTGAAGATGAAGGAATACAACATCAGTGACTTTATATCCCACAGGATTAACAAGAGCAAGTAAGGCTTTCTGTAGACGTATTTTCAGTAGCTGCATTTCTTTGCTTGCAGTTATGCTTATTTTCCCAGAAATTTTCTGTGATGAATAAAGCATATCAGTGAAGAAGCTGATGATGAAATGCAAAAGAGAGTTCATTTCTGCAGAAATGTGATAGAACTGATGAGTATGAAGCTGTTTCATACTCATCTTGAGAGATGTTTAAGCCATCCACTACTGACAGCTAGCAGTGGAAGTAAGCTTTTAAGAAAATCTTTTGAAGAAAAATGTAATTGTGTCCTATTCTAGCAGTCATGACTATGTGGTTCTGCTGCTATTGCTGCTACTGAAAAGAAGTAATATTTGTGTATGTGTAGGAGTCCTAATCCTTTTTCAGCTTCTGAAGGATACTACAAGTCTGTCTGAGGCCCTTGTTTTATCTTAGGAAGATCCAACAAAATATGTAAATATGTATTTTAAATTGCTGACATAAGAGTAATTACTCATTCCTACCATGTTGAAGTTGCATTTTACTCTCTCTGTCAGGAAGTTTCTTCTGTCTCAGGCACTGCTTAAACTTACCATCCTTGTTCAGTTTTTTATCTATACCTGATCCTATGCCGTGGTCATTCATGTGACACATGCCTAAGTGCTTGCTTTTTTAGCTTCTGAATTAGAATCACCGCCAGCCTCTGTAAAAATGTCTGACTCTGGATGTTGAGGTGTCAGTGACCATGTTTTGTTTTTCAGCCATGTTTTAGGTCTTTTTTCATGTGTGGAATTTGGCTAGGTCAGATGCCCTCTGAACTCTCATTGATGGGGCCATGAAATATACTTCTTTACTACATACAAGTATATCATGTTTGGTGTTCTGGAGTAAGGTGGTGTCTGATTAGATGTCTGATTGGTTGGAAACCTCCCCCGGAAACCTTGTCTGTCTTGACTGACTTCTTATGAAGCATTATCTGGTTAAATGCAGTATTTTTACAAACTTCTGAAGCTGTATTGTTGCTAAGAAAGTAATCTCCCATGTTTACAATTTGGAAACATTACCATTTTGTCTAAAAGTAAAGAGATATAGTTGTTTGTGGTTTTTTTAAAGTACTGGAAAATAAAGGTTAATTTGTATTATACTTAGACAAAGGACATAAATGTAATATGCTGGGAAGAACAGCCAGTGAATAACATCTGTCTTAAGGCATGTTTCGTGATTTACCTAAGTGTCACTGTGCCCTACCCCTGTATTGGTAAAACTCCTGAAGCAACTGCTTTTGGCTGCTGTTGGAGAAGATCCTCAGCTAAATGAACTAACAAACACAACTAGTCTTATTGTTTTCATTTGCATGTGTAAGGCAAAAAGAAAAATGGTATGTTCAGCACAGAAATTATCTGAAACACTGACTTTCGTTCTTATTTATTTATTAAATGATCATCAGAGTATGCCTTGTATGGAAGGATCATTTTATCTCCAGATAGACAAAGCCACTGCGCAGGGTTGTTTAAAACCTCATGGCCACTGAGGGCTTGAGTTGCTTGCACATAGGCATGAAGTGTCAGTGGAGATAACTAAGGTTCCCTGCCCATTCTCTACTGCTTCTCCAGAAGTCTACAGGTTCCCCATAAATCAACCCCGCTTGGAGGACTGGGCACCCTCGGGTGTCTTGGGTGGGAATAGGAGCCTGGGAATGGACAGCTAAATTGATGCTTAGCTGTGTTTAAATACTCCCACCTATGCTGTACGTGTACTTCCATGTGTAATACTTTGATATGCATGATGCAAATAGCAGTAGGAACACTCTCACTATATCAGTTTTTTTCCAGTTCATTACATAAAGTGACAGATATTAATTGCAACTTAAAACTCATCTGATTGGTTTTTCTCATATTTAAAAGAGAACAAAGACCTATAGTATTAATGTCTGAAGATGAGCATGTTGCCTGATGTTGAAAAGACTTATTTAGTCATTAGTCACTTGTGCTCAGGGATTTATTAGTCATGGTAATGTCTCCAATTAGTTGAAGGTCAGAGAGCATAATTAGGGCACTTTTTGCCTAATTACTGTTAACTATATACATGCAGTTTACGGTTGAGTTTATGAGGCTACCTGAAGTGTTATAACAACAAGCACGTTAAGAAGTGAGGTCTCTTTCTTATTTATATAATCATTAAAATCAAGATTAACACCTGCAGTAATAGATGTAAAATACCATCTTGCCATGGAACAGAAATGTTTTAATGTCTGATGTCATATTTTTGTTCTAAATCATCGTCTCTCCAGACATTCTGAAAAAGATGAGCTGAGTGAACTTTGTTGGAAAAAAATATATTTTACAGTAAATGGAGAGGACCAAGTATTATGTTCTGTGTATAGCAAAATAACCTTTAGATGAACTCGGAAAGGAAAAGAATTCCTCTTTAATTAAGTTTGCCTTTCTACCTGGGCTTGTGAGATAGAGGGGAAAGTGCTACCATTGAAGTGAGGGTGGAGTTAATTGACATTAATCTTCATGTGTTTCTTAGATTTATTTTAACTGCAGAGAAGTAAAAAGGTGTTCAGCCCAAGTTAACTGTTACTAAATATTTGAACGGCATACCTGAAATTTACATTTTATTTTCTGGTTTGGAATGAAGTTTGCTGTCTTCTGTCTTTCCTTCTACCCCATTCCAAACCCTGGAGAAAAAGTTGTACTTTGCAATGTGAGACACACACAAACTTGTGTAAAAGGTCAACAGTTTTGACCGATCTTGTTTTCCAAAGTGAATGTTTCTTTAAAGAACATGGTCTAGCAGCCTCGGTTGGATCCTGGTAACACCATCTCAACTGATCCTGCTGACTGTGTAAATCTGAAGGGATTTCTACCTTTGAAACAGAGTAGTTCAAATCTATTTAGTATGACAAAGATCAGTAATTCAGATTCCTAGAAATGAATATGTACACACTGTCTGTCCTGTTGCCTTTGTGTGTCTAGGTGCTCTTTTGGAAGAGTTTTATGCAACTCCCCCAAACTGTCTGGATTGAGAATTCAAGTTGGCAGGTGTTGTATGCTCTGCTTCACTGGAGGGCATACAGAAGACTTTCTATATATTCTGGTCACTTCGTTTTTCCAGCCAGCATCATTCCTTTCATATCTCAGTCCTGTGGCTGTGCGTCAGTGGCTACAATTTAGGAATCAAAAGTGTAGAACTGGGTACCATCAGCACTCGGCATACTGCAGAGACATTATAGTCTTTATTGCATGCTCAGTGGTCTTGGGCACATTTTAAAGAAGAGTTAAAAAGGTGGTATTCTGGTAGCAAGATGGGTTAATCACAGTCAGTCATCTCTGAAAAGGCCAGTAAGATAGGAATAGAAAGAGTAAGAATAGCTCCTTTCACTGTGTAGAACAGTGATAGTCCAGTTCCTCCACATTTGGTTATATTAATTTCTGATTCGTGTTGGTTCCTTTGCTGGTTTAGCTAATGGATTAGTGAGCCACAAGCTCTTGTTAACCTGGTGTATTGGTATGGAAGTCTAGTGTATTTCTTTGCTACAAGTTGGCACTTTTTTTCTAGATAATTCTAGATAATTTTTCTTTTTTTGGGGGGACAATGACATGGCATGATATTTTCTAGATAAATCCAGATAGTTCCATGTAAATAGTAGGAAATGCTCATTTTAAGCCAAGATTCTTGTCAGACACAAAGTAAAGAAATGTTACCTCTAATAAAAGTGCCTCCTTAAATGGATTTACTTAGTAGTGGCTGGAAAAGCTGTCAGATGTTGGGATGCAATTTTTCCCTCTCCCCCTGGAATTGCATTATTAATAGCTTTCTGTAAGCTGTCAGTGTCCTCATCTGTATACCTATTTCTAGTTCAGAGTTTTAAAATTGGAGGAGGACCAGAGGTCCTCCAATCAAGCAAGACAGAAAGTGAAAATCTGAAATGTATTTGTATTTTTATTTCTTGTTAACTTCAAGTTTATTTAAATACAGTAAATAGCCAAAAAGAGAGAAGTGAAGAGCAGGTGGCTCAGAGACTTGTGCAGTCTCCATCCTTGGAGGTCTGCAAGACCCAATGTGATCAACCCCTGAGCAACCTACTGTGACCTCAGAGCTGGCCCTGCTTTGAGCAGGAACCTGGACTAGAGACCTCCCATGATCCCTTCCCACCTGTGTTGTCCCATGAATCTCTAAATAAGATTAAATGCTCTTCAAAATGTCAAGACATTTGAGTGAGTGCGAGGTATCATGGTTGTAACTACTCTTGGGTTTAGGTGGGAATGGTATGACCTTTTGTACTTTTCATCTGGCTAAATCTATGCTGTTCTTAATAGCAATGAGGAAAGAACATTAAAGCAGGCCAAAATTGTGTCACCATCACTTTAAATTCTCTGCAAATAATTGGGCTGATCCTGACAGTCAGGTGCCCTGGTCTATACAGAGCTCTGGTAGTTTCAATGTACTTTTTCCTGTTTGTGGGTTGGAGGACAAAAAGAGGAAGAAGAAAAGGTCAGTTTTGTAGTGGGCTTGTCTCTTACCTTAGAGAGCTGCTTATAAATTAAGTTTTACTCCTCATCATCTTAATGCCCCTGGGGAAAGGCTGGGATTGCCTCTGCACTCTTAGCAACCGTAAGCTAATTTATATAGTAATTAGATGACATAAAGTGCAAGCAGACCAAAAATATGTATGTAAAAAAAAAGCTGCCTGGTAACGAAACATGAAAGAGATGGCAATAGGTAGCTTTGAGGGAAAAAGAGTGTACATTTACAAAACTTAGCTTCCTACTTCTTTTAGTGCTCCCATTAGTGGGATCCTGCTAATGGGAAATGTTAAATATTTAATATCTGACATTTCTATAATGTCTATGTAGTGCAGTAAAGATTAAGCATTTTATGGTGCATTTCAATTTAAAAGAATGAAAGCACTTTTCAGACTGTTACGGTGGAAGTTGTCAGTGAACCTTGTATTTAGATTGCATATTACTTTCAGCTATAATAGACTCTTGTGACTTGTTTGCAGCAAGCTAGGGATGAAAGTCCTGATATCTGAGCAGTGCCTTGTGTTCATCCTCTGGGAAACTACTGAGCTGTGTCAAGCTCTCTGTTGCACCTCCCAGATTAAGCAGGCATGCCAAACCCACTGAGCAGTTTCCACAGCCACGATAGTCTTGATTTTCAGTGAGACTTGCTAGTGGTATCTGAGAGGTGATGCAAGGTCTTACGAATACGGACTGTTTTGGTGCATTCCCACAAAGGAATGCAATAAGCGCCAGGTGTGCCTACTCCATCTCTGTCCTTTCCTGACTTTTTCTGTCCTTTCCCCCTGAAGGTGTAGTGTGGTCTCCATGTGGAACATGCTGGTGGTCTTCATTCCTGTAGGAAATTTACTGAAAAATTCCACCCTTAGTTTTGGGGGCAGCGTATGTTTGTGTAGTTTAGAAGCCCTTAAATCCGTTTCTAATAATATGGCAGTAATATTTTCAGGTTTGGTGTACAATACAAGTTGGTACGAGGACAGTAATTTAATTCCTTTCTTTTACTGGAATATCCTTGCTTATGTTAACATCGGAACTGATTTATATGGATTGCATAGGTTCTGTAATAACTGCTAGCCAGTGTCCGTTTGTGAAGATACATTGTGTGACTGTCAGAGTTACTGCTGTCAGTCTGATGCACTTTGCTTGACTTGAAGCCCATAGCGGTTCCCTGAAATAAGCTGGATGAGTAATACAGATTGCAAGCTTTAGCACTGGAGGAATACTTAAGTCCACACTCATTTGATTCAAATGGAAAGAAAACTACTTCCAGGCATTCTTTGACCTTTTGGTGATATCTGAGTGAATCTGCAGATGCAACCAAGGTATTGCGATTTTTTTCTAACGACTTAGTGATTAACTATATATTTCTGCTTATCTAATTAAAAGATAGGCAATAAATGAATGTGTGTTTCCTTGGTACATTTGTTGCATCTTGATAAAATAGGTAGCTAAAAAATGATCTTCTTAACTGAAAGGAATGGTACAGCATTTTAACTATACCATGCATACATGCAGATACATAATTGACATATGACTGCAGCTTCTGTGAATGTTTAGTCATAGCACACGGATGTGATGTTTGTTTGCTTTCTTAAAATTTGAATGGAGTTGAATAAGTATACAAGTCTTATTTTTTATATCATAGCTAGAACAGAGGCTACTATGAAGGAGATTCTATTAATGTTCTTGACACCAAGATGTATCTATTATCATGATTAAGCATCTCTTAGAAATATTAGTACCATGACTTGAAAATTAAATACATGGGGGAAAAGCCTGGGAATTACATTTTGTGTTTTAAAACAGGAAAAGGCTGGCAGTAAGAAGGTGCCTACTGCTGCTTTTATGGGTTTGACTCATGGCTTGAGTTTTTCTGTATGGGTGATGTGTTAATGCCTCTCTTGACATGTTTATTAGCTTACGCTCTCTACTGCCATAAACCAAAATGTTGGTGTTTTAAATAAGGGCCTGCCTCTTTCTGTTGGCACCAGAACACATTGGATTTTTATAAAGTACTCTAAATAGTGTTCAATATTTTATCAGTTTCTTCTTCACCTCTTGTGTATTTAGTTTCACTGTTTGTTTTATTTTTCCTAACCTAGTTTTTTTTTATTCACACACCATAGAGCTGATAAAGCAGATGATGAGGATGATGAAGATCTAACGGTGAATAAAACATGGGTCCTTGCACCAAAGATTCATGGTGGGGATGTAACTCACATACTGGACTCCTTACTTCAAGGATATGACAATAAGCTTCGGCCAGATATTGGGGGTAAGCCCATAAAATAATTCAGTGTATAGAAGATATGAAACAGAGATGGCATGTGTGTTGTCAAAGATGGCAAAAATCTGCTTAATGCAATTTTTAAAATTTAATTTAGCAAGCTAAATGTAACAGCAATAAAATGCAATGGTTTTCTGGAACTGGTAAAAATAATGTTCTATGCAAGAGTAGATTTTTAATGTTCTGTTTGCATTCTCTCTTTCTTATGTAAAGTATTGCTTTTTGGGGACATCTATAATTTTTGGGGCAATCTATAATAAATCATTAAAAGGCAATTACAGTTTGCTTTGCTTAACTAGGATCTTCTGACAGAAAAAATTGTAGATATAAACCAGCCATGGTTATTTAAAAAATTGTTCTTGAGTCTGTAGGAGTTTATTAAAGAATTATTCCTTGATAGTGTTACTCTTATGGTAGAAAATGCATTTTAAATGTGTATTTTGAGCAAATTTAACTCAACCCAATTCCCTTCTTCCCTCAGTTCAGGTTTTTAAAAGCTTCATAAGAATCTAAAAATATAATTTAGGACTATATCTTTTCTAGAGGAATATAGGAAGGAAGACTGCATTACTATGGATCAAACTTTGCAGCTAATAGGAAGGCAATTTTGTCTTTCAATAGTCAAAGCATCAATTTGCATATAACTATTAAGTGTAAATATTTGGAAGAATCTTGTGTTGAAAACATGGAATACATGAAACCTTGCCAGCTCTTGTCTGCCACATGCGTGCTGGATCAAACTAAGAATTTATTTTCCCTGAGGTTATTTTCTCTGAACTGTGAAGGGAGAGGTGGAGGACATAATTGTTTGTTAAATACTTGGCATTCCCTATCAAAGGAATGCCATGTAAGTCTGTAAGCTGCTTATACCATAAACAATACAACAATCTAGACTTGTTTCATTTATGTAGGAGAACAGAGAGATGCAATCTCAAACAAAGTATTTTCTTTTGAAAGCTTCTGACAAATTGTTTTCTTCCCCAAATTTCTTAGTTCTGTTTTATTGTTGACTGTTACCCTGAAGATGTTGAATGGCA
This sequence comes from Buteo buteo, assembly GCF_964188355.1. Lineage (NCBI taxonomy): Eukaryota > Metazoa > Chordata > Aves > Accipitriformes > Accipitridae > Buteo > Buteo buteo. The sequence continues at coordinate 28,622,507 of NC_134171.1, read as the reverse complement.
ATTTTTCTCTCACTATCATAATATAATCACATGTGAATCTCATGAAGTTTGTTGTAAGTCTTTGCCTTCACGTTCATTTAATTGAATTCCTGCAAACATTTAGACAACAAGAAAGGTCTTCCAGCATATTTTTTCCTTAAATTCTCAATGTGTGACAGATGTATAGCATTACTTTTTTTTCCCCCAACTGCTTGATGCAACATACAGCAAAGGGATTATGAGGGAATAAACTGTCTCCACTAGGATTCCTTCTAATGATTAACTGGTAGATGGGGATGAAAGAAAAGAGAATTCTGTTTCTCTTCTCTCCCCATAAAACTTAGAAATAAATGGAGAGAAAACAAGGGAAGAGGAGTTTATTCTGACATGTCAGATGGATTTAGATGGGCATGGAAGAATATTGGTGTAATCCTTACCTTCATTTTTCTGGTTATGTACTGATCCTTGATAGGGCAAGAACTCTGACTTTTTGTGAGTAACTCAATGTACAACTTTTTGGATTCCAAATATCAGTTCCTGAAAGAGGATACTTGGTTCTACCTTCTCTCACATAAATGCTCCCTTTCTTTTTCTTCTTCACTTCTTGATGCAATACTTCTGTACCAATCTGACCTTTGCTACCTGGGACCTGCCTCCATCCAATACATTAAAACATAATGTTCATGAACAATCAGCCAGAGTAATGAGAACAGGAGACATTTGGGATTATTCACTTTGTTGCTAGGAGAGCAAATGTTAAGACTGACTCTCTTCTGGGTGGAGGGGAAGTTGCAGACTTCTGCCACAAGGCAGAAATTTTGGACAACATAAGGTAAAATTTCCAACGTTGGGTGAAGGCATCGCATTCTGTCCAGCTGCTTGGCAACTGCAGCAGATATGTAACAAATAGAAAAACAAAATCAGACTATAGTGCATTCATTTTAGTCTGCTTCAATTATGTGGATAAAATCTGGTTTCAGATTCCACATCTTCAGAGTATATGTCAGTACTTGTACAACAAGGTTATTGAACTGGAATTCTAATTATCTTTCAAAGCAATAATATCCCACAGAACATTTTTACTATTGAATTACGAGGCTCAGTTACAATAGCAACATTTTTTGTTTTGAACCTGGCCTTTTTAGGTTTGAATACCAGAGCAGATTTTTGTTTTCTTCCTGATGTTGACACAGAATTTCAGCATTTCAGAGTGAGATAAGGGGTTTCATTGTTAAACATGCAGTTAGTTGAGGGAGATGATAAAGGAGACCCAAATGAAAATTGAAACATCAGAGGCGATACTGAAATTTAATAGGAGAATACCACACTGTCATTTTCTTTTTGTCTGATTCAAATATCCACAAGTTGTAGTGATTTCTTGACTGCTACCCTTTGCTATGTTTATTAATCTTACTAGCCTTTAACTCAATTTATGTAATATACTTTGAGGTGTTTGGAGCATAAAGGAACTAGTATTAAAGTATCTTCTGCTCAGTATGAAGTAATAGTAGCTACCAGATGAAGTCTCTTATCTGTAATATAAATCCCTTTAATTACAGATACAACCTTGGAGTGTTGATATAGTAATAAAGCAGTATTATTCTCAATGTAATGTTACCTTTTGGCTACTTGATTTTATAACCACACTATTTTAGCTTCAGTCCCGCATCAAATCAGCTGTTATTTTTCAACTTTCCTTTTTAAAGGAAAGAATTTTGGCTGCATACTGTTCCATCTCTCACACCTTAGGGACACCAATATATTAATATTAGCCTATCAATGTACAGCACATTTTTTCCAGTTATGTCTCATGTCCAGTGTTGTGTATTATATTGGTGAAACACAACTGATCAATCTGAAAGTTTAATTAAAAATAGGGAATAATCATCACGTATCTACAACTCTAATGGAGTGTTTTCAACCAACAGTTTGAGGAAAGTCATCACTGATAGAATTTTTAAGAATAGTGAGCGTGATTGCTCATGGACATAGAGAAATTGGGTACCTAGAGAAATCTGGATAGTTATAATTGCCCTATAAGCAGGGCATGGGTAAGTAATTGCGTCTCAGTGCACTAATGTGAAAAGCCATGTACTCAGGGATATAAAGGATATATGAACAAAAAGTGGGCTTTCAAGAGACTAATAGAAGCAGTAATTCTGAAAAGATAAGGATATTAGGGGGATATTCTGTTGAACAGGTACTCTTAGTGTAGCATTGATGAAAGGATGATATAGGCAGGAAAGTAATAAGCCCAAATAAGCAGGAAAATATCAAGTAAAGGTAGAGCGCTATGTATTCTGAGATGAAGAATATTTTGCAAGAATTGAAGGAAATTGAAATACAAGAGCAAGATGTAGAAGAGCATATGCAGTGACTGTTAAAGGTACTGGATGTGTGCACTGCATAGAAAATGATGGAAATAATAAAAGTGGTGGGGTAGGAGTATTTGCTACAGATGGGTTTCTTTTAAATGAAAAGGTAAAAGAAGTGTAGAGAACGGGGCTCTGCTTTCATCAAAATCACTTTGAAAAAATTCTTCAGAGATGGAGCTGGAAGCCTGCTGTAGACACTTGAGGATGAATTTTCAATATAGATAGCCATATAAGTAATACTCTTAGATAACTGGTAAGGAGAATTGTATTATTCCATTAAAAACTATTACAAATTGAAAGCCTCTGTTATTTCTGAATGTAGTAGTTGCCTAATTTATTTGCTGAATAACTGCTTTATCACCAAGAAGAGATGCTTCTTTAGGCAATTAATGAGGAGTTATAGAAAACATGCTCAAAGAAAATAAGCCTGGATGAAATTATCAAAAGTGGTCTTAGTTTAAATTAAATAGTATGATAAGTAATAATTAAAAAAGGTGATATATCTTAGACCTTCATTCCAAAATGGGGAATTGTGGTAAAGTATGGGAACTAGTTAGTGAATTTAGGTGGACTAACACACTATTGGGTAATACTGAGGATTGGAGTAATGAAAATGGAGCAATATTAAGCAATAAAAAGTAAAAAGTGCAATGTTCTGCCCTTTTACAATAATGATAATAATTTCTGTCAGGAGATGGGCATTTATAAACTGAGAATAACTGATAAGGAGAGCTCTTCAGTGTAGCAGGCAGAGATATTTCAAATATCAAAAGCTGAAAATTGGGCCTGGATAAATACAGACTAAAAAAGAGGCACTTTTGATAGTCAGAGCAATTACTAAAATAATTTTTCAATGACTGAGGTAGATTTTTATCACTATGATTTTTCTAATGGAGAGTAAACAATTTGCAAAATACAGATTTTGAACTCAAACTGCGTTTCAGAATATTCTTGTGTATTGTGTTTGCGTGGCAAGGTTTTGGTAGTGGGAGAGCTACAGGGGTGGCTTCTGTGAGAAGGTGCTAGAAGCTTCCCCCGTGTCTGACAGAGTCAATGCCAGCCGGCTCCAAGACGCCCGCCGCTGGCCAAGGCCGAGCCCGTTAACAGTGGTGGTAGTGCCTCTGGGATAACAGATTTAAGAAAGGGGAAAAGTTGCTGCTCAACAGCAACTGCATCCAGAGAGAGGAGTGAGAATATGTGAAACAACCCTGCAGACCCCAAGGTCAGTGAAGAAGGAGGGGGAGGAGATGCTCCAGGCGCTGGAGAAGAGATTCCCCTGCAGCCCGTGGGGAAGACCCTGGTGAGGCAGGCTGTCCCCCTGCAGCCCAGGGAGGTCCACGGTGGAGCAGATATCCACCTGCAGCCCATGAAGGACCCCACGCCAGAGCAGGTGGATGCCTGAAGGAGGCTGTGACCCCGTGGGAAGCCCGTGCTGGATCAGGCTCCTGGCAGGACCTGTGGCCCCACGGAGAGAAGAGCCCACGCTGGAGCAGGTTTTCTGGCAGGACTTGTGGCCCCATGGGGGACCCACGCTGGAGCAGTCTGTGACTGAAGGACTGCACCCCGTGGAAGGGACCCATGCTGGAGCAGTTCGTGAAGAACGGTAGCCTGTGGGAAGGACCCACATTGGAGAATTTCATGGAGGACTGTCTCTCATGGGACGGACCCCACGCTGGAGCAGGGGAAGAGTGTGAGGAGTCCTGCCCCTGAGGAGGAAGGAGCTGCAGAGACAACGTGTGATGAACTGACCCCAACCCCCATTCCCCATCCCCCTGTGCTGCTGGGGGGAGGAGGTAGAGAAAATTCAGGAGCGAAGCTGTGCCCAGGAAAAAGGGAGGGGTAGGGGAAGGTGTTTTTAAGATTGGGTTTATATTTGTCATTATCCTACTCTGATTTGATTGGTAGTAAATTAAATTAATTTTTTTCCCCAAGTTGAGTCTCTTTTGCCTGTGACGGTAATTGGTTGAGTGATCTCTCCCTGTCCTTATCTTGACCCATGAGCCCGTTGTTATATTATCTCTGCCCTGTCCAGCTGAGGAGGGGAGTGATAGAGTGGCTTTGATGGGCACCTGGCATCCAGCCAGCCAAGGTCAAGCTACCACAGCCCAGGGGTTATGCAGCATCATCACTTACTAGAAAGGTAGTGGTCCCTGCCTGCTGAGAGTGACTTCTTTCCATGTCTTGTTGCTTGTCAGGAAGTTCATTCTTGCTCTTGAATTTCAGGCATAATTGTTGCTTATTTACTATATTTATTGCTTGGGACAAGCCTGTCCTTATCTATGTGCTTGTGTTAGATGATGTTCAATCTCAGTCAAATCTTTTAAACCAGAAGAAAAGTTTAATCTAGTGAAGAAAAGTTGTCAAAGCAGGACATCAGAAAGTGTGAGTAGATGTCTCTAGACCGGGCTTAGCAAACAGGTTCCCTGGGTGCTTCAGCTACATTAGGAGCTGATGAACTACCCCTTGGGGGCAGCTGCCCTTTGCTGCTCTTTTCTCTCTCTCTTTCTCTTGAGTATGCAGTCTGCTGTCCTCTCACCTTCTTACTTTACTGTAACCTGGCTCATATTGTCTTCCAGTGTAAATATTTAAAGCATACAAGTCCTTTCTCCCCTTCCTTAGAAGCTTCCTTAAGTTTACATTGTTTTGCACTTCACGCAGGATGTGTTAAATAGCCCTTTTCCTACTCATAGTGTTTTCAAGGCTGATACCAAATTTTTGAAGTAAAATAAGAAGCATTCACAGAAAAGTCTTCTCAAACCATCTTTCACTGTTAGCTCTTTCTGGAGAGTAAATGAACAGTAGTAATTATATGGATGTCAAATTAGGGTCAAGAATGTATTTTCCTCCAGCATTTGTCATTTCCATGGACTCATATCACTTCTAGATCAAGAACACGAGAAGAACGAATTCTTTTTTCTAATTCACAGAAGTATTTTGTTCTGTACCATACAGAAGAACTAAGGTAACAAAACAGCTTCTTCCAGACTTCTTGAATTGGATCTCTTTCTCTGGATCATTTGGGTCAATTAAAATAATTTCAACAGAGGCAGATTATCAGACTCTTCACTGGTTCTTAATAGCTCTAATAATCTTACTCAGAACAGTATGGAAAAGGCAAATTGAACTCCGTGGCACATTACAGGAGAGCCCTTGTGGCAGATCAAGTACTGCTTGCTGCAAGCTGGAATTTCATAAAATTGACACAGCCCCCATTAAAAACTGGCTTGCTGACAGATCTCAAAATTTAGTTGTTAATAAGGAAATTTCCATGGCTCACTGTCTATAGTAGGGGTCTCATAGGAAAGTCTTGGTCAAGAACAATGATATTTTGAATGATTTCAGCAATGAATTTTTGTAGCAAAGTTGGCAGATGACACAAAGACTGTTGGAAAGGGAGAGGCTGTATCTGCAGAGTAATCAGCTCCTTCAGTAAAACCGGAGATACAGAAATTGAGAGGGGGAAAAAAAGGAAGTGAGGGGAAGGAAGCCTGTGGGTCATATTTCAAGGTGAGAGATTCTGCATAGTAAAGCAGTGATTTATGGGAAAACTTAGATATTTTGTGTAGTATAAGCTATGTATCCCCTGAGCATTGTCCTGAGGTAAGTCCCCTCTTGAAAAGGAATACAACAAGTAGAAATTTCAAAATGTTCAAGCAGCACTGACAGCACTGTTACAAAAATTTCCAGTTCCAGTGCCCACATTTCAAGATGGATCTGGAAACAATGGAGCAAGTTTAGAAGTTAAAGCTGAACTGATTATCTGTAGGTTGCATTTACAGTATGTGGTGTGAACTGTTCAGCATACTGAATGCAAGTTTCAGAGGTGACCTTAATCACTGAGTGTAGGTACTTGTGTCTGAAGAAGAGGTTTGATATGTGGCTAGGCAGTGCTGAAAGTTGGAGTCAAAGACTTGAACCTCAGAACAAAACAAGATTTTGTAACACTAAGGAGAATTAAACATTTCCTACTAATATGGGGAAAAATAGTGTATTCAACATTGCTTGAGTAATGAGGCAAGATACACTTTTGATCCACCTCCTTGTGTTCTAGTATAGCATTGGGGTTGCTGCTATATAGATAAATAGGGTTGCAAAACTAAAGGAAGAAGATATCTGTTTGTGAGATGTGTATGTAAAATACGTTATATTATACATATGTGTATATACACACATGCATTATATACTTCTTTTACTCTGCTTTTTCAGTCTGTATATATGAGTTCTTGTGTTGCCCTCCTTCCTTTATGAGCCCTGCAGATACTGAAAACATTTGCAGCTCAGGAAGTACTTACTTTTTTTCCCCCAGGAAATAAATTGGTTTCCAGAATCTGCTTAAACTTTCTGTGAAGCATGCTGTGGACAGGATAGTGATCAAGTGACTCTGTGCTCTGTGGTTGTACAGAAAATCCTTTGTGCAGCCTCACTGGTGTGTCTTTCTGTCAGGCTCAGGGTCACACCAGTAATCGGATTTGGAATCAGGGAGAATTTCCTCCCAAGTGAGATTGGCAGGCAGAAGGTATCTGAGGATATGTAGGAAAAGTATCTTGCCTGTCATTGTAGCTGGCAAGGCTGTTAATGACACTCTGTTTCTTTCTGTGTGTCTGTTAGAGGTTTAGATTTTTGAGATTTGAAAAATCCTCTTATTTAAGATTTTAGGTTTGTTATAGGGCACTTGGGCAATCTCTGATGGTTTGCAGTATAAAGAAATCAAATCTGATGACCTAGAGTCCCAATCCTATGAAATCAAAGTGCCTTTTTGTTTGTACCTTCCCCCTTTTCCATCTGCAGATGGACAGAGATGCTTCATTTTAATGTGCCAGATCATGAAAGAAATACCATCAGAGCTTTATTATTAACCCTCTTCATTCCACTGGGGACTAGGAAATATGCCCTTGTGTCCACGTTCTGGCTCTCCAGTACAAGCTAGAAGAAAATGCTTGGTAGACTGATGAAGTTAAAATGCATCCTGACCTCTTCAGTTTGTACCTTTTTCCCCTATAAACCAGTTAGGAGGAAAAAACTGAATTATCAGTGCCACCTGTACTTCAGATGTGGCTTTCATGGGAAGTCACTTAGAGTTTGTGCCCTTCTGTAAGTGCACAAAGAGAGTATATTCTGTAAGAGAATATATTTTTAAAACAGTTAATTTTTGTCTGCCCGGTAAGAGTGGTTTCCCTGTGTTTTTAAAGAAAAATAATTTTTGAAATGTTTAGCTTTTAAATGACTTTCGCTTGAGGAGCTTTCAATTTGGTGTTTGAAGCGGTGTATTAATCAAGCTGATGAAAGGATATTAGTAATCCTTAGGTGTGCTATAGTTGCATGATTTGAAGAAATCTGTGATGAAAAATTATTTTTTTTTTGTTACACATTTTATGTAGGAATTGACAGAAAGCACTGCATATTGATTCCTTACAGCTGATAAACACAGCTGCGCCCAGACCTTATGGTTTGTTGTACTAGCAATTTTTTCCAAAGCTTTTTTTTCTGTTCACAATTAAATTTTTACATTGCAAGACAGGTTTTGATTTTGGTTTTGATTTTTTTCTTTCCTTTACCTTTTTTACCTTTTATATCTATCTTATATCTGTTCACAAAGTACAGGTGGGGATTGCATTATGAAGTAAAAAATCCTAACAATTTGTTGTTGATAATTCTAACAATTCATATGGAATAAGGGAGCTGAATCATGTATGATCCTTTGGAAAATGAACAATCCAGAGGTTTAATTGTTCTGAATCTGATAAAAGAATATCAGGTTTGTTGTTGTTTTAGTAAATAGGTTAAATTACACTAACAATGTGGAAAGTTAATTAAATATGTAATTATTATGGTTACTGTTTTGTTTAGTGAGAACTACGGTAATTGAAACAGATGTCTATGTTAACAGCATTGGCCCAGTTGACCCAATCAATATGGTAAGTTCTGATTATTGACAGAAAACATTGTCTGAATGATGCTATGGGTTAATATTATGAAATAATTCTAATCTCATTCCAATAAGTTTCTTTATTTCTTACTGTGTATTCTTATGCTGTTGAATATGATTGTGATTATTGCAAAAACACGTTTAGACTCTCTCTATTTGAAATTGTTGTAATTTTAAAAATATATTTCTTCTTTATAAAAAATAAGGCCACACAGAGGACATTGTATCAGGTCCTTATTTTGGTTTGTGTTGAACATTTTCACTACGTTTGCTTATACCTGGTTTATCTCTGGCCCAGTGTAATTTCCTGGCGCTACTCTTCAGAGGTTAAGAAAAATAACAGTTGACCCAGCATTTGTAAATAAAACTATTTTCAGTGCAGTGATTTATTATTATTTTTCAAATTCATAAAAAGAAAAATTTGAAATTAACTCTTCTGTCCTCCTTTTTCATTGTCTTATTTAGCCTTATGGGTCTTCTTCAGTGTGTCTATGTGTGTACACATAGCTGGTTTTTCAGAAGTTAAGCAATGAAGTTAAGCAATGCATCTTATCTAGGTTCCGCTAGACCTGTTGAGATCTGACCTATCTATTTGGTACCAACACTGAAGTAACAGCATTTATGAGGAAGTTGAGTCTGTGGCGTTTTCTTAAATCGCTTAGATTTTCTGTGCGTTGTATGAAATGGTGTGTTGGAGGCCTTAGAAAGGCCTTGTTGCATGACTTCTCCTGGGGACCGCTGCCCAGGCCTAAGACTGGGACTGGCCCTTGGGCAAGTGTGAGCTCAGCCCTCTCCTTCCTTTTTCCTTTTCCTCCTCCCTACAGAATTGCTGACAGTGTTGAATTTGCATGGCAGAGAAGAGTTTTGTTCAAACTGAGGCTGGAGTATGCCACTGCAGGGGGCTTCTGAGCGTTTGGTGAAAGCACAGTAGTTCTTGATTAAGTATCTTGCGGTTTACATGTATGTCATCATGCTTGGGTGGCGAATATCGACTTTCAGTGATGGGAAGCCAAGCAGGAAAAAACAGTGGTACTTAGATACTATGGATAGAGGTGCCAAAAGTAAATGATGCAGATGGATATTCATTCCAGCATAATGGTCTGACAGGCTTAGGGTTGTCATTACCTGGGGCTGTGGCAGGGAAGTCCATGTCTCAGGCCAGGGCTGTATGTAAAGAAATGCGTGAAAGAGCAGAAGAGTGGTGTGGTGGGGGAAGCTTTCCAATGTCCATGTCTGGTATAAGTGGTGTCTTTGATTTTGTCTGTCTTCCTACTGCAGTCGTTCTCTTTTGCTTCTCTCCATTCTATCCTCTTCTGAAGGAACTTATTGTGGGAGAAAATGTGTGGCGGACAGGCAACTACCTGTAAGGAGGATATAGCAAATGGTAGAGGCTTCCTTTTCCAGTAACCAATGTAAGTCCTTCAGCCTGTGGCCAGTAGGTATTGCATACACTGGAACTCAAAATGAGAAATGCTTACAGCTTCGGTTTTCCAGTTTTAAAGAACCAGCATGTGACTGGCTTTGCAGGGTAGGCCTGCCCCATCTCCTCTGCCCTCTTTTTGTCTCTGCAGCCCCGGGCAATCTCCCCACTGTGATGTACCATGGCCTCTCCGGTGCCCACAGCTGCCTTCAGCTTGCTCAGCCCAGAGCCTGGGAGGCAGAATTATCACGTGCCACACTTGCAACAATGACAGTATCAGCCATGGGACTATTTCATGTCACTTGTTTAGAGGTCTCTCCACATCTGCTAGAGCTGTCCTAGAGCTGGGAGGTGATGCTTTTGCCATGGTGCTAATAAAAGCCAGTCATATTGGCTTTTAGTCCAAGGCGTAAGGATAGCACCATATTGAAAAGGCATATTATTTCATTAGAGAGCAGGATCCTAATGGTTATAATGTATATCAACTGAATGTTTATCCCTCTCACCTTCTGATTTCTGTTAACAAAAAAAGAAAACAATGAAGCGTGCCACCATAGGGTAATAAGGTAAATATCATTAAGACATAGAACTTTAAAAACAATTTTATGGTTTTTAAAAATGGGCAGAGAACTACTTAACAATTTAAATTATAGTCTAAGGGCACTATGGCCTTCATAGAAGAGCAATTTCTTTCACTGGGCTTGGACTTCAGGAACCTGGATCATATGAGCATCTAACATCACTACAAAAATCAAATGTTTGTGAAAGTAAATAAAACCATAAATACGCAAATAATTTGATTAAGGTTTCAAAAAAAAGATGTTTTAAATCTGGGAAATGACATTCTCAGCAAAAAAAAAAAAAAATTACAGATTTGACCCTGTAAGATCTCTTTATGTGAGCTGTTGGTTTCATTAGGAAGGCACTTTCCCTGGAGTCAATATTGTTTGAGATTGTTAACCAATAATCCAAAAATTGCTTCCATTTCAAGGGCTGTCCTTAGCCCTTCATTTCATCACTTAATGTGAGAACACATATCTGTGATTCCCCATTGAATTACTCATTTGCCAGATATGTTAATTCACTCTGGCAAATGATGTCCTTTAACTATTTAGTTTGGATACAATATGGCATGATGTAGAGAGCATTTTTTCTAACAATGATGCTGAAGCAGCATATCAAGGGAATTTGTTTGTCTGAAAGCTTCAGAGGACACATATTATGAGAGAAAATGGATTTCTTTTTATAATTCAGTCTATTTTCCTCTTGCTATCTGATAGACTTTTACCTTCATAAAAAGGATGCTTTAAGTGTATGTCTAATATTCATTAGAATTTGTTTTTGAAGGCTGTTGTGTTTTGACTTTCACTATTTAACAAAGATCTACACAAAATTCTAGATGGTATAGACAATCCATGCTTAAGAGATGTTTTTCTACAGCATGTGATCTCTTTAGGCATCCACAACCTGAGTAAACATTTTTAACGAGTGTCTGGATCAGTGGAGTATTTAGGCTTCTAATACTCATTAAGTCTAAAGATTTTTGAATCTGTCTTTTAGAGCTAACCTGTGCTATGCATCATGCAACAATCATGTAAAATGCAGCTAAGTGCATTTTTATGGCCAAAGTCTTGATCCTGAATAGCTCTGCAGTGGTTTAGGGATTTCTTAGCAGAATTTAGACATGCGTTGAATATTTAGAGCCTGGTTTTCCTCTGTATGGAAGCTCATTCAGTTGAGCACTTAATGTAGATGTACTAGGCTCTTACTACCTTTCTCTTTCCTTCCAAACTAGGGCCAAGATGAAAAAACCCCATTCTGGTGATACAAGTAGCAGAGTCTGATAAATGGTCCCTGTGTAGAAATGCATGTTGATCTACGTTGCTTGCGGGCCTCATTAGCTTTCTCTGTCCTGTATTCATCCCCCAAACCCTATGTTTTCATAAATACATAACGTTTTGTGCTACTGGTGCCCCAAGGGTTCCAGGGCAGAGCCATGCCAGCACCACAGCTTTTGTGGTTTGACAAGACCATGCAAGTGTGCAATTCCGTGGGTTGGGAGAGGCATGGCAGCCCTCCAAGACATTTTTACCTTCCTTTAACTAAGAGAATACCTGATCTTGTAATTTCTGTTTGATGAAAACTGTCATGACAATACAAGACTGCTACCCCAAATGAGAGAAATTTTTGGAGAAGGAATACAGGAGCAGTTCCTTAAGTAAGAAGCAGTATTGCATCATTGTGTTAAAAATTAAGAGCAAAGAGAAAAGTTTATACTTTCCCTGTTCTTAATGTCTATTTAATCAAGTTTCATATAGTAAATAGCTGAGCAATATCCAAGTAACAAAAATGGGGAAAGGGTTAGGAAGAGGGAGATAATGTCTATAGAGAAGCATAGAGATCATGACTGATAGATAAAAACTATCCAAAAGAAAATGCTCTACCTATCTGTCTATATCTGTCTGTAAGTATATATATAAAAAAAGGTATGTTTACAGAAAAAAATTTATGTTTTAAAATTCCTTTGCTTTTTCATGTGTTTCTAAGTCATGATTTAATATTTTGAAATATTATGGTATCATTGCCCTTTTAGTGTGTTTGAGGACTACATATTCCTTTCTTCCCTTGATGTGGATGCAGATGATGCTCTCTATTCAGCTTTTGTATTTATTAATGGAACTTACTATTAGAAGGTCCAGGCTGAAAATGCCAGGATAAATTTCTAGGACTGCACTTCACTGAAGCAGTTCAGTTTCCTTGTTATTTTCCAACATTTCTGTCTCTTCTGTGGATGATTTAGCTTTTGTTGCATGATCTTTGCTAGTTACCCTTTGAAGGCTACTGTGACTGCAAGCTGAAGGCCATACTTTGAAGCCTAGCACTCTTATTTTTAACAAGACAGCTAAACCACTGAGCAGATCAGATATTCACAGAATATACAATGTACTACTTTGGTACACAGACTGCATGGCCTAGACACTGTTAGGATACAATTTTTCCTGTCATATTGTACCATTTATGACTTTGTGTAGAATGTGTTGATGGTGAATTGTAAGTATCCTTTGATTTCTGAATTCCATTTCATTCTCAAGTTGCAGTAAAAAGCAGCAGATTTTTTTTTTTTTAAATTCAAGTGTATTCAAGTGTCAATGTGATCAGTATCCTAATACAGATTGCTCAATGTTGTTGTATTTGTGGAGGATGCTTTGTGGTCAGGTGTGTCACTGCGCATATTCTACTAGTCACTAGATTTGTATTGAAGGTTTGAAGGTTTTGTACTCTTACTTTACAGTGCCAGGTAATTTACATTAAGCACAATATAAGTAATTGTGACCCAGAGATACATTATCTGAAGCTACCTCGAAATCCAGTACTCAAAGGTTTACATGCTTTGTGTGCATTATTCTGTAAATTGATGTATTTTTAATGCTGTTTTTGAATTATATTGAATGTTTTGTTACTGAATGAACAGTAACTACCATAAAGGAAAGATGAGGCTTAGAAAGAGACAGAAATAGATACCGGAATTAGCAAGGCCCTGATCCTGCAGATACCTACGCATGTACATCAGTTTACATGTGTGAACCATGTCACGTTGACTTAAGAATTTAACAAACACAATAGGAAAAAAAATCTAAAGTAAGAAGTATATAAAAGGAAAGATATGAACTCTCTCCCTCTCTCGCTCCCCCTTCCTGTCTGTCTGTTACAGAGAGCTGTGTGTCTAAGTGAACATGGTTCCGTACAAGAAGCGTAAACATTATAAATCACAGTGCTATCCAAATGCTGCAGTGTATAGTAATAGTTCAGGACTGGGTGAACACTGCTTGATAGGGCATGTCGTGGTTTGCAAACTGCATGTGAAGTTTTTCCTGGAGGTTGGAATTGCTTTCATGTTTGAAGAAGACTGTTTTGAGGACAACCATTGTCTCTATGTCCAAGGCTGCAGGCTTTTTGCACTGCGGTTTGTTTTTGTCTCTATGTCTTTATGATGACAGACTGAAAGGAAGAGCATGAGGGATGCACTTCTGCCCATATCTGAGAATTTATGAGATTTCGTAAGGTTGTGTGGGTTCAGCGTGCAAGCACTGCAATTTTTTGGAGAGTCAAGTGTGTGGATTTTATGCAAACTGGTTCCATTCTCTTTCAAATATCCGATATAGTTGTTCATAAATCAGGACAGAAGTACCAAGAAGTCTTTGAATATTACCTGTTTCTTGTTGTACAGCATCTTCTTTGGAGTAAGCTAGAATAATAATTTTTTTCCCAACTTACTCTTTTATTTTGATTAGGAAAGATAGATTCCAATCATTTTGGTGCCTGTCAGCACTGCAAGTGATCAGAGTTAATTGACTGTTACTCAGATGGGTGTTTGAGATTGATGGACACAGTGTTCATTTACAGCTGCTGAGTAAATATTCCTTCAGTAGGCTTGAACGTTGTTTTTTCTTTGTTATGAAATACATTTAAGTGTCAAAAACCATATGTCTGTTAGTATTTCTTATTTTACCAGCTCTAGGAACTTGAGTAATACTTCACAAATACAATTTCATGAATGTTCTCTGTTTTTTTCTGAAAAAAATTAGCTTAAATTGATTAGTCCGGCTCTTGCAGGCAGCTAGAGTGCCTACTGCTTGCCCTGTTCGGTTTCAGGGGAATTGGCCAAGTACAGGCAATATTATGCTCATAGTGGCTCAGCACAGCAGTTCCTGTATTGCTCCCAATTTCTGTGATCATTTTGAGGGGAGTGGTGAGGGGTAAGGGAAAAGGCAGCCGTTGTAAGACAGACAAATATTGCAGTGGCTTTCTGAAACCAAATGAGAGTACAGGCATCTTTTCAGTGCCCACTTTAAACAGCATTCAGTACTTGTGCCATTTTCAGCTGCAGGTTACCAGTTGTCCCTTGATAGATATGAAGTCAGGACAGATAATTATGGTTTTACACGAGACACCAGAAAAATTTAAGCTCTTTGCTGTAAAATACAGCCTGATTTCTGCGTGCCATTTAGCAATGCGATACTCCAAGGCTGCAGGCTTTTTGCACTGCGGTTTGTTTTTAAATCTTATGTTAGAATAGTTCATGCTTTAGGAAACACTGGTTTTGTATAGTGCTATTGTATCACTTAAGCCACAATTGGCATGGTTTTAATAATAATAATAATAATAATAATAATAATAACAATAATAATAATAATAATAATAATAATTTACTTTGACTTAACTCCCTGACTTCAGTAGAGTGTGCCAGTGTACTGGTTGGAAGTCCAGTTTATACCATCTCAGATTCTTAGCATCCACAGCCAGAGCAATAACCAAACTGCTTTTGAAGTATCTGAGATTTCAGATGTTAGTGCTCTGTATTTGCATAAGGCTAATTTGTTAAAGAAATAGCAGAAGTGCTGAGCTGTGGACATGGTTGGGGCTAGAAGACAATTCTGAAAAGCTTTTTCCTTTTTATCTGTGGTCAGTCTGTCAATGTGTTGTGAGGAAGTCCCTTGATTTCTTTTCTGTTCCTAGTACTTGATCTATTTAAGCGTTGATGTGAATGTACTTCTTAAAGCTCTTCCTTTGGTACTTCTTTGCAGGATGTCTTCCATGGTCATCTTCTTTCTCCTGCTCTCAACTACTTCTTGGCAGTTTCATGCACAAATTCAGCAACCTTTCTGTGCTAGTTGCCTGCTATTCTGTGTACCTCCTCTTGTCCAATCTAAGATACCTCCTTGTGTCCGTCATATCTGTTCACAGGTGTTTAGTTAGCTCAATATGGCTAAATTGTAACTTTAAATCTTCCCACTTTTCACCACTTCGACACTCTCAGTTGCTGTGCATAATCACTACTCTGTGTGTCATCAAGGCCTGAAATCTAAAAACCTTCTATGACATGATGGATCTTAGAACCAGGAGTACTGTCTCAGTTGTAGTCTTTCAAATTCTGAGTGCAAAAGGGGTTTATTTTTCTTTATTTTTTAATATGTCACATGGAAACTCTCGTCCAGACTCCCATTGTTACACTAACATATTTTTGTAATCTTTCCAGTTGCAGCCTTGCTTTATTCATACCTGTGGTGGGTTGACCTTGGCTGAACGTCAGGTGCCCACCAAAGCTGCTATATCGCTCCCCTCCTCAGCTGGACAGAGGAGAGAAAATATAACAAAAGGCTCGTGGGTCAAGATAAGGACAGGGAGAGATCACTTAGCAACTACCATCATGGGCAAAACAGACTCGACCTGGGGAAAAATTAATTTAATTTATTACCAATCAAATCAGAGTAGGATAATGAGAAATATAAACCAAGTCTTAAAAACACCTTCCCCCCACCCCTCCCTTCTTCTTGGGCTCAACTCCACTCCCAGTTTTCTCTACTTCTTCCCCCCCCAGCAGCACAGGGGGATGGGGAATGGGGGTTGTGGTCAGTTCATCACATGTTGTCTTTGCCACTCCTTCCTCCTCAGGGGGAGGAGTCCTCACACTCTTCCCCTGCTCCAGCGTGGGGGCCCTCCAATGGGAGACAGTCCTCCATGAACTTTTCCCAACATGAGTCCTTCCCACGGGCTGTAGTTCTTTACTAACTGCTCCAGCGTGGGCCCCTTCCACGGGCTGCAGTCCTTCAGTCACAGACTGCTCCAGCATGGGTCCCCCGTGGGGCCACAAGTCCTGCCAGAAAACCTGCTCCAGCGTGGGCTCATCTCTACGTGGGGTCCACAGGTCCTGCCAGGAGCCTGCTCCAGTGCGGTCTTCCCACAGGGTTACAGCCTCCTTCAGGCATCCATCTGCTCCGGCGTGGGGTCCTCCATGGGCTGCAGGTGGAGATCTGCTCCACCGTGGACCTCCCTGGGCTGCAGGGGACAGCCTGCCTCACCAGGGTCTTCACCACGGGCTGCAGGGGAATCTCTTCTCCAGCACCTGGAGCACCTCCTGCCCCTCCTTCTTCACTGACCTGGGTGTCTGCAGGGTTGTTTCTCTCACATTCCAATCCCCCTAACTCACTGCAGGTTTCCCTTCTTAAATCTGTTATCCCAGAGGCACTACCACTGTGGCTGATGGGCTCAGCCTTGGCCAGTGGTGGGTCCATCTTGGAGCCAGCTGGTATTGACTCTGTTGGACACAGGGGAAGCTTCTAGCAGCTTCTCACAGAAGCCACCCCTGTAGCCCTCCCTGCTGCCAAAACCTTTCTACGGAAACCATATACAAAACCTTCTAGAGATGTCCTACAGAGAGAATTTTCCACTGTTTCTACTGAGTCATTTCTTGCTCAGGTTCTTCCTCCGTCTCCTCTTTCACTGTATATCACACATAAACAGTTTCCTTTCACTTTCAAGGCACTTCAAAGTCTATCCCCAGCCCATTTTTTGTTGTTTTTTTTTCCCCAAGAGGCCATTTTCTATCTCAGATCTCACTAGTTTTTGCTCCCATCCTTTCAACTTTTCATACCACTTTCTACCAAGCTGCTCTTTATGTTTGAAAAATTTTCTATAAATGTATGAAAGCTTCTTCATTGTTTCTCATCATGTTCCTGTTTAAACTTACTTTTCTTTTTTTTTCTTTTTTTTTTTTTCCCCTTTTTTTCCTTCTTTCTGTGGAGACTACAAAATAACACAAACAATTAAGCTTTTGTTGTGCTAAAATCACTCCCTGTAATTCTGACTGGTATTGGGTTCTTTGTTTTGTGTTACTTATGCCCCTGTTGTCTTTCCAAATCTTGTCTTTTATGTTTAATTCTAAACCATAAGCTCCTTGCAGAGGATGTATATCCTGTATAAGCAGTATTGAGTGCCTGCACAATTCAGTTCTGATCTGAGATAATCTAAACCAAGAATAATGGTAATATAAGTATCCACTGAGAAGGTAAAGGTACAGTGCTAAAGCTAAGCCAAACAGTGCTTGACTCCTGCTTTTCCCCCCAAAACTGCACAGATTGCTTGGCTGCTCTGTTGTACACTTTATTGTTACTACTGATACCTTAATATCCTCTCCAAATACTTTGTGTCTGCTTCTGCTGTGGTTGTCTCCCTTGTGTCTGCAGCTGAGACAAGCTACATTTAGTTCTTTGTCTTGTACCTCTTGTCTTTGTGTCAAATGGATGATAAATATTTTGAAGAACATTACACACCTGTTCTTTGTTATTGATTCCTAATCTGTCTGTCTGTATGGAAATTTGTGATGCTGCATTCCAGTTGTGGGAATAATTCTGCTGGCCTAGATTTGAACTGGGTTTCGGGAAAAAAGGCAGAGGATGCGCTTTGATTGTTACGATAGCTTGTAACAGCTTGTTGCAATAGAAACTGTCCTTGGCGATGGCTCCTACCTACAGGTTTTCATTGCCTCCTTTGCTGCTGCATTCCAGAGGAAAGCTGCTGTCATGCACTGGCCCCTACAACGGCCAGTGCCAGGATCTGTGCTGACACTACAAACCCCCATCCTCTGTTAAAAGCTGGGAAGCTACAGGAACAGGATTTTTCTCCTCATCGTGCATGCTACGGGAGGTTCACTTTACAAAGCAGGGGAGCGCTCTGGCTGCCCTTTCCTGCAGCAGCACCTCCAAGCTGTTTACTGAGGAAGCAGACCCACTCCTGGAAAGAGTGTTGCCCTGCTTCCTTGTTACGAGGGGTGACAGCACTGACAAAGCAGCTCTTAAGAAATGCAGTGATGTGGTTTAGTTAGTGGGTGAATGTAACTTCCCTGCCTGTTGATCTTGGCCTTCATTATTTGTATTCTGTTGTATAATTTAAATTTCATCAAGTCTTATACACTCTGGATGGTTATTTTGGCCACCACGGAAAATGCACATCTAAAACGCTTTTTGTTGGACTGTTTTGGAGTTTGTCATTTGCTGGCATACAGTAGTGCTGCATGAGATTTCACCTTCTTCAATAACAGTAGTGTCTCTACTGTAGAGGGTTATCCCCACAAAGGGTTATGCCCTTGGGGCCAGTAAGTAAATAGAGGCTCTTTTAGGAAGTTCTTAACAGTTGTCCGTGCTCTTATATCTTCGGTGTAGCAAATGACTGATATTTGGAGTTGCATGACTGCCTCATCAGCCAGAAAGCTAAACTGATAGGAGTGCTGTATTTCATGTAGGATCCATGTATCTTACAGGAGTTGCAAGGTAGAAACCAGAGAAGTGTCCTTGCCATATTGGGATTTTGAAGCATGGCAGGAAGTCCATGGAAATAAAAGACCTAACAGTAACTGTGCAATTAATCTTGCTTTAAAAACAGCTGAATGGTGAAGTATTGTGTTTGAGACTTTATAGCTTATTAATGAAAGGAAACTGTAGTAAATCATGTATGCTTGAGTAGTGTGCAGCTTTGTTGCTGAAGTTGTTTGTGGGACCAATTTTGACTACTTGGGTCTCTCTAGTTACAGGAAAGTAGATGTAGCTGCTGAATTTAAAAAGTACAGTTAATGGAGCTGATAAAACACTACTGACAACCTCAAAGCTGAACCCTTAATCCATACCAGCATCCACTCCTGGTTTTTTAATATATATGTATGTATTTATGTCTGGGTTTTGGGGTTTTTTTGTTGTTGTTGTTCCGAGTTGTCTTCTCCGGTTCTTTTTATAGTTTAATGTTTGTTTATGGGTGGCAGTGGCTGAAATATTCAAGTTTCAATTGAAAAGAAAACCAAAACTTTTTGTATTACTTTTCAGTGTGGGAATGTATATAGATGATATCATCTACTTCCTCTCCTTATGCTCTCTTCAAATGGCCAAAATCTACAGTGATCAAATAAAAGCAGAGATTTTGCTGAAGTGCTTTAGTAACTTTTCTAGCTAATCTTTTGACTATTGGCAAGATTTTAATCATAGTTTCTAATCTACAAAGCATTGAAACATATCTTGCCTTTTATTCATATTGTTGTTTGCATCTGTCATTTTGCATGTTCAAAATAAGAACTGGATAAGCACAGATGCCAAATTATGATGTGAAGAGTGATAGATTTTTCCTATATTGTGACTATGTAGGTCTTGCTGTACTCCCTCACCTTCTGTAGATATGATTTGCCATATTTCCATTTACCCTGTGCATATGTTTTCATAGCATCCTCCAGTGTGATTATCTGTACAGTTATAACAATCTGACTGGTTAAAAGACTCTGGGAGCAGATGCTGTGCACTTCTGTTCAGAGTATTTCCTGCAGCCCCCACGACTTCCACCACTGCAGACTCATTAATGTAATATTACAGGTACATGTCAGAATCACCGTGATTTGTTGGACCATTTAGATCTCACCCTAAGGTTACCAGGTTTAGATTGCTATAGTGAGCAAACTAAAATGGTTTATCAAAACAAGAAATTTTACTTTTACTTCAGTCCCAGCCATGGGAATCAAGCTTTGAAACCATTGTTGGCCCTGAAGCAGCTCAAAAATATTTTTAAAGGGTTTGTAAAGTAAAGCACCAGGGAGAGCAACCACATTTTAGACCTTTTGTTAAGAGGAGTTATACATCAAAGATAGGTTAAGTATTTTAATAAATTACTTAATAGCCCCTTATTGATGTCCAGAGATATTTGGGTGAGGGAAACGGTAAAGGTTACAAGTGTTTATTGGCAGCACACTGACAAGATGAAGATAAATTGGCTCATGCTTGATGCTTTATTTGGTGCTTACCTCTTAGGAAAGCATGTGGTTACCAGTTTTGTCTATGGCTTTCTTTGTTCTTTAAGCCTCTTAATTAGCATATTAAACTGAGTCTTAATATTAAATCACATCTCTTAATGTTGAAACGTATAGGTTGGTAGAATGCTTTCTTTATTTTCCCCTTCTTAATTTTTTTTCTGAAAAATTCCCTGCCTCCTTCACATTGAGTTCCAGTTTAAGGAATTAGAACGCTGGATAGAATGAAGAAACATGGGGAAAATACCTTGAAGATGAAGTCATGTCACACTTGGTAATGGAACTGAGTTCAGGGGCTCCCTATGAAACAGATCTCTGAATTAGCTTGTTGCACTCTAGAAAACTCCAGGTGCCCTTCAGGTGAAATTTTGAATCCGGGAGAAAAGCTGGCGTGGCTTTCTGAGCAAAGGTGAAATGACAGGAGTATGTTTTTATTCATTTTTCTCTGAAATTCATTAGTCATGAACTGTATTGCAGGCCTGTAGTTTGCTAACACATTTTTTCAGTTGTGAGTTTGGTTTTGGGACTTTTCATTGCTTTTGTGTTTGGCCCCAGAAAACTAGGCCTCAAACAAAATGTGTTGCCATTAACATAATGCAGCCAACGATTTAGCTACTCACTTCTTGACTTCTCCATGCTTTTTACTGTGGAATATCAAATCAGTTGCAAGACTGCCAGACAAAATATCCAAGAAAAATAGGGTTTTTTTCTTTGTGAGATATTTTCCATCCTTACTGATATTATGTTGGAATTTGTGTGATGCAGTTTGCACTGAGAAACAATCATGTAGGATGGTATCTGCCCCTTTCTTTCACAGCTTTCCAATAAAAAACCCAATCCACTGGCCCATTTTCATGTCTGACTGTAATTGAACTGTGCATGACAATGAAACTGATGTTGAGGATTCCATTTATTCCCATACAGTAGCTGTTCCTACTTTATTTGAAGTAATTGCTTTTATTTATTTAATGATTTTCTCTCACACTATACACCTGCTTGTCAATATTCACAGTTTGTTCACTGCCTGGCCCCTTAATGGTAATCTCTGATTAGTCACTGTGTTCCCAGCCTTTGGAGTTTGTTATGATCTTTTAGAGAGGAAAGAGATGGAGGAGGATTGCACTTATCTGTAAATAATTAGGCAGGTGGGCTCTTTATGCCAGCTGTGCAAAAAAGAGTTCAGTGATCTAATCAAATGCCAAATATGAGCTAACGTGTGCCATGGTTATTGAACCCTGTGAGGCTAAATATGAATAAGCATGCATTTTGCTATAGCTGTGACTAACACAGCCATAGATTGATTCCATTTTATTTTGCATGGCTATTTTATCATTAGTTTCATTTCAAAGAGAGAGTAGTAAACCAATTTTTATGGGTACACAGTGGCATCGAATGGTGAGCTTTATGAAAGACTAATAGAAGTAGTGATAAGAGTGTTAACTTTTTGAAAGAACACAAGGAAAACAAAAAAGTTGCTCAGAAAGATTTGTTGCACTAAAAGAATATTGTATAAATCTGGCTGCTGCTGTGCTTGCTCATTCGGTGTCTGAACAAAGATAGGGCTTTTGTTCATCTAGTTTTGGAAACAAAGTACTCACAGAAAAGACAGCATAGTGATTTTTCTACCTCATTTTCAGCAAATTTTGGGGACCCAGATTTCTCCATCTTAAAAGGAAATATGGAATATTTTTCAGGAGATGCAAATTTAAGGGAATCCATAAAACCTGAAAATTTCAAGCCCATTTCAAACCTAGATTTTGAGAAATAATCCAACTTTCTTGATAATGCCTGTAGCATAGTTTCCCTTTCAGATTATTGCTCTCAAGCATCTATACTGTCACAGCTGCATGCTGCCAGTCTATTAGTTGTCTGATCATCCTATATGTTTGCCTGTGTTTGGTGTCTGCTTGGCGTCCATTTGGACCTATGCCACCTGGCCTCTTCTGTGGGGAAGCTTGTGTTCAGAAAGGAGGCTAGTATGCATTTGGGTCCCATTTTTATATGCCTTGCACCTCTACAATGTGAGTACATGCATGTGCTTGCACATTACACTGAAGTTCACTTGAGTGAAAAATAGTATAGATAGAATGGGTTGAAAATGTGATGCCATGTGAGATGAGTTATGTGAAGAATATATGCAGCCTCAGGATGTATTATGGACCCTCAAAGACAGAGAGGTCTCAGGGAGGCATAGCACAAATAGATATGCTAACGAAGTAGGTAGTAATGTCCACCAAGACAGATGTCAGAAGTGGAATAAATGTTCTTGGGAGAAATCAGAGAGCACTGACTTGGGGTCCCTACTGAAGAGGGGGGTGAACTGCTGCTGCCACCCACCATGAAGCTGCAAGTCCACATCTTTCATATGGGATGAATAGTAAGATTATGCCTTTCGTTGGCTGACTCCTGAGGGAGATGTCTGTGTGCTGAAGTGTCAGCTTACAAATGGAGGATCACCCTCTGCAGGTATGTGACAAGAGGCTAGCAGCAATTGGATCTCTAATTATACATTCAGCAAGATATGTGGAAACAAGTAGTTACTAATTTTGTGATATTAAACTATTATGTATTAGATTCTTTTTGAACAGTTATAAATGTATCATGAAGGATTTTAAGAAAGTTTCTTTCTTTTTTTCCCCCCAAAAGTTCTTTAAACAGCTCCTGTAATACATGGGTGTGATAAAAACTTGTACATTTAATACTGAAAGGTAAGAGAATACAAGCATCTGGGTCCACTGAGGCTGTTCCTTTGCTTTGTGTGTTCAAAATAATCTGTGAGCTCCTCTTCCTTTTTTATCTTAATTTGTTAGGGTGGTTGGTATTCTATGATAACCTGAGTTTTCTTGCTCTGGGTGGATTTGACTGTAATGACACTTTGATAAATTTCTTTTTCTCAGAAAATGCAGTGCTACTGTGAAGTGGCTGCTTAGAGTAGCACCTTCAAACTCAGACAGTCTGCTTTCTTCATACATTTGGTCATGTCTGTTGATTTCGCTCACTGACTTCTTTTTTTGTCCTATTTGTACTGTAAAGGCAACACATAAATCTTTGTTCATTCTGTTCCATTTAAGCCCATTAAAACACTTCTCTGGTGTACTGCCTCGGGTTCTCATTTACACTACAACAAGGAAAGTTTCCTTTCCAGCTCTAACCACTATAGAGGAGCACAGAAAGCTGAATTTTAAGGTTAAACAGGCCCTTAAAACAGGGTTTTCACAGGTGTCTTGAGTGTTGTTTATAGAAACAAAATGATCAAGGACTTGTTTTGACCTGCAGAATCTTCCCTTGATGGCTGTGCCTCTCAAGGAATAAGCAGAGTTTTAGAACAAAGTCACCTCTAAAATGCATTTTTGATTAGTCCTTTTGTTCCTTCTGTCCCTCCACTGTTTGCCTCACACACTAGTTATTCATAACCTTTGAGAGTCACTGAGTTACCACAGTCCAGGTGGTAATTCATCTGCCATACATCACAGAGCAAGGGCAAGCCTCCCTCTTGCGTATCTATTTCCTGAACCTGTTCTTCTCCCACCTGGAGAGGTGGGAAAATTGAGAGAGATTTAAGTAGTCCCAGAATATCTGCCTTGGCACTTCTCAAGGATTGAGTGCCAAATTTCACAAACTTTCCTGGGAGATGGGTGGCATCAGCTGAAGAAATGAGTGAGGAGTCTGTAACTCGTACAGTTGGCTGCTGCAATTATTTAAAAGTAAAATGAACAAAAACCCCCACCTCAACCAGCAAAGCCTTCCACTTTTATTTTATTTAAAACCAGAATTGACTGTCAGCACTGTGCATTTTTATTGACCAGATAAACTAGTAGTGACCCCTTTGGCTCTACGCAAGCGTTTGAACCACTGCCTCCTTCTGCCTTCCCCTTGCACACTCATCCTGTAACTGAGAGGTGAACAACCAGCACCAGGTGTCTAAGTCTGGTCTCCAGCTCTTTTTCCCTGCAGAGGAGCTGCTGAGTTGCTCATTGG
Source organism: Buteo buteo (assembly GCF_964188355.1). Classification (NCBI taxonomy): domain Eukaryota; kingdom Metazoa; phylum Chordata; class Aves; order Accipitriformes; family Accipitridae; genus Buteo; species Buteo buteo. Next base: position 28,598,208 of record NC_134171.1, on the reverse strand, counting down.
AGCCCTCATGGGGCAGCCGTGCAGGAAAGATCACATCTGCCATCAGGTAGAGGGAGAGACTGTTTGCTCTTAAGGTTAGAGTCGTGGTCTGGAGCTGTGACAAAAACACAGCAGAGAAGAGGCTGCTGCTTTGCTCCTTTGGAGTGCAGTAACAACTGGCTGGATTCTTTGAAAAACAGTATTTCATTGCATCTGTAACGTTTATCTCCCTCAAATTTTACTATCAAGAATTGTCTTGTTAAAAGGCTGTGGGTTTTCCTTTTGTTTATTTATTTATATATGTATTTATTTATTTATGTTTCACCTTTCTTTTCTGGCCATAGGTCTACTGAGGAATTTGACTTTCTGTCACAAAAGGAGTGTTCTTGAGGCTTTAATAAGTAAAGTGGAATTGCTTTAGGGACATTTTCTTCCTGATTATGACTATGTATACCTTTGCGTGTATGTAGGTAGATATATGAGGCAGATGGTAACAGATAGTTCTGCAAACTGTGATGTTTACTTCCCGCATATTCATGAATTTTTTGAAATCTTAAATTTCTTGAAGGATCTTAAATTGCATATTGCAAAGTTTGGGGGAAAAACATAGAAAGTTTATTTGGTTTGCTGTTTAAGAGATGTAGAATCTTTGTCTTAACAAACAGAGTCTAGCCCTGAAGTATTAAGGTTGCCCTTAAATTTCTGTGTAGGGCCCCCAGAGGTGGTTGCACTGTGTGGGAACCTCCAAGTTACAGCAAACTCCCATCACATCTCCTCTTCCTTAACTAACCAGTGAGTGTCAGGGGCGAGGAGTTAGGGACAGAAGGCTATGTGCATCTTTTGTCAGCCTCTAATTTCTCAGTTTGGGGTTACAGGCTGCTGAGTGCTATGCAAATGGTAGTACAAAAGAGAATAGAAGGGGCCTTGGATTTATATATGAATTAAAAATTGTTGGCTTGCAGACTTTGATAAACGTATACATAGATATGGTTGTTTCTCTGTTTTTAGGAATACACTATAGATATAATTTTTGCCCAGACTTGGTATGACAGTCGTCTAAAATTTAACAGCTCAATGAAGGTGCTTATGCTTAATAGCAATATGGTTGGAAAAATTTGGATTCCAGACACTTTCTTCCGGAACTCAAGGAAATCTGATGCTCACTGGATTACAACTCCAAATCGTTTACTTCGAATCTGGAGTGATGGAAGAGTATTATACACTCTAAGGTGGGTTTTTATTAACTGGCTAGAAAACAAAAAAAGTTATGACCAGGAATATGAAAATAATGAATGTGAATCAAATCCTTGGCATCTCTTTTGTTGTGGACCACAGGAATTTGTAAGGAGTTTACTAAAGGAGGGGAAAAAAAAAAGATTATTTGATCATGAAACCCATGAAATTAATAGTATTGAAATATATTGCCTAGATAATTGGGTAAAGACAATTGAAGGGGATAACAAATTTTAATCTCATTTAGGTACAGGCAAGATTAAAAAAAAAGGAGTTATGTAGCATGTAGTGCCATGGTTGTTTCTCACTAACATATTGCAGATCCTGTCATAAATTGTTTTTCAGACTTTCTGTTCTAAACAGTTCAGTATCTAATTTCCACCAAATTATATTTTGTAAGTAAAATATTAAATGCTTCAGATAATAGAAATCGTAAGAAGTTTGATTAAAGCTAAGGTCCCAGTTCTGCATGTACTTCTTAACATGTTTACCCTTGCAAGCTATTAAAATCAACGAATCTTTTCGTCCAAATTAGGCATAAGCAAACATGTTGGTGATAGTTCTTCTTGGCAAATGGCGGATGCTTGGGCTGGTTTTAAGCTTACTATCTAGGCTATATGTACTGATCTTTGAGTCACTTTTCAAACAGTTCTTGAAAGACTGTGGTGTGGTCTACTGAAAGCGTTTTAGCGTTATCTCAGTTTTATTTTTTAAGTATGCCTAAAAAATCTTACAATAAATTAGGAGCTGATCAAGAAGCAGTCCATGCAGAGGATGCCATAAATCTGATTCTACCTTTAAGAGTTTATTTATTTATTTTAAAGAAAAAGTAGCACCTTTTAATTACCTTTTTTTCAGTCATTTATGCTGTTTTCACATGCAAGCTAGTTGTGCTGGATGAACAATTTATAGAAGTCTTCTGTATCAGAAGTAAGAAGAATTAGAATGGTTTAAAAAGATTCTCTTCACTGAATATTTTCTTAGTACGCTTCATTTGAGAGCACACAAATATCTCTGAAGAGTACTTTTTAAACAGTTTATTATGCTGGTGTTTATAAAAACCTCTAGAGATCCTCTTCTGCTGACATGCTAATATATTTTTTTTTCTTTTTGTAGCTAACAATTCTAGAGTCATACTTGGACTTTACCCTTCCATTGTCCATTCAGTTTCAATGTCCAATTTTTTTTTTAAACAGGGTCTGAGTAACACAAAGAAACAAACGCACGCAACCGATAAAACCATGTGAGCTCTCCCAGAGCAATAGGTTAGAATTATTGTGCTAGAGTATGAGCTATGAAGTGCAATGAGCTAGTAATAAAACAGCAGAACAGGTATTCACCCAGCACTGCAACATGCAAACATCTGTATAGCTGAGGATATGGCCTGAATTTGGCCTAAGGTGGAATAACATTGAGAGGTTCATATGTTGGTTATTGAAGGAACAATAATAGGATCTGACAGTGCTCCAAGTTCATGGGCTCACCTGTACCACCACTCTTTGCCTGTTGGTAATTCAGGGAGAAGAAGTGGTGATTCTGTTAGTCAGGCTTCCTGAGTCTCTTTCTGAGGATACTCCTTGGTCTGTCCATTGCAGCCACCAGTGATTCCAGATATAGTTTTGTTGCCATTAATAAGTTTTTTTCTTTTTCTTTTAGTGTTTGACTACCCAAAGGTTGAAAATGGAAAACAAAGGCAATAAACGTATATACCATAGTTGGCAAATTTGAGAAGCATCTTCAGAGGGATGCAAGTGTTTTACTTGGAAATGTGTGTGTGGGGTTTCTTTTTTTTCCCCTCCATTTTATGACAAGAAATATACTTTCTCTTATAAGCCTCTCTCTTGCTCAGGACAAATCTCCAGAAAAGTCGTAGTGACACTTTGTGTAGAATAAATACTTTGTTTAAAGACTTACAGAGCTTTCTGGCAGCGTGTGGCAGAATCTTCCTTTCCCCATCCCTTTTTGTCTAGTACGTAAGTATTGCATACAGTCAAGCATGTAAGCATTATGCTAATTTTCAAAGTTGATTTTAGAAGACATTCTGACTTTCTTCACAATGTTACCAACAAGGGAGGAGGTATTTTAAGTAGAAAGAAGGCAGTTTGGAGTCTAGCCCCTTATTCTAACTTGCTAGTGAAAGTTAGCAGAACTGAGTTTTGCATTGGTTGCTTGGAAGCTCTTTGGAAATCTGTGATAGTATTTTCAAAAGCATCAAGTGATTCAGCTGATACCATTATGAGTCCTAAACTACTTCTAAAATGTATATTAGTTGCATGAATTACCTGAATGCCTTAGACATTCAGTGAATAGAAATATCAAGTCTGCTCTTTCCTACCCAAGCTGCTATCTTCACCAGAGCTGCTTCCATGAGTATAAAGTAAGCCCAAGAGTGTCCCCACTTTCTCCCTTGTGTCTGTAGCCACCAGATACAATCATGCCAAATGCAATTTGACTTGACAAATGCATTCTTCAGAAACTTCCTTTATTTGCTATCATAAACTCCCCTCCTTGCCCTGCCTTCAGTCCCTCCCTTTTATCCCCTATTTGTGGTAGAAAGCTGAGAGATCCCCCTAAATCAATTAAAATTTTTGAAATGGCTTGAAATGCCTATTGAAACAATGCAGGTCCTCAGGTTCCATATGATCATAGTTTTTGGTCTTTGGCAGTGATGCTGGATGTTTTTTGCAGATACACAGTTGGCTATGTGTAACATCCATTAATTGGCAAAATTGATTTCTGTGCATGTTCTTTACTATCTAGTCTGAGGTGTTTGGATGCTTGAATATAATCTTTTTTCTTTTTTTATTTTTTTTCCCTTCCTTTTCCAATTAGGCTGACAATTAATGCTGAATGTTATCTTCAGCTTCATAACTTTCCTATGGATGAACACTCCTGTCCACTGGAGTTTTCAAGCTGTAGGTGGTAAAATGCTTATTTTTTTTTCTCTTTACATTCAGGCTTTAAATTTCCTTAAATTTTGGCAGCAAAAGACCAAGTGTTTACTTTTTAAAGCCTTGTAGTGAAGGAAAGAACTGACCTGTTTATGTTTTGATTAGATTTATTGCATTATTTAATGCATTATTAAATGCACTAATGAATGAGTTGAATTACATGCATTTCATTTAGGTGAGACTTCAAAAATAGTCTTACTGCTTAGGATTCTGATACAATGCCCATTCCAGTTAATGGAAATCTATTGCCCTGGAAGAACTTTATTTTTTATGCCTGCCAGACTTGCCAGCTTTGAATTAGTTCCATGTGGTATACTTAAAAGGAAAAATAGGAACTGTCTTCTTCAACCTATTCCTGTAAATGCTTAATCAGTGTAAGAAGTCCTTCTCCTTTCAGTGGGACTTACTTATTTGAGCAAGAAACACAACTTTGAGGCTTCATTTCTTTATTGTAAACTATATTTGAAAAAATAAATATATATTCCTAAGGAAATTGTGCTATTACTGGCAAAAGAAACCCAAACCACCTGAACACAGCTGAATGACTTATTCCTAAATGTGAAACCTAATAGGCAATGAAATCAAACTTCAGTGATTCTTTTTAAATTAATGTTTTCATTTAATACTTCCTTCTTGAGCGCTTCCAGCTAAATGAGCTTTGGTAGCTCCATTGATGAAATAGTTGTGCCACACAAGCAAGTCTTGCTTAATTTCATTTCTGCCTTTGTGCAGTATAATATGGGGCAACATGTGAGGCACATGAAAATCAAGAAAGTTGCACTTCCTTTAAGTTGAAGTACTGGACAGTGAATCAGGCCACAAAAATCCATTCTGTGAATAATAGGCAAAGAAATTTTCAATAACCCTCAATAGGAATTTTATCAAATTATGTACTAATAAGTGTCTGTCCTTTTAAGCTCTTTGTGGTCTTTTAGTGATAACACGTATCACATTTGTGTATTAACTCATAGTGATGATTCTGAGTCACTTTTTCATATCTGAGTTCCAGAATATTGTGTAGGTTTTTCATAAATGTTTGTATTTACATAGTTCTTGATCGAGCATACATTTATCTAGGTTTAAAACTGAGGCTAGATATTTTGTGGTTAAATTTTAAGTGTATCAGGTGGACTATAGATTGGCTTTCCCTCTGATCCACCCTGGTTTAGTTTATAAACAACTTCAGAGATCACAAAACCTGCTTTGATATATACTGGAGCTGAACATTTGATTTTCTCTATTTTCTTCTAGATGGATATCCCAGAAATGAAATTGAATACAAATGGAAGAAAACCTCTGTTGAAGTGGCAGATCCAAAATACTGGAGATTGTATCAGTTTGCATTTGTAGGGTTACGAAATACAACTGAAATCTCTCATACCTTGTCTGGTAAGGCAAAGTGTCAAGTTTTATTTCATTTCATATCTATGCAGAACAAGACTAATAGATGAAAATACAACTGAAAGCTGTTTCCAATGTTGTGTAAGTATTTTTTTCTTTTTTTTAATTTGTAGGTGATTATATTATTATGACAATTTTCTTTGATCTCAGCAGACGTATGGGATATTTTACTATTCAGACATACATTCCTTGTATTCTCACAGTTGTTCTTTCATGGGTGTCATTTTGGATCAATAAGGATGCAGTTCCTGCAAGGACTTCTCTGGGTAAGAATGTCTTTTTTCAATCTTGAAGGGTCTGGTACTCCCCAGGAATACCAATCTGCAACAGGGAGTAAATTAACCACAGTTTATTCCCCTTCAGATTGTGACCATTGGTCACCCTTTCTCTTGAACTGCAAGATTAAGGGCAGGAGGATCCTGCTGTGGTTACACAGCAGGGCTTACGGAGGGATTGTTGAGAATGGAAATCTGGAAATCCTGATCCAAGCCTTGAGAGCCTGGTGTTGTTCACATAAATACTTTTTTTTTTTCTCCTTTATGTTCTTTTTGTCATATGCAGGGACAGCAATGTGGCA